>NW_017728909.1:2361113-2426182 GCF_001723895.1 Crocodylus porosus | reverse complement strand
GCACTTGTCAGTATTGAAACGCATCCCTGTTTATGTCAGCCCACTCCTGTAACCTATCCAGATCTTGCTGCAATCTTTCCCTCCCTACTAGCGTGCTCACCTCACCCCAAATTTTGGTATCATCAGCGAATTTAAATAGGTTGCTTTTCACCCCGTCGTCCAAATCACTGATGAAGAAATTGAACAGCGCAGGCCCAAGGACCGAGCCCTAGGGGACTCCGCTGCCCACAGCAATGTTTCAAGGAGTAGTGGTAGCATGTTTTATCAAGCATACTTCACTGGTACTTAAGGAAGGGCAATGGATTTGTACATCTGTAAAATTCTAGGACAAAAGGTTTTCTCATGGGAGAGATGTGACATCTATTTACAGCCTAATAGCTTTATATGCTGGACAGAGGGCAGAACTTCACATATTCATTAAGCAGTGGTTTACACATTAAATAACAAACCCTAAATTAAATAAGGGCTTTGTTTTGAATTGGGTAAACTTCATAGGCAAAAAAATATTCTATATATGTTAACCCCTTTCTCATTCTTCAGCCTCTACATGAATTTGTTCATAATTAGAAAGTAGTCAACAAATATTTCCTAAGTCCTTTTAACTACATGCATTTTATGCACACAGTCTTGAAAATCCTGTTATGTTCCTTACTATCTCCTGGGAAATGGGATTTATAAATAAATCCTTCAGTGGGAGGCACCTACCTAGGTCTCTCCATTCACTGTTTAGCAAGCCTTGGCACCTAACCCTATTGATGCAGATCACCTTTCTAGGGCACGGTGCTTAAAATTTAGGCATTGTGACACCTCAGTTGAGACACCTTAGATCAAGATTAGAATTTCATTGAAAGTCAGGAGTACTTCCCTGATTTAGATGATTTTGGAAACGTTGCCCCATGTCAAGCCTTACAAAGTTAAGTCTGATAAGATGAAAAGGAAAAGTTAGACAAAATATCAGGAAAACTTCCCAAAGGGGAGAACTTTGCCATTGTGGTGAGGTTTTCCAAGGGAAACAAAAGCAGCTCTATTGTTTGATGCACTTAAAATAAGATTGAACAAAGCACTACTGTGGAGAACAGCCCTGCTTTGTTGGCTTAGTAATTGATTTAGCAGGTCTTGTCCATCTCTTATATATATATATCAGGTTTCTAAACTCTGAAGGTTTAGAGAAGCATCTAAAGCTGCTCTATTTCAGTAACTTGTAAAGTTTGCCTTTCTATTAACAAGAATGCTGTGTACAACCAACTGGACTGATGCAGTTGGAAGGGGGAACATCTCCTGAGTAATTTTGCAGTTGCTATAGTGATTGATTAAATTAAAAAAATAACTTGTAAATTCAAAATCCTAATTGTACTGACAACAATCTAAATGTGGTTAGAACAGTGAGTCACACTCCAGATTATGTGTCTCAAATAAGGTTTTAATTTAAATTTAACAAGGCAATTATTGTACAGTATGTTAATTCAATACCATTTGATTAACAAAAACTTGTTGCTGAACTATAACACCTACCGTATTTAGTAAGATCTATATCTATTGCATAGATATACTTGCTGCTGACAATTAACATACAAAAACTATTGCATATAAATGCATCTTTCTACATTGTCAAGACAGCAATCAGATGTTTATTACATAGGAGCAGATTATTAAAAGAGAATGCCTTATGTAGAGGGTTACCAACCATGTTAGCAATACATATTTATAAGTACTGTATCTATTAAATATATTACTCTCTATAAATATGTTTTAACAATTATTTAATATGTAATAAAAACCCTGTGTATGTAAATCGAATGGGTAGTTAAGGATTTTTAGGATACATAATTTAGAGTGCTACCAAATCTGTTTTTTAAATGTTGCTTTCCCTCTTTAGTAAATCAAAATTAAACACAAGTTACAGGATTTTCATTTAAATCACCTGAATGAGTGGCCAGAATTTCAGACTTGCAGAGAAACTCCAGCTGCCATGAAAACCAATGGGAGATATACATATTTGGCATTTTTTCAAAATCCGCTTGGCACATAAAGCTTCTTAAAAATTGTTTTTAATGTCAGAGGTAATATGATGTGAAGACTTCAGATGCTGATATTATAGTATTTTATATCATTGCAAATATGAGACACAGGGTTTTTTGTGAGTAATCTTTTATCAGACCAACTTCTTCTTCAGTCTGTTCCAACTATGCCAGATCCAGCACAGGTGGCACGCACTTGAGCCAGTCCGGGACTATACTTCACACGGTGCCCATCTTGGGCTAGTTCAGGATATGCACTGCATTCGGCAGCCAGTCTGGCTGATCCGGGACCCATGCTGCATCCGGTGTCCACCCCATAGCAGCCAGGGTGGGTGCCAGATGTGGCATATGTCCTGGACTGACGGGAATGGGCACTGTGCTTGGCATGGATTTAGGGCCAGCTGAGGCAGGTGCATGCACAGTGTGCAGCATGTGGGTCTCTGGACCCAGGGGCAGTGCTTGGGGGCTGGATGATGAGGCTGTGCAGGCAAGATCTGTTGGACTGTGTTGAATGATGCAAGAGAAAGTCACCATGAAAACATGTCTTGTCCATTAATTCCAAATGTGCTTACACCAAATGCAGAAAAATGTAATGAAATCAGCCCAGGGCACACACAGCACCACTTAGGCTGTATGTCTCAGGCATGCTCATGATATTGGCACTAGGCACAGCCACCACAGAGTGGAGACATATGGGGGTCTAGGCAAAAATACTAAATGTTAGGCGTTCAACAGAACCCAAGAGAACAGTAGTACAGGGTTGTGAACACTGACTATTGTCTGTAAATTATAGGATAAATGAAAACAAAAACCAAAAGAGTAGCCAAAGGGAGTGATGTGAATGGATTTATACTTTGGTAAACATCAATATTTACCACCATAAATGTTTGGCAAAACACCTGTTAATGACTTTGACCTATTTTCAATATACTTTGATAATATGGGGATCAAAAATTGAGATCTGACTGAAGAACCCAAACCCAAAAGTTAAACATTAACACTAGGAAGCTGAAAATCAAGAGAGGTATTGAGTTTCTACAGGTCTTACTTTATTGGAATAAAGAGTATTAACGGACTTTGCATGCAGTGCTGAATGATGAAATGTTGTAAGAACTAATAAGGATCGATAACTAGAAAAATATGGAACTCTATTAGGAATGCATGCAAAATACAAATGAAAATGTGTTTGTAAAGAACAGAGACTATTATCACCGCTCTAGAACAGTGGCTCCCAAACTTTTCTTGCTGTGACCTTAAATCTCCGGGTTGAGACCCCCCACCTCCGCCCCTGCTGCTGACTCACTCATGCCTGGCAATGCCAGCAGAACCTGGGCCAGACTAGGATTGCAGGGCGCAGCAGCAGCGAGTGCCGCATGGACTGTGCACCAGGAGACACCCCCGGTGGCTCTGCAACCATGCCTCACACTGCTCATCGGGTGCCCTGCTTTCTCTCTCATCTGCCATGCCTTGGTGTTTCTTATGGTTCTAAAAGGGAGGCTGTCCCTGGGCCTTCACGTGACCCCCAGTCCAACTGGACCCCGCACTGGGGCTCCTTAGCACCCCACTGGTCTCTACTGCTCCCAGGCCCCTTGCTGGACCCCTTTGGTCAACTGTGTCCTGCAGGGCACCTACAGCCTTAAGGGCTACATGTGTAGGTTCAGTTCTTCCCTAAACTACGTCCCAAGCCTCATGGGTGTTACTGCAGTCACTGTTGGGACTCCGGCCTCCTCAGCATCTGCCCCTTTACTATAGCTAGGCCTTTTAAACTGGGCCCACTGTGTTGGACCTGGTTTTGAGGCACTAGCTCTGCTTTGGCCCTTTTTGGTCACTGGGCCCCTTGCCCTTGTCTGCCAGACCCCTGGCCCCTGTGTGTCTGCACACCTCTCAGGTGCTGGGCCCATCTGGCTCTGCAGCTTCACTCTATGCCCACTGTGGGAACAATAGTCAGTCGAGCCTTGAGCTTGTCCTTGGCAGGGCTCAAGGTGATTGCATGCCCCTCAGGCACTAATGGGACCTCCACATACTGCCCCTACTGTCCCAACGCAACTGCCAGTATACCTATAACATAAGCCTAAGCCCCTGGGCTACAACATAAACATAAAGGGGAAGCATCCCTCTACCTCTTAGGAGAGAAAACTTTGCTCGTCTCTTGGCTGGCACACCTGTGAGCTCCCTGAGCCTCACTGTTCCCACAGGCAGCACAGCAATTGGCCTAGGGTTCCCAGGCAGCTCTCCTGGGCAGGAGCTCCTTCCCTTGCAGCTGCAAGGGAGAGACTAGCCTGCCAGCCCAAGCCCCAGGCTTATATCCTCCCAGAGCTCTGCCCCCTTGGAGTCAGCAGACTGCCTGGGCTGCTTGCAGTTACCTGCTGATCAGCCTCATTAGCCTGTTGTCTCTGCAACCTGCAGCTGCTGCACCCTGCCTGGCCTGCAGAGCTCCTTGGCTGTGCTGCTTTTACCTTAAAGCAGAGGTGGGCAAAATGCAGCTGGATGCAGCCCACCAGGTCATTCTGTTCAGCGACTCTCCACCTGAAATAATTGCCCGCCCCTGCCTTACATGAACCAGGAGCCCCTGGCTCTCTGTTACACGAGGCTAAAGCTAGTTGTTTCTTGCTCAGTTGTCACAATTCACATCTTGCTCTCAGAAACTGCTACATGCTGCTTTCAGTTCACAAGTTATATATAAAATTTTACTGAAACTGTACTGGAAATTGGGGGAAGAAAAAAGGCAGGGGGATTTGGGCAGCATAAAAATCGAATGAACTGATATTAACTTAAATAACACAAGGATGACTGTGCTGCCTGTTTTACTCATTTTCGTATTAATCACATAAAAGCCTCTTTTTTTAATACTGGAAGCTGCCACAGAATCCAGGGCTGAGCTCCAGATATTAGGTCAAAACACAGAGCCTTGATAATGAGTGGCTGGTGACTCAACTTTGAGACTTGGCAAGAGTGCGAGGAAGTTCTCTGAGCTGACTTGGATCCTTCCTTTCAGATTGATCCCAGAGGGTTGTAATGACCAGCTGCATCTCTGTGTCCAGCAATCACTTGTATTTATCTATGAGATTTCTCCATTAATCTATTTAATATATAGATTATATATTAACACAACTACATATAGAGGTAGGGAGTTATCGTGGACATGAATGCTACCGTGTGCAGATGACATCCAGATCAAGATCTTCACACCAAACGCAAAACAGCATTTCACAGTTCTCCCAGTGCCTATTCAAGATAAATGCCTGGATAAAAAACAGCCATAATATTGTATATGCTGGTAAAAGGGAAATATTTTAACAAATGAGTTAGAACTATTGTGCTACCTTTTGAGAAAGGTGTATCACTACTACTGGACACTCAATAGCATTTACTAGGAATTACCTTCTGCAAACTATGGGTGGTGAGGAGAATCTGTCCCACCTAACAGATATGTACAGGGCTACCCAAGAGACAGCCACTTTGCACAGGAAAAATGATAACTACAATCACACAGACAAATAGGGTGAACCTCTCCTATTTAACTTCCTTACACAACTGGTAAAAATAATTATAAATCTTACTACATGAATGCAAGCCTCACCTCTTCAGCTTTGTACCACAATGCGATAGTGAACAAAAAGAATCTTTTAGCATCTTTTGTTGGAAAGCGGCATAGATAAGAAGTAAACTATGCTTATGCTACTCAATGACTTCAGGTAATTTCTAAAAGACATTTAGATGGGATATAAATGAATATCCTATTATTATTCCTTATAAAATAATATTCTGAAGCATCTAAGTCTAGTAGTGTCTCTAGGTTGACTCCAATCCTCAACTAAAGTACCTTTATCCAAGTATTTCGGTGCTAAACAACTGGACTCGTTCTCATTCATTCTTCCTTTAGAAAAATGAAAGAGAGCTGAAAACAAGTTACCAGTAATGGTTTACAGCACCTATGTAAAGTGCTAAAGTTGTTTTCCTATGAATATAGATTACATTTTTTTACACAGCAAGTAAACAGATGCATAAAGATGCATTATTTCATAAGCATAAAAAACCTGCTACAAGTATAGTGCTTTTAATTTGTTTTTATGATTACTTGTAATTAATTAGCATCAAAAGTAAATTATCAACATAGCTAAAAACTGAAATTATACCAGGGAATGCAAGAATTATTTCACTGGTTTATCTTTATACTGAGGTAGAAAAGAAAGAAATTATTTTTTTAAGCTACACTTAAATTAAAGTGTCAAAAGCTAGTGGCAGCAGAGCCTAAAACTGCACCAAAAAAAGAAATAATATTCTATAAATACAAGTTGTGCAGAAAGCAAGCCAGGCACATAAATATTTAAGGCAGCTCTAACAAGTCTGCCTTATTACTATTAAGTTGGGTTTCAAAAAGAAAATTTAGAAATCATGTTTACATGTAATGGAACAATTTACGAGGTTACTCTTTATACACCTCATCAAAAACTTCAGCCTTCAAACTGAAAGCCATAAAACAGAGGCATTTTGACAGGATCTGGAGATTTTTAACAAGTCCTTGCCGTTTGGCTCCACTTCCCTCCCTTCCCAAGATAAATGACAGGGCTGTTTGTGCTTTGGTCAACCTAAAACCAATCAACAGGTTCAAACAAATGATCTTCCTGACCCCCATCCATTTCCCTTGACATTTACTGCCATGTCTTGCTCTGCTGTCAAGTCGTTTACACAACCCTTTGGAGAGAGGACATTGACATGAAAAGAAACTAGGTAGTTGTTTTCAGATGCAAGTTTGCATCTGCAAATAATACATGCAATGCTTTAAAACAGTTATTCAGGTCTGTCTAGTTAATAACAAGATGTATCTGATCCTCAGGACTTAATCTTTCAAGCACAGCTATCCAAACTTCAAAAAAACAAAATAAGGACAGAAAAAACTGGCAGATGAATAGCTACTGTATATTTTTCTAGATTGTTTGGTAAATCTCTATAAATTCTGCATTTCATGCCTCCAGTAGTCTAGTAAGTGGCATCCAACTAGAAAGAAAATCATGACTACACATTTTATCTAAGACGACAAAGACCAGTGTTACCAGTACAGTTCAGGAATGAAATGTTGCTATTGTTTCTCTTCCATCTAATTGAAAGAATAGAATAGATTCCATGTAGGGATACACTAAGATAGACTTTAATTAAATCACTATCAAAGTAACTGTGTATAAAGCATATTATGTTGGAATAAGATATTCTAGCACAGGGTGACTTGGGAGGCGTCTGTAATGATTTCCTTCTCTTCCATCAGGGATTCTAGTCCAATTAAATGGAAATTTCATGTACTGCAGTGCTGCTAGGCACTTTGATGCTTACTAAACTCATGATGATAAAGTTAGGCATCCCTAAAGGAGAACGTGGATGGCTGCATTGCAGATTTGTCTTCGAGGTCTTTCCTATGTCCCTCTCCCCTTTGTAACATTGCATCCCATGGGGATGTTAGGCTGCTGTAGTACCTTGAAACTTTTAAACATGTCAAATGTACCAAAACCTCAAGGGAAGATGCTGAAGGTGTTAGGCCCTACAGACTATAACTTCTGTGAATTTCCCTGTAAGCACTTTTGTAAAGACTCATTGGTTCTATTGTCTTTTGTGCCGTGTGCTCCCACAGAAAGGAGAGGGGCTAAGGGTTGGGCATAAATTGACATAAGCTATGAAGCATTATAGCAAATACAAATAATTTTGTCAACTGTATTTGTCAACTTCACTCTGACAGCTTCATTTACTTTACACTGAGATTTCCTAATCTGTCTCATTAGGGGGCTTGGATTTAGGGAACTGGACTAGATGACCTCTTGAGGTCCCTTCCAACCCTGATTTTTTAATGAATTTTCTATAGGCATTTAGTCTATAGCAACATAGCACACCTAGAGAAGAAGGTTATGGGTAACAGTAACTTTAAGGATCAATCAAGCACACATCTTTCAGCTTCAAGCCTCCTTTATCAGTCTTCAGCTGCTACTTAAACCACCGATTATGGGCCCAGTTGAACACGTCACTAAAAATCAGCCTGACAAAAGAATGGCTCCTGTGATTGTGGTAGTGGGTACACAGTGCATGCATCTACACGTGCATTTATGCCAGCCTAAATTTACTGAGCAGTAAGCGGGAATAAGCCAGCATCTAAACATGCAAGCATTAAAGCACATTAACGCTGTGTGGGAACTGACTTTGGAATAAAGCTAATCCCCAGTCAGTCCGTGCACACAGTGCTACTGCATGATGCAGGTATCAAATTTACACTCAAGTCAGTGCAAGTTGCTGTAGTTACTGCGCAGTACAGGCATGCATGTGTAGATAGATGCAAGGCCCATTAATTTCAGTTACTGTGCATTAAATGCACATGTATAGATGAGCCTAGTGATATCTATGGTGAAGAGTGCCCTACTATGAAATGCACTGGTGGGGTCTTCCAATTCTATAGGGTGGGACAAGAGCTGCCTTGATGCCCAGAAATGTTTTGACTCATTTTATACCTATCACTCTGAATTCTTGTCTTTATCACAGTCTGTGGGAGTATGGCTATTTATGTCAGTGGGGCCAAGATTTTACCCCAGATTTCTACTTTTTGTGGTAAAATGTTCAGGATGGGGGAGAAAATATTTGCAAAGATCTTCTCATGGAATTTCAACAACACCCTTCCATGGGTGGAGACCAGAATATATCCCCAGTAAAGTCTGGGCGAAGGACAATGAGATGGTTCTGATCAAGACCAACAGCATTCTTCCTCTGGGGCAAGGGCCATTTCTGTTACATCTGCACAAGACTTCACATCGATGCCTGTGGCTACAGGCCTCTGGCTACTATAAAATATGTAAGGATATGTACGGATTCTTAACTGTAACTGCTATTTCAAACCCTTGTACTGTCTCCATTTCTTTTCTGTGGCACAAATATGTGAAAAAGTAAATAAAATGTCTCCACATTTCAGATCTCTCTCTGGTGTCAGTAGAAGAACTTGTCTAAATCTTAATCTATTCTTCTACAAGGTATGAGTATCAAAACTTGTCCGAAGTAAAACTACCGATAGCAGTGACAGCAAAGTACCAACTCACAGCCAAGTCTATAGGATCTGCTATGATGTGGGGGGACCTAGCTTCTGGCATTTCATGGCAACTACCACTGCCTTGTTCTGCAGCATCTCATCCTTATCACTCTGACCTTCCAGCCAGCCATGCAAAACTGAGAATGAGTGCGTCCTGAGCACCACTCTATAAAATTGTGTGCTGGCTGCCGTCCTGACTGAGAAAACAAAGACTGGAGTGGAAACCTCCAGCGCAAAAGAAGTCTGAGCTTTAATTAAACAGACATGCCTCCTTTACTGAATCTGTAAGACATGTACCCTGCAGATTGAGCACAGGGAGGGAGCTGTAGCACATACACTGACTAGTGAGTTAAAATAGCATGCATCATTTCCCCGGGTAACACTTACTACATAGTAATAGCATAGTTTAGGTAAATGCAGAACTGCACCACAT
The DNA here is from genome assembly GCF_001723895.1 of Crocodylus porosus. Classification (NCBI taxonomy): domain Eukaryota; kingdom Metazoa; phylum Chordata; order Crocodylia; family Crocodylidae; genus Crocodylus; species Crocodylus porosus. Next base: position 2,416,674 of record NW_017728909.1, on the reverse strand, counting down.
ATTCTACTAGAAAACCATTTTGTCTTAAAAACAACAACAGATCTTATGAACCAAAATACTCCCCCAAAGATAGACTGCAGAGGGCTTAAGGCAAGCTACATCAAATTTGAAAAATTCTGGGCCTGCAAAGAAAGAACAGAGAGTTAGAAAAAGAAGAGTTCTTGGTGGGTCTATCAATAACTTTGTTTAGTTCTGCTTTTTGACTGCATCTCTGAAATTCATCTTTCAGGAGCCTTTCTGTAAACCACAGAACTTGCTAAACCTTTTCAAATGCGCATGCTGCTTGATAAGCTCTTTTTAAACACCACTTTTACTATTAAATGCCAGATCTAGAGCTCCATGCACTGCCTCATTAGTTATTAATGAAGCAACATATTTGTTCAAAATTTATGATTGTTGATTTGCTCCCATCACTGTATGAAATATTAACACAGCATTTGTACTTGCAACCATTTTGCAGACATTAGCTTGTGAATTTGCATATTCATGAATGCTCATAAATGTTTAAGGAGACAGCACAGAAAGCATGTGAGCTGTCAGTGAGCCAGTAAAAAGGCATATTTACAGTGTTAATAAGTATTTGAGTTTATAGGACAAAACGGCAAGTAACAAATTAAGTGAATTTCAGTTCGCCTGTTGCAACAAACTGCTATAGGCTTTCCCCGCCTTTTACTAAGCTGAATAAACTTAAAAACTTGCCTGTGGAATTCTCCAATAGACAAAAAAGAGCCTTTGAAAACTCTTCCTCCTTCAGCTAACTTTTCTTCACATCACATTTTAATATTAAAATAGTGTAAGTTTTACATAGCTTCTTATTTTGTATATCTACTTCTCTGCTACCAGCATGAGAGCCAAAGGCTGGATTTCCATCTGGTGTGACTCTTCACAGTTCGACCGAAGTCAAGGGAACGATGAGGATTTGTCCAAGCTTTTTAAAACACGGCTGCTTAGATGTATATACTAGGTGTATATACCTTCAGAAACTGTAGTTCCCATTGGCTTCTTGTGGAATTGTATTTAGGCCCCTCTGAAACTCAGATGTCTTATACATACCTGGAATACAAAATGACTTGCTTTTATTTACCCGTGTTAAGAAATAAGGCTATATTTACAAAATTGTGCATCTAAATTTTGCACACAAAACCCAATAGTGTTGTGTACACAGGTCTGGGAATTGCTAGTGCCATTTGGAAGTTCCCCGTTTTATCAGCAGCTGCCCAGGAAATTTTCCATTTTTTGGCTTGATATAGGAAACAATTACACATCTAAATAGTCTCACTGAACTCAAAAGAAAAGTTACTTCTGTGCATAAGTGTTTTCAGGATTAGGGCTTTATATATGCAGTGGCAGATTATGAATGCCCAAGTCTGGTGCTCACTTAGGAAAATATCTAAAAATTGACATTGCCTAAAAACCCACAGAATTAGATGAGTGAAGAGGGATTTTTCCCTTTATGTGATGCAAATAATGTGGATCTTCTCAGGAGGAGGATTCAACTGGAACTGGATCCCCACTTAACCACTGTGTAAATAAGACAAAGATTAATTGCTGCTGACACCAGATGGTATTTGTGGTATGGGGTCTCTCCCATGCTGTACATGTAGCCTCAGCATCACTCCAACTTGCAAACAAAAAGCCTTTGACATGCAGGGTAATTTGTTAACACATAAAACTGACTAATAAATGGATATTTATTTTTACGTAAATCTTGGAAACTGAGGCAGCTACTTTACCAAACTGATTAAAGTTTTAAAAGGCACTATCACCAGTAGGGAAACATAAACCCATTATTTACAATGGCTGTATTTATAATAAAATGCTAAATTAATTTTATTAAATAATAATTTTTATATTTATGAACTTTCTTAAAGCAGGACAATGATTCATGGGCAAGACAATAAAACTTCCTTTTCTGCTTACTGGATTTTTTTCCTCCCAAGCGGAGCATAAATCACATTTTGTGTGATGTGTACATCCTCACTTTGAGCTAGCCATGTTTTAATGGGGTAGCAAGTCAGTTATTTTAATCTCTGGTTCTTTATAATAAATGCTTTTTATTGATTTTTTATTGTACACTGCCATGAATTGAATAAACTAAATGCATGAGCAGCCGAGAGCAAAAAGGCTGAGAGAGAATATGTGATCAGCATGTTTCAAAGTTAAAGGTAAAAACATGATGGTTAGCATTTTCTCTGGTTGCAAATACCAGTGAATTCCTTGCAAAGGAGTAAAGAGTGCAGTGCATGTTAATCTTTCCTCTTAAGGCGCTGGTGTTGGCGTGATTGCTCAGGATTTAAAAAGAAAAAAAAAACCTGCTGAGTTTTAAGAAGTTCTCTTTTAAAACAAAAAGTAAAACAAAGATTTTCTTGAAAACCAACTTATTGAGGCATGATTCCATAATACCACATGCATGTGGGAGAACGTTACCACCCAGCTGGCATTCAGAACCATCACCAAACCTCACTACCTCTACTGCAAGAGCAAGGCGTACTTCCTCGGCCTGCCTTTTGGCATAAACACAGCATGGCATGTACCCTGACATAGAACAAAAATCTACACCAAAATTGCTCAGGTTAAAGTTCAAACTTATATAAAATCGAACAGCTAGCCCTGCTGCCACTTTACGGAGAAAAGGGAAAACTGGGCCTTACCTCGGGGTTAGGCTTTCCTGAGGGATGTACTCTGCCTAACTCCCAGTCCCTGGTGCTCCTAAGCAGGCATGTCTACACATTCATTAACGTGCTGCAGTTACTGCATATTAAGTTTAGTAGTTGTATAACTAAGTACTAAATCAATGCACAGTAGCTGGCACTACTGCACAGTAGCACCAGCACACAGCTTTTTAGCGATGCTAACTGTACGGTAGCCTAATAGTACTGCTCAGTAGCATATTCGCACAGTTTTTACTATGACACGCTACTGTGCAGTAATATTAGGCTACCGCACAATTAGCATCTCATGTAGATGCACTCACTGAGTAGGAGTTATCTTATGGCAGTAGAACCACGGTTAGGAGGGAGGCAGAGTAAACTTCATCTAAGTTTGTTTCTTCCTGCCCCCTTCTTCCTTAGGAAAAGGGAAGTGTGGTAACTTCTCTTCTGTGAAATTAACCCTAGTTTTGGTGCATATGCATTTTGCATTGGACCATCAGTGGTTTAAAGCAAATAGGAATAACCCTGGTAGCAGTGACCAGAATGCAGAACTCCCCCCCACCCCCCAAGGGAAATGCACGTCTCACTGGGCTTCAGAGGCACATTCCTGCTTGCTTGCACTCCTGCTAGTTCCATGAATCTTGTGTTTTTGACTGCCTAGTGGGCCAGCTTTAATAGGAAGAGTGGAGGGGGACACCCCCCCCCCGCATAATGCATAGTCATTGGGAAGATGAGAGATGTTGGTTGAACCCCCCAGGTTGAGGAGGAAACTCCTTCTTCCTGGGTGAGTGGTGTACCCACCTGATTACTGTGTAACAGATGGGCTCCACCACTATCACTGACATTCAGGAGTAAACAAGGGGTGCACTGCTCTGTGCTGAGCCTAGTACTGATGTCAGTTAGTTACGAACCTTCTCTCCAGGGATTCTGGATCCTAAGACATGCAAGCCCTTCCTCTGCAGCCCTGAGCCAGGTGCCTAAATTCTAGCAATTCCTGTTAGCTAGCATTAGAGTCCTTCCTGCTCAGCACCTAGGAATTCCCGATCTCTCTTGGGAGCTGGTTAGGCCCATCCCTGCACTGACCGTATAGGGATCCTAGGCAGGTAGCATCATCCACCAGAAGGAAACCGTCACATAGGTTTCAATGCCTAAGTGAAGGCACCTACAAGGTCAATTTTGACAAGCCCCTCAGGAGCCATTGAAAAATCCCACTAAGTGCCTTTCGGCATCTTTAGGCACCTACATGCCTTTGAAAATATGATCCTTCTTGGATTCTACAGGGCAAGATGGGGCGCTGGAGCTTCATTTCCTAGTTCACAAAGAAAGGACTTCAGCAATTTACAGCAATACATTATCATCTTGTATTCTGGGAAGTAGGTAGCCTGGACTGAGAGCTCTCTTAAATAGGAATAATTTTAAATCACAGGTAAGACTACAGATTTGGAAGAGTTCCAAAAAAGGTGGAATTTTATTTTGTCAGTTGTTACAAATATTTTGCTGACTGTTGTGGCCATCGTGTGGAAGAGCTGGAATTTGTACAGAATGCTGCCAGTCTTTATTGTAAAGTTTATTCAGAATGAACACTTTTATGTGTTCATAGAGTACTTAGCATTATAGGCCCCAGTGATGATAGAGGCCTCTGGATGTTGTTACGGTACAAGTAGTACATAATCTTTTATACCTGTCAACTTATTTTACAGACTCGTCTTCTGCATAGCTGGGAAAGGAGGAGTTGCAAACCCCACTGTTTGATAGCCTGCCAAGAGCTGTATAATACATAAATAACTATTTCTTTAGCCATATTGCTCTTTCCAACCTAAAGCACATACTCCTTCCCCTGGGGGGGAAGAATCTTAAACACAGGCAACAGAATGACACTGGTTTATTATTTCACCGAGTCCTTTCTCTGCAGATGACCTATAGAAGTGATTTAATACTGAACTGCTGGAGTTCCAACACTTCCTCTGTGCTCTTCAGGCTGAGACTAGTTGATTTCTTTGGGGTGTTATAACTATGACCTGCTCCATTAAGTAGCAAACAAAGTACAGCTGGATATAGCAAGCTCAGCTTGACTCTTAGCTTTCACACAACCTGCTTGATTAGGAAAAATGCTGTGCCCTTGTCACACAGCTCTTGGTATAGTCTAGAAAGATGGGTATCCATTGATTTCTGCATAATATGGATTCACACTGGCTTTCCACAACAGCATGCCTTTCACATCCTAAAATAACCTGGCAATTTTTTTTAGTTGCTGGTTTAGCTGTAGAACGTGTTACTACTCTAGGTAATGTGCTGCTTATTACACAATTACCTGAAGTGCTTTACAATGCATTAATTACTGCTTGATTTAAACATTTCCCATTTAGTAACCAAGCTATATCATCATGACAAATTGCAAGTCAATAATCTGGTTACTAAAAAAGGGGAGATGAAGAAGCTGAAGGCTGCTTCATTTATCCCATTAAGGGAACTAGCCTACTGCTAAGTAAAAAGTCAAGCCAGCGGTATTGTCAATATTGTGATGCTTCTGCTGAGCTTCATATTGCATAAAAGAGAACACTATAGGAGTACAAATAACCTATACTTCTTGGAGTATTTAGCACTCAAAAACAATAATATTAGGATCATAGGAAAGTAGGACTAGAAGAAACCTCATGAGGTCGTCCAGTCCAGCCTCCTGCTCAAGGTAGGATCCAGGGAGGAGGGGAAGGAAGATGAAGCAGGTTCAAAGAAGGTTAGGGTGTCATTCATATGCATTGAACTGAGACCCCATATCCATTGAATCTTAAAACCCTAACTTTCAACATACAAGTTTCGTCCTTTCCAACAGTCATTACCACACCAGCTGGAGGATGCAGTTAAAGAATAGGTAATCTGTCCAGAACCTGAGCCAGCATGGCTTGTAAGATCCTTGGATAGAGGATCATTATTTATTTGAATCCCAACGTTACTTACGTTCCACACTAAATTTAGTGTTCCCCCAGACTTTTCCTGATGTAGCTATTTTCAAAGTAGATCAGAATAATAATACATGTGATGGGCTAGCTGGTAATGATTTGGCCCAGGGGTTTTGAAAGGGTAAAAGATGATTGGAGGGCTTTGGATTCCTTTTCCTCGGCCCCAGAGACTCACCCTCCATGTCCCCTGATTGGCCCCTTGGGTCACCTGGAGGGGGATAAAAAGGCCAACGCAGCTGACTCAGAGGAGACCAGCGAGGGACCATGAGGAAGGAGTTTCAAAGAGCTGGCCAGTTGCCCCAGAGGAGCCTGAAGGAGTGGGACCCACAGACAGCAGTTGGACCCTCAGCAGCATGGTGTGCGGCCAGCAGGAGAGGCTCCCCACTGGGCTCCAGGATCCCCTACAAGAGGCTGTGGCCAGCAGGAGAGGCTCCCCAGCTCCAGCAAGAAGCTGAACAGTGACCTGAGGGCTTCCCAGCTCTGCTTCCAGCTCCTCCAGCGAGAGGCCAGGAAGCTCAACATGAAGCAGGAGCTCCTGGAAGGTCAAAACCCCAAGCTGCTTAGGCTAGCACCAGCACTGGGGGCTGTGTGGTAGAGCTTCTGTCTATTATGTGCAAGATCTGAGTTCAAGCCCCAGCTGGGAAGAACTAGAGTAAGTGACAGGGATAAATTCTAGTTGCAGTACAAGGGGGGTCATTGTGTTTTCCCTCTTTTCCCCCCTCTAGGTACTTACGCCCTATATTTCTTGTTATTTGACGTTTTGTGCATTTTATATTTCACCAACCAGTATTGTTTGTGTTTTATATTTTGTTAAACCTGTCTTTTGTCAACTGGATGCATACGTCTACAACTGTAAGTGCCTAACCTTTATTGAATCCTGCCCCCTTGGTGCATTGTAGTGTCCCCTATACCCCCTGGTTTATATATGTTATGTTCCCACTGCTGTTTTTCTCATTAAAAGGTACATGGTTAAGTCCACACTGGTGATCTGGCTCTGCTCTAAGGGGAAGGAGGGTCCCTACACCTCCCACAGTGCTTGTGCACCTGCTCTGATCCCTTCAATTGGAGAGGGGGTACATCTTGGAGTACCACCCGGGTTACATACAAATGGGTAAAACCTAAGCTATTTTAAGTTTCATGCATGGTGGGTTTGGTGTCTCACATTCACATTTAAACCTTACTAAACTGACCACAGTTTTTTAGCTAAGAAAACCTAACAGAATATGGAGAGAGAAGGAATATGCTTGGATGAAAGAGACTCTGGCTACATCTGCAACCTGCACTCAGACATGCATAGTCATTTTATTGGGTGCTCAAGTTTCTAAGTAATTTGAATGGGATTTCAATATAATTAATCCTCAAGATGTAAGTGTCATGAGATTAAATAATCATGAGATTTCAAGTAGCAATAAATCTTCAGTTATTTTTATTTATTTTCCATTTTATACTGTCAGAGTCCACTGAGACCTTGGGTTAAAGTTTGACTCTGCAGTCATGATGGCAGCAAATGTTCTAAATATCTGGTATGCTTGCAAAACTTGTCTCCAGGATCAAGATTCTTAAGTAAAAGGCAAAATTAGCCTTCCAAAAAATTTGCAATAGTTGGCAACAATGGGTTTCTCTCTGCTACCAAGCAAGTCAACAGGAGTTCCATTGATTTCACAGGAATCCAAATCAAAGCTAAGGAAGTCCCACCCCTAATGTTTTTACTTCCATTTGCATTACAATTTAGGTGGGTGCACAAAGAAAGACACGGAAGTGTCTTAGTATAGCAGGGGTTTGGGCACAGGACAATTATGAGGCAACACCATGTCCAGAAAGGCCCTGCCCAGCTACCCAGGTTGTAGACCAGGAAGATGGCCAGGTCAAGGTCAAGCAAGAAATAGGGAACAGCTGGGAAACACTGAATGCAACAGCCATGAGACAGTTATGGGGGGCAGGTGGAGCTCCTGGCTTAGGTGGCAGGGCCACACATATCACAGTTGAAGCTGTTGGAGGCAGCATGCACAGGAAGGAAGCACTGGAGAATCTCTGGAGGGGTGGAGTCTCACCAGAAGCCCCCTCCTTTACTGGAAAGAAGACTTGGTGGGTGGCAGGTGGCAAACAGGTTGGCCTGAGGGCTGTGAGCAGCTGAGTTGGCCCCAGCCAGACAGCACCCAAAGAACTGGGAAGGGAGTAGCCAGAGCCAAGGAACAAGGCTTGGGAAGAAGCAGGAAGGGGGGAAACCCTGCAGGAGCTGTACCCCTCAGGCTTCCAGAAGTGCTACTACACTTGTTCAACTGACTCACTAAACAGGCAAGGCAAACCCAGGTCCTGTTTATTGGTTTGAACTGGTGGCCCTTAAAGGGGCAACACTTTGAAACAGGGTCTGGCATGCCTTAAAGGGGCAATGCTGGAGGCAAAAGGGGAAAGGAAAACCAGAGAGGCTACAATCATAAAACAAAGCTGTCTGCTCTGGAACACCTCGTCTGGTGTTCAGAGTGTAGGGCAGCAGGAGCCCCGCAAAGACATCTGTCAGGGCTTTCCCTAACCCACACAATAGACCACCTTGAAGACCAGGTTCTTTCCCCTTCACCCTATTCCATCACTTAAGTCCAAGGCATGGCAGGTGAACCCCGGAGCGATGGGAAGGGAGAGTGGGACCATCAGTTAATAATTCTGCCACTGAAGGCCCTTGTCCCACCTACACGTATCAAAAGACCATCAAAGAAAATAAAACTCTAATGTGAAAATAAAGGGATAGTGCTCCTGTATTATGGAAGTGCTACTGAAGTGAAGAGGAAAACACATAAAATTGAAGGATGAATAAAATAAGTTATAAAATGATAGAAGTCAATATGAAAGAAAGGCATATGGATTAGACAAGGAAAAAAATCTAGATTTTCTCAAGATACAAGAGTAAAAGAAAGTCAGTGTGCCTGATAATAAAATAAATAGAATGCATAGCAATATTCTCAAGACTAGTTTTACAAATTGCTGCTAAAGTTCTTTTTATACTAACATACATAAATATGTTCTGTATGTGCTTCCATACAGTGTTATTCCAGGGAGGTCGTATTTTGCCCTCACAGCAAACTCCAATTAATGTGTGAGGTTATTAGGGAGTTGTCACAGCAAACTGATCATGCACCAGTTCCAGCAATAGCCATTGGATTCTTAAACCGATGAAGGAATGGCAGCATTGAAGGGTGTCCTACTGCATTTTCAACATACCTTGAGTTCAGAGCTATTGAACAAGAGCCAATTTCATCAGCAGAACTCCCTTCTATTGCATTTTTGCTTTATTTTTTTTTTTTTACATATTGACTCTAAATCCATTGTGCCAATCATAACAAAACCTGGCTCCTTGTTTTTACGTAGCACAGTATAGCTGGTAGGTAAGAGAGCTATTCCTGTGTCATTAAATATTTCAATCATACCTAAGACAAAGTAAATGAGTAGGGAGTTAATCAGAAGATCATTGAGTGATGTGGCCTTATTTCCCATCTTTTCCAGAGCACTTGAGTCCAACAGCCACTCAATTCTGCTTGTAGATTCCTTCTCTGCTGTTGTCAGTCTCTGCCTTCTTCCTCTATTATCACACATCATTTATCAGGTAACAGTAGAGGAGGATGCTACACCCACCCAATTGAATGATTTTCCAGGAATTGGACCTTTAAAGAGTTGCATGGTCCATCCCCATACGTAAACCAAGCATTTAGGGCTCCCTTCATCCATATGCAATTAGCGTACCTAATTAGCTGCCTACCCTTTGCCAAGCACCAATTCCTAAGTCTCATGTCTGGAGTCCTTCTCCACCCAGCTCTTCCTCTCAGGAAACTCATCTCACTTCTGCCAGGCCCTTCTTCATGGACAGCACACCCTTGCAGCTATTGTAGCTTCTTCCAGCAGCTGAACCCATCCTTAAGTCCCCTTGTAACAAGGGGCCTTCTCGGGGCTGATTTGCCTTTGGCCCACCCACCTGTTTCTGGGCCAACCACCTGCCTTTTCCCCTGCCATGCCTTGTTGTTATCTAATTAATGTTCTTAATTAGGCAGGAGGCTGCCCATTTCTTGCCCCAGTGCCAGGGGGCACTATCTGCAGCTCTGTTCCTCCCCTATACCTCAGCCCAAGCCTCATAGATGAGACCCCAACATAAAGAGGAATTTATGAATCCCAGCAGCTGTGGGCTTACCCCTTTTCTCTCTAGCTAGGCCTGTCAGTCAAAAACCCACCAATCACTTGACTCCAAGGTTCTAGCTCTCAAAAACTCACTCAGGCTCCTATAATACTGAGCCCTCTCTGGCGCTGGGGTCCGCTCACCCCCGAAAACTGCGCCCCCTCTGCACTGGGGTCCCTACACTGAAGTGGGCCCCCAATGAGGCCTCCTTCTTCCCCATTAGCCTCAGCCTGCTCCTCCAGCAATTAACATCCATTGCAAACCATAGGCTTCTATGGCCATATAATAGAAAAATAATAATAAAGAAATAAGAGAGGCAACCTGCCTGCTTACTTTAGATGACCATGCTTTTGGCTTACAGTGTGACATTCTTCTGAAAGAGCCAGTTGCCGTGGCACCACGGTCATTGGGAATCCCCCTCTCTGGCCTTCTCCGCTCACTGTTTATAGGGTTCTGGCCTTCCCCTTCGTCACCTGACCGGCTGGCAGGGCTTGAGCCTTAACCCCTACTTGACCGGCTGGCTATGACTGGAAGGTTCTGGATTTAAAGGGACCACCCTGTTCCTTGGTAACAGGGCTAGGGTTCCCTGTTACACCCCTCAACAGCAACCGCCCAGCCCCTTGCAGCTGCTCTGTAGTCTTCAGCAACTAGCCCCTTTCTTTGCCCTCATTTTCTCTTTTTATCTCCCAACAGATCTGATACCTGGTCATGTAACTCCTTGTCAGATGAGTTTACTCATTGGCTCCACCAGGTGGAAGCTAGAATTGGTGCAGGCATAGGTAATCCTTTTTTCCTCATAAAGGCCCAGATAGCCTTGTGTCAGTGGCTCTTAATCTGCTGTCCTTCTGATCACAATAGTGCAAGCTTTATTTGTGTTTGATTGTGTGCATTATAATGCTGTTTGGGCCAAAAGCATGTTTGAAGCCCAGGGGCACTCTGAATACCGTATATACTTGATAACGCACAAAGACATAAACAGCTGGCTTTAAGAATAGACACAGAGCTAGGAATAAACCAGCTGGGCTATCCTTAGAGAACCAAGCATTAGGCTAACTTAAATGATGATTGATGAAACTATTGACTGGAAAGGATGGTCTTGTGGCTAATGCACAAGACTGGGGCTTAGGAGATCTGGGCTCCATTCCTGGCAGGCATCTGGACCTTCACGTGTGTCTTCAGGCAAATCACTTAGGGGTAATTTGTCAGTGAGATAATAAATTATCTTATATATTATTTTAGTATTATTTTTCTTACAAATAGCTGCATGATTAAAGTAATTCAGTCTGTTCTCCATAGTTAGAAGTGTGATTTACACCTGAAAAAGAGGCCTTCATTTTTTAACCTGCAATTGTAGACAAATCAAACTTCCCACTTTTCACCAACAAAGGGAAGCCAGACTGCTGAAAAGTTAAGTTTTTTCTATCTTCACACTAGTTTTCTCTTCTGTGAAACACATGCAACAGCTACGTCAGACGGCTACCAGAAAGCTAAATTTATTATTGGGGAAATAATTCAAAATCCATGAATGGAAGGTGCAGCAGAAGTGTTAAATAATCAAAATCATCAGGCAAGAAATAATCTCAAAAGTCTCGTATGCATGGATATCATGCAGATGGATGACTTGGCTACAGGATCACAGGATCAACACGTTCACAATCTTCCATAAAATCAGAAGGCCCATAAGTATGAAGACCTGTGTAACAGGGAGCCAGGGGTTCCCCATTACTTTAAAGGGAAAGACACAGAAGTGAACTCCTCAGGCAGAGGAAACATTGCACCTGATGAGCTGGCTACAGGGAAGAGGCAGCCATGGGGCCATAGACTATCGCTGCCTATTGCAGTATTCCCTGCTCTGCAATAGGGCAGAGGTCTACTACAGGCAATAAAGGCACTTCCAAAGCAGACAGAACAGCAGTTGCAGGCTGTTCAGAAAGCTAGCCATCAGGCTCTGATTAGAAACCTCTACAGGTGCCTGGAGAGCCACCTGAGCAGTAGAGGCAGGGATCGGGGGGACTTATAAACCAGGGGCCAGAGCTAAGAGGGCAGTCTGGCCCTGCCATTGCCAAGGGAACAGCTACCTGAGCAGAGGGCAAGAGGCTGAGCTACCTGAGGGACTGTGAACCAGAGCAAAACAGCAGGCAGCAGTGAAAGCCCAGGGTGGAGGCTGCTACAAGAAGGAAGGCTGCTCTGATGTGGGGGAAGAGGTTTTATCCTTAAGGCAGTAGGATACTCCTTTTGTAGCATTTGTTTGCCCAGAAGGGAAGGTTTTGTGTTATAGCCAGAGGGCTTACTATTTGATTAAATTATACCGGTGGACCAGAAGGGCCTATCAGGGGAGGTAGGAGCTTCCAGTGGTACCCGAGAATCACATGGCAACTTGAGTGCTGCCAGGTCCAGGGGATTAGGGCAGTCAGAGCCTGATTCTGAAAGAGCCAGATCACAGCCCCGCAAGGGGAAGAGCTAGGGCCAGGGACCCAAAACTCAAGGGGGGCCAAACCACAGCCCAAGAGGAGAAAGAGCCAGGGCTGGGGGCCCACAGACGAAGGAAGGTGAAAACAGAACTGAGCAGGGCAAGATAGTGGCTGGAAACCAGAAGCCAGCTCCAGTAACCGTAGGCCAAGGCTAAGGGGACCAGCAAGAGAAAAGGCAGCGGTTGAGTAGGGTGCACTGGCCTGTAGTGGTCAAGTATTGACTAGGGGGCAAATTGCCCCACCTGAGTGATGACTGGTAACATCTGTGAAGAATGGGGGTAGCTGTAGGGGAGGTTTTAGGCAACAGAATTAGCTTAAGGCGATTAGTGAACTGCAGCAGACAGGCCAGGATGACCCACCTAGCACTTGAGGTGTAAGTTTCAGGCTGGTGGTATCCAGGACAGATTTGCTGGTTACGAGCAAGGATGGGGGCTCACTCTGGGATCATCAGGCAGCCCCCCTTTCCATCAATTTGACTAATTACAGCCAGTCATGGCAAACAACAAGGAAAGAAGAAAACTCAGGGAGCCAGAGTGGGTGCAGGAGCTGCACAGCCACTACGGAGCATCGCGACCACCCTGGGGCCCGGTTTTGCCACACCCAACATTGAAGGGGAGTAAAGAAACATGGACTAAGAATATCTGCATGCTGGACCTAGCTGAATAACCTGCCACACTTAGCAGATGTAGGAAGGAAACATTTTGCATGCTTCTCAATATGTATCGGTCCATCAGGCCTAATTTCTGATGCACCATATTTTTGTTATTTGAATCGTGAGACACTTTCATGTAGAAACCTAGTGTAATTGGTGAATATAGTGGTTTTGTGACAGACTGACTGAAGGCCTTGTTACATGGTAATTTTCAGAGGCTCTTGCAGTTTTTAACATCTGGATTGTCTGCACATTAACACCTGAAACTAGTTTTAAGCACTCATTAGGTGGCTCAAAGTTACACTACTCAAGGGCAGAATTATCTCTGATCCATGTTACCTCCACTCTAGGCTAGCTGCCTATCTACCCCCCGCCTCCCAACACACACACCCACTGATCCACTGATCAGATCAGGCTCACTGTCCCCCTGCCACCCTCCCCAGCACCTGTGTTCACTGTCACTCTCCCAGCTTACTTGTGGCTGTCACTCTGTTTGTCCCAGGGGAGCAGGCAGGGAAGGATGAACCTGCTTGCCCAGCTGCTGCTGCTGCTTTCTGGACTGAGGCAGCCTGGAAAAAAACAGCCTGGCAGCAGTGGTGGGGCCAGGCAGGAAGGTTTATCCTGGGGAAAACCCCAAGGAGCAGGCAGAAGCTTCCAGGGCAGCGGGAAAGCTTGGAGGGATTATTACCTTTCAGTCCTCCACGCCGTTGCTGGCCTGCAAGTGTGACTGCTCCAAACTCGAGCTACCACTAACACTGATCACCATTTGTGTGGCTCACATGTAATAAGGCCCTAAGGGTTTTGAAGTAAAGCAAAGAAAGCATTTTACTCCCCAGCTGGATTGAAAATTATGTCTCTCTAAAAGAAAAACCTGATGGTCTCCATTCCTGAACTGTTTGTAAGACCAGGCTATATTTCAAAATGACTCGAGAATTGTTACAAAGATCTCTGAAACTATAAAGCTGCAGAGAACACAGGTGAAACGTCCGTTGATTTCAGTAGAGTCAATATTTCATGCATTTGAGCCTACAGATCTTTAAAATGAGGGCTTGAGGCTGCTGAGAGCAAAAGCAATGCTTTTAGTTTGCTTAGTACCAATACCATTCCCATTTACTTCATAAGTAATTACCACAGTTCATAAACCTACAATGGTAGCCTTAACAGCAGTCGTGCCAAGGAATAAATGGGCACAGACTAAACTGCCTTTACATGTTAAGGGACAGTCTCCTTACAGTTAAGCTCAATCACATTGGTGAGATAGTGGAGGGAAGCTTATACTGCTGATATACGTTTGGTTCATTGAATAAATGTAAAAAGTTACAGTATCCAAATGATGTCAGTCTGGTATGTCTGACAAAGACTAAATTTACTTACAACTCAAATATATAAGTGTTAGGAAATGAGTTAATTAAAAACCCATACATGACTGAGAAGGATTAAAAGTTGAGTAATAATTCGCTGTGGGCCAAACTTAAAGGAAAAATATAAACTTTGTGTTGTAATTTGACATACTGGGTAATTTTTTTCAAAATCACTTAGGGTCTTTCCCCCTTTTTTCAAAAGTAACAAGCAATTACTAGCCTCTTTCTTACTGCAAGTCAAATTGTATCTTTTTTCCATATGAAAAAGTGCTGGAGAATGAAATAGTTAAGCAACCAGTATGGGGTTCTGTAGAAATTAGTCCAGAAGTGTATAGAGTTTAGTTAAGAACTGTGTATACATTTTTAAACATACTAGAGAATTATATAACAAGGATATAAATCTCTGACAATTCAACATAAGTTAATTTTGTTCTATTAACATTTTTGGAACACAAGGAGTTTTATCATGGCTATGAGCTAAAATGGGTTTTATTTCCTCCTCCTGTTTTTCTTGTTGTCTACAATCAAATATTCTATAGGCACTTATATATACCATTATTTATTAATTATTATTTGCATAGCAGTAGCTCCAGGAGTCCTAGTTATGCTCTAAAACATTCATTATACTTGATGAGAAACAAAAATAGGATGGTTGATGTATAGACTACAAGAAACAATGCAAGTTTTCACGCTGGGGAAACAGAAACAACAGTATCTAGAGGAGGTATATCGAACAAAACTCTAGTGTGTTCTGAAGCTTTGGTACCATTATAAAAGAAAGGAGTGTCACGGGTGGGAAAGGTAAAATTTACTATTTGCATATCTGGCAAAATATTCTTTTATTGGTCTGCTTAAGTTTATCTTTTTAAACCGTTCTCGTGGGAGTCACAGCCTTGTCAAAATTGCTTTAATACCACACAATTAATGCATATGTCTGCATGCTTTGCTTTGGGGGAAAATAGTTTTGTAATAAAACTATTTTCACTGAAATCTGAAGCAATGACTTGAAAAAAATGCCTAGTGGTTGTCTTGGAGTCACATGTTGATCAAATGGCTGTTTTAGAAACTGCTAAAATTTCATGAAGCTTTAAATTCCTGACTTAATTTCTAATGAGAATATTACAAATAGAAATAAATTATAATAGACAACTTTACCATTAGGATGAAATTCTTTACATTCAAATAGTAACTCTTAAAGCCAAAATAACCAGTAAGTATTAATCAGTATTTGCAGGCTGCAAATATTTTGCTTGTTTCCATAGTGATTGGTAAGCCCACATACAAAAATTACCTTTTCCCCACATACGTTATCATCACTTCCTAATACTATAATCATAAAAACATTACTCAGACCAGACTGAGAGGAGAATAAACACCATTAATTAACAGATTTATAAAATAGTGGAGGAGGAGGTGGCAAATGAGGTATTGAGTGTAAAATACATATAGAAGTAAAACAAGATAGGTTGGGCATTTTTTTATTTTTCAAGAAAACTTCACTAACTCTTAATTATCTCACAAAAATACTAACTGTCACTTTCCAAAAATAAAACATCTGACAACTGTTCAAACCATGCTGCACTCGCACCCACAAAACACACACATTTAAGTAAAAATATATAGTGCCATGGCTGTGAAGTGTCAGAGTAATTTATTTGAAATAGAAAAGTGAGACTTTTGGCATCCCACTTGAAGTCAACTGAGAAGTTCTTTGCTAAAGATGGATGCCTTAAAATTCCTTAACTGAAGCTGCAGGGAATAGGGCACATTACAAAAGTGTAACATTTGGCCAAATAGTAAATTAGTAATGTAATTTGCACAATGCATACAAGATTCCACACAAGAACAACAGTTGTCTTAAATAATCAGTCCTGTGAACAACAGATTCTGGATATAATGAAGCTTAAGTTTCCCAGTGCAATCATCCGTGTCATGCTTGTATTACACATTCTTTACTTTTCTGGTAGTGTTCTAATATATATCTATTTATATACAGGAGATTGTGTGCGTGTGTGTGTGTAATACATAAACCTCAAAGCAATTCAAAAATAACTAGCATTAAAATTCATCCATCACATTGCATGATCAACTGTAATTAAATGTAGACTGACAGAAAAATTCAAACTTACAGTGATACCAGGAAATGGGAAGCCTTGAGATACTTTGGCAGTTGCTTGAATCAGCAGTGCTTTTACATTAGTAAAAGGATAATCTAATCCAGACCACACTTTCCCAATGACCATTAAAAATGCTGTGCTAAGGGGAAAAACCTGCATATTTTAGCTTTTTTTTAAAGGTTTTAAACTTGAAATGTTGAGAATTGGCTAATGACTTGGAGAGCCTCTTTTTGGGGTTATCAAATGCAACAGCTGAACAG
Source organism: Crocodylus porosus (assembly GCF_001723895.1). Taxonomy (NCBI): domain Eukaryota; kingdom Metazoa; phylum Chordata; order Crocodylia; family Crocodylidae; genus Crocodylus; species Crocodylus porosus. The sequence continues at coordinate 2,400,046 of NW_017728909.1, read as the reverse complement.
GGAACGCTTTCTAAAGAACAAGTGCCCTTCCACCTGGGCAACCCAAGACTAAGGAACCTCACATTATTAGTTACTTCTGAAATCTGCTTATATCCATCTATTCTGCCCTTAATATTTATAAAGCAAAATACACTTTTGAAAAACATAAATAGAAGATGGTAACATCTACACGATCAGTTAACGTGACATGATAAACTCTAGAGCACTTTGAGCTGAAGTGAATTGCTCCTGGGTGCAGCATCTACACATGCACCCAGGACAGCAGCAATTTGAGCCAGGGTAGAGCAGGCCCCCAGCTGGCTGGGCTGACTGGACCTAATTTATACCCCTGGTCACTGTCTACATGTGTGTTTCAGAGTAGTAAAGTACTCTGGCATAAGATAGTACTGTCCCCAACAGTACTATCCTACAGTGGAGTTAATTAGTTTACTGCACACTAATGCCAACATGCATGTAAGACAGTGACAATTTACTGTGGAGCTAATTAGTCATCTCCACAGTAAAGCACATGCGTATATACACCCAATATAAATCTTTTGGGGGAAAAAGAAAAAGAATGTGAAGAGCTATAAACCCTGTTTGGGCTTATAGAAACCTGCGAGTTTGAGAAAATTGAGTTCTTGGGTTTCCAGGTATTTTAAATAATAATTATTAAATAATAATAGAAATAAAAATTAAGAAAATAAATCAATTCTCAAGACAATGTATGTCAGACCCTGATAGATATGCTCAGGAGCGAAGGAATACTGGTCATATCAAGGTCTGACAGTTTGAATAGTCAATGATTGCTCTATCAGCTACTGTTGATGATACTATACTACTACTACTCTTAATGACCTTGTTAGTTGTAATAAAAAGAATATAGGCTTTTGTTCTTAGTAACAAGGACTCTTCAGGGTTTATTGTTCACGTGAAACACTATACCCCAACATCATGCCCCATTCAGGCATGGCACTAGCAAGGTTTAAACCTGTTGAAAATGGCACAGCATAAAATATGGCCCCTGGCTCAATGCACAGCATCCAAGTTCCCAGGGCCCTTTTATAATTTCATCAAAATACTTCTTGTTTAGAACATACACCTCCTAGTTCTCACCAATCAATAAATGTGTTTAAGTCATGTCATTCAGATCCATTTCTTACTAGGCATTGGGTGTGTATACATGTGCCCCAGGTCAGGGGGGAGGAGAGAAGAAGCCACTCCTGGACAGTCACTCTAATTAAAAAACTGCAGCATCATGTGTATTCAGCATCCCACATTTTTTAATGTCTGCAGGGACATTTCAACTAAAATTCATTGAATGAGCCTTAGCTAAAGTGCCCCTGCTGCCATTTTGAAATGTGGGATGCTGAATGCATGTGATGCTGCAGCACGTTGGAGCATTCTAATTAAACTATTCCAGTAGACTCTGATTGAACACATGGGAGCACGTGTATAGGCACCCATTATGACCTCCCATGACATAGGGAAACCCATTTACAAGGATCTCTTTTCTACTCATCTTATCCATTGTTTTCCATATGTTAGCCTCTAGAGATGTCTAGAAGTTAATGCTCCCAGCTTTCCCAGTGCTTCTGCTTAAAAGGAGCATATATGGTCTGCTTTCTGGACACCAAAGTCTATGGCTCAAGCTATTTCTGAGGCCTACTTTGGTTCACGCTGCTAACGGGCCTTTGTATGATTTCTATACGCTGATCATGGCTTCACCAATCCAGCAAGGACTACAATGTAGTTCATATGCAATTATTAAGATTATCCTTCACAACAAAAATGGAAATACCTATAAGTGAAAACAGGGCTTTTAAGTTTTGGTGTGGTACATGGGGTACACACAAGAAACCAGATTCAGATATCAGATGCACTATTGTAAATGCATAGTAACTCTATTGAATGTAACAGATTTACAATGGATTTAACATTCATATATATGAGATGAGAATTTTGCTCAAAGACTGATGTTTATAAACTCCACCTATTTAATGTAGATATACAGTATGTCTTAATGTTAATAGTTTTTGGTTTCATTAATACAATGTGCTGGTGACAGTAGATAGGCCCCAAGCCATTTTTTGTGATTTGGAAGAATGAGGTCAAGAACGACACAGCTGTGCCTGAAAGTTGTGAGGCACTTGAACAACTATGTGTAGGTGTATCCCACTGATTTCTGTGGGGTGACTCTAGTGAATATAAGTACTTGTTGAATCCCTTGCACTGTAACTATAAAGGAAAAGTGTTGAATAATTTTTAAGCCTGAGGGCTGCCCCAGTCTATTGCTTATAAAAAAAATCTTAGCAGAAGTTAGGGATGATCCCCTACAGTACATGAGTAGCCCCCTGGAGAATGCTGCTACTTGTCCCCGGAGAATGCCCATGCCATAGGCCAGATGGGGAAGTGGAGGCAGGTTACGCCAGGTGCAGTAGGGAAGGTTACCCTTGGTGGAGTAGGTGAGCCTTACCTGGGCTCCTGAATGTCTCCCAGGGCTGCAGCTGGAACATGGCTGTAGCCAGCCAGGCTCTGGTTTTAGGTGGTGCACACTACTTTCACATGCGCTGCCCCACTTTTTTCCATGTTGTCATTTTTGACCCCAGAATCTCCGATGGTCAAAAAAACCCCTGTGCTACAAGGCAGCAGCATGGGGAATGCCTGCATGTGCATTATGTGGTGCCACAGACAAGCTGCAACACCATATATCTCACATCCACGCTCATCTGGACGTGGCCCAGGAGTCTCTAGTTAGCTGTACTTTTTGCTGTATCCGTTCCTTAATTTTAAAATAAAAGAATATATCATCCTCAAAAGATCCAGTTAATTGAAGAATGAAGAAGTAATAACCAGTTTTAGAAGTAAAGTGGCAGGTTGTTTTTTGGAAGCTTTGTATATTCATTATCCATTTTCAAATGTATTAATACAGCAGGTAAAAAAGGGATTTTCAAAAATGAACCTTTTGGAGAAATACTGTTGACTTTCTTTAAAAAATCATATTATATGAACATTTTTAATTTATTTTAATGATTTTTCTATTAAAGTCTGGATTAAAATGTATTTAAAAAATAAGCGTTTTGGTAAAAAGACAACAAAACATCTCACAACCTGAGAAAAGTGAAGAGTTTCATTATAATACTTTTTTCAATTTGTAAGCAATTTTGTCTGAAGTCTAACAAGAGAGATAACTGAACATTTTCTCTCCCTACTAAGTTTTTTACCTGGTGCTTTTCATACAGAAATCTCAAAGTGCATCACAAAGGCCAATAGTCTCTTCTTTTTTTTTTTTTTTTTTTTTACCAAAGGAAGAACTCAGGCAAAGAAACTCCCTCAAGTTCACAGAGAAAATGAATTAAAGCCTGGGAAAAGAGGCAGGTTTGATATTTTCCTGGGAAGTACCTGTCAGATTACATTATCTTTAACTTCAAATATTTAACAAAAGATGAAAATATTAGCGTTATTATGATTATTTTTATTACAGTAACACCAAGGAGCTCTAGTTAACATCAGCATCCCGTTGTGCTAGCCACCATAGACATACACAGTGAGACACAATCCCTGCATGGAAAAAACATATAGTCAAAACAGACAAATGATTTTCCCAGCATGCGAGCAGTTGAATACTGATCTCCTGACGCTCACCTTACTCCCCTACCCACTGAACTATATTACTCTTATCTTCAAGCCTTTAGCAAAACAATATGAAGTTAGTAATATTTTAATCACCTGCAGAAATCTAAATTCAAACTCACCAACTTTAGCATGAGATGAAAAACCTGCCTGCTTAAACCAGTATTTCCATCAACAAATGTCAAGAGCCATATAACATAGAAGGAATAAACCACTAGCTCCTTATAATTGTATGGAGCTGGCTTAGCAGAAGGGAGATGAATTTTACCCTCTAAATTGTATTGTTGTATTCTTAATCTTATAAGACATTCAGATAGTTCAGCGAAGAGTGCTACAGAAAAAAATAGGCTGGCTAAACCCTAAGCAACTGCCTCTTATGAGATTTATTATTTTCTTTTTAAACTCATGAGATTTCAGTGCTCATGAAAAGTGCCAGATTGGTAGCCCTGGAGACTGCAGTACTCTCAGAAGATAGATACAGCAGAGAGAGCAGCTATTCTAGCCCATAATACCCACACCAATGTTCTTCTGAACTGAAGGGATTGTATATAGAGATGTAAGGTATGATTTTCAATTTTCTGTGCCCCTATTCTCACTGGCTCCTGGTACGATAAGACTGTTGTTCAGGATCTGTACGGTGGTGATTGTTGATGTGGACAGATGTTCAAAGATGAGGAGAACAGAGATGACCAGAGACTATGGCTGATGTTACTACAGTAGAGGCAGCCCAGATTTAGCCTCAGCAAGGTTGTTTTTTAATTGAGATGAAAAATATGTCGATTCCTTTCTGTTTGATTGGAAAAAAAAAAACCCCTAAGTTTGGAATTTTTAATGAAATTTAGAATTTCTGCTTCTTCCCCTACGATGATATAACATTTGTAATCTTAAACTAGTAAAAGAGCACTGAGATCCCATTATACTGGTACATTAATGGCAGCTGGATAGCTAGCAACAGTTTCTGTTGATTAATATCATATAACCATCTGTAAAAAGAACGGAACATATATACAGGCTGCAACATTTAGCAATCTCAAATGACATCTGAGTAATGTTGATTTTGTTTAGATGACAACCTCATTATGGTGTATAATTGCTAAGCAATCTCCTAGCAAATACTGGGTTAAAAACTACTGGAAGATGCTTGTTCCTCTCATTATTAATTAGCATGTGTCCACTCCGCCAGATCCAGAGCCCAAACTTCATTTGTTATGTTCAGCCAAATGCATGAATAGCTTTTGAGTAATTATTTTCCAACATCATCTAATACCTCTCTGCACATCAATTAAAAATCCTCTTAACAAGGAACTGCATTTTGTTTGAGATCAAATGCCTAGTCCAAAGCTGTATCAATCATGTAGAGCTAATTAGTGGGTCTGCTTTATATCATTTGTTTTACTTTATTATTCTATTATACACTTCCTAATGAAACCAATTGAACAATTTTAAAATCTTTGTTGAATTAATTGAAGGCTTAAAGGCCAGCTATCTAGTCAGGCTTTCTTTGCTTTAAAAAAAAAAAAAGCATACATGGAAAGAAAAAAAAATTAACCCTACATGTTTTATATCTGTGTTTTATGCAGTAAATGCTCTACAGCTGTTTTAAAGGTTTATCACTATTTTTATATTGCTTTGCAAATAACTCATTGATTGCCAGATCCTGAAAGCCTTTGTTCACATGGCATAAGATTTGGAGAAAAGACTTAAAACAATGAAACAAAACCTATAGCGATGAGAGTTAATCTCCAGACCAGAGCTTCCAGGTTCCTTAAGTTATTGTGAACTGATGTCAGCATTTTCTAAGCCAGATATTAGCATTCCCTCCAGTTGCAGCAGAAAGCTATGAAAATGATGTGACTGGCTGTCTTCTAGACAACAAAAGAGGTTTTGATTCCTCTGTACTGGAATATTAGTGGATCACATATCACTAAAGAAGGCCCTGGTTTGGCAAGAAGCTAAGGGCATCCTTTTTGTTGTTTCAGGAGCAATCAGTTTGGTTATTCCTATGTGTAAAGTTCATATGCTTAAGTCTTTGCATTATCAGAGTCTGGACACAGCAAGACATGATGATGATCTGGATGAGGACAATATCCATTTCTAATCTTTAAAAATCAACATGCTAATCAGTAGAGGAAGGAAATAATGTAAAGATAAATTGTAAGTGACCATAATTTTAAAACAGTTCCTTTCAACTTTGTTTATACCCTTTTCCTGTTTGTTTTTCATAAATATTGTAATACCAACACAGACCAATAACTGACAAACAAAACGATAAATTCAAGTTGTCAGATCACAAATTTATTAATCTTATGCTCAGGAGGGGGGTTTCGGTCCACTTCCCACTCTCATATACCAGGCCTATTAATGGTCATTGTTTGGGTTCACAGCACTCACATCATGGGAGCAGTAACTCAGCAAAGGACTTCGTCCCTCTTCCCTTGTTTACTGCAGAGGTTATCAAAGGGGAACCTTTAGCTGCAAAGCCTCAAGTTTCCCCTCCAGGCCATCCAGCTAAATTATGCATCTCATATACTTCTGGGAGTTGGCCCTTCCACATTTCACACCAGGCACAATTTCCAGACCTAAACAGTCTTACCTTTTCTAATATTAGACTTTCATATCCTATTGCTTTGAATTCACTTGTGCTTGTAGAATTCTCTCCATGAGGAAAGCCAGTGCTCCCACTGGCAATTGGTCATTTGGGCCCAATGGAAAAAATTCCTAATGATTTCAGAATTAGTCAGACCTGCAATAGAATGAAAATACATGAGAGCCTTTGAAAGTCATGGAACAGCTTAAATAAGCCGGTGGAGCAGGTCAGAAACCAATACAGCCCACCCAGCCCCGACCAATAGGAAGGCAAAGAACATAGAAAGGGGAGGGGTTAGCCTTGTTTTGCCAAGCATATGCTCTTGCATTTCCTGACAACTCCCTTTGGTAGGCACTGGATCGTATCTCCTGCCATCCATTTAATGTTCTCCTACTTATCAAACATGCTTTGTTTGAAGTTCTACCCTAAACAATATTCATGTAAAATATACACTGAATAATTTCAAAGAACAAACAGATTAGTTAAAATTGCTGCCTGTCTGAAAAGAATTTGCAAACACAAAAAATGGTCTTAACTGCAAAATATTCATTTCTTATGGATTATTCTTACAGCAGTTCTTATCACTTTGACCTTTCATTTATGAAGCCAAAGGCAAAAAACAAAGCTGGTATTATTCCCCAAGTGTAGAAAATTTTCTGCCACCAAAGTGCATTTTTACCTCTTCTGTGTTCATTTTAATTTTCCAAACCTGCCTAATTTCCCAACTTTTTATGCTAGGAAGTTTCATATGTCACAAAGCGTATCATAATTAACACAAAATCAGGGTAGTTAATGTTGGTAAAGTAGAACTAATTTTCTCCAGCTAGCTTGTCTAAATGGTCCCCTATGCAGCAAAAGTGAATCCATTTTAACTAAACAAAATTGACAAATCAGCAGATGCTTAGGGGCTTACAGCAAATGGACTATTTCCTTTTTCATATGGGTAAGTTGGGTAAAAATAACTTTTGCAAGCATTCAGATTTCTTTGTAAAAAAAAACCAAGATAGAATTAGAGAAACCTTTGAGGAAAAGGAATTCAGATTTAAAACTCAATAAATTAGTTTCTGAGAGCTAACTTTCCATTCTTTTTACAACATCTGAAAATCCCCTGGTCTTATGAATGGGATTTAAAGACAGTTCTCCCATAAAGCCACAATGCTTAGTAGTGATAATATAGGGTAAATTCAACCGGGTTTTTTACATGAGCAGTGTCTAAAAAAACTTCCAATCTTTCAAGGAGAGTTGCAGACATATCTGCATCTGGTGTGGATGGGGTAGCTGTAATCCACACCAGCTAAGAATCTGTCCAGATGTATTCAGTGTATTTGGCCTTTAGTTTTGTCAGCATAGGTGGTAAAGCTCCCAGTCTTGCTCCTAGTAAAATCTACAGCGATACTCATGTTGACTTTTACAGATTCCATGTGACTGTTGCTGTACCTGGTTCTAAATGATAATGAGCCCTAAAGCAGGTGTGGAAGGGAATAGAGGGAGGTAAGTCCAGGCTCAGGCTACCGGATCTTAACTGTAGTCATTATAGGAGCAATGCAGCTGTTGCTTCTTCCTCACAGGGATCTAGAGAAGTGAAAAGTGTTTGGAATGATAAATTCTTTGCCCCAGAACAAAAGTGCTACAGTAAATTGTTGCCCCTTCCCACACCAGAGAGGAAGAATGCCATCAGAGGACACTTGTGCTGATGAGGATTGCTCATCACTCCAAATTTAGGGCTGTGCTAGTTGTAACACTTATACTCCTATTTTATTAAATAGATCTGTAAATGTATTAAACTTCTGAATAAATCTGTTTTTTAAATTATATCTGCCCAAGAGTTATATTAATCCTGTTAGGGGTGAGAAGATGTATGTTGCTATGTTGTCAATTGCTAAGGCAGCCGTTTATTATGAAAGGAAAACCACGCTGTAGGTAGTGATTTCCCTATGCAACTTTACCTGTACATCTTGACCCTGACCTCCAACACTCATTCTCTGTCCTGCTAGATCAAGCATGTCCTGAGGATGTTCTCTGCTGCTCAGCTTCTGAACCTGGACTTGAGCTGTGCGTCAGTCTGCCTATGAGCAATGCAACATCATACCTAGGAGGAGGTATCACATGCATCTCTTACGGGCCTGGTCTTAATGCTTAGTACTGTGAGGACTGCGGGAAGCCCAGGCATCAGGTTTTATGGTATAGATCCTGAATGCAGGCACTGACAGGTTGCATATTCCTGAGAGGCCAAAAGGAGGAGATGGTCTTGGACATGTAGAGTATGGGAGAGAGTGCTAGACAGAAGGAGATCCCTGAACGAGCAGCAGAAGAATACTGGGAGTATTTATAGTTTCTGTGTGACTCGCATGTTGACACAGGCTTGGTATTATTCTACAAGCAGATTTTATTTAGTTATACCTCTATAACAGATGTTATAAAATTTTAACAAACATTTGTAAAAGTGCATACTGGCCCTACCAATAGCATGGCACTCTTTGTGGGAATGGATAAAGGTACAAATATTTTGGACTTGAGTGCCTACAAATTGAATAGATATATTTGATATTAGCCTCCCCAGGTGTCAAACACTCTTGGTGTTGGGAATTTGGGGATCACTAAAATTCCAAATTTGCAGCAAACCTGTTTTCTGTTTTTACTGATTCTTGATACAAAAATGCATCATTTTTGCATTATCTAAACATCCTGTTTTAAGACGCTTTGCCAAAAGGACCAGTTACATTTTACATCCAGCCAAAAAAACTAGATAAAATGGACTAGCTGTGTTAGAATGGAGTTGTCCTCCCTCTCTTTAGGAAGTGACTCACCTTTCCCACAAATGTAAATAAAGAATAACTTTCAAAAGCAACAGAACTTTATGGGTGTTAAGCTGATATAAGTGCAGTATAAAGCGGTCCCTTAAATGATAAATCCCAGTGATGTCAATGAGGACAGACACAGTTCTCTCTGGATGCATTTACATGAGAGTAATTAGACAAATCAAGTGTCAGTGACTTCACATGCATGTCAATTACTGCACATTAGAATCACAGAACTGAAGGAGGGAAGGGACCTATAAGATCATCAAGTCTGGTCCCTTGCCATGAGCACGAGGTGACTGGGCCCATATGAGCTCAGTGAGGTGCCTGTCCAGCCTCCTCTTGAACACCTCCAGGGATGGCGACTGCACCACTGCTGCTGGGAATGTGTTCCAAATTCTAGATACCTTTATGGAAAAGAAGTTTTTCCTTATGTCCAACCTAAATTTTTCCCCAATTAGCTTGTGCCCATTGGACCTCGTCCTCCCAAGGGGTGCTTTTCTAAAGAGTTTCTCCCCAAGATCTTGGTGTTTACACCTGATATATTTGAAGGTAGCTATCAGGTCACCTCTCAGTCTTCTCTTACTCAGGCTGAACAAACCCAGTTTCTGGAGTCTCTCTTCATAAGGCCTATCCTCCAGGCCCCGATCATGCAGATGGCCCTTCTCTGTACCCTTTCGAGCTTATCCACATCCTTCCTGAAGTGCAGTGCCCAGAACTGGACACAGTACTCCACCTGTGGTCTTACCAGCACTAAGTAGAGGGGGAGGAGCACCTCTCTGGATCTGTTGGCATGAAGTGGAACTAGGCCAGCATTTACATATGCAGGCATTAAAATGCATTAATGCTGTGTGTGGGCTGACTTGGAACTAAAGTTAGTTCCAAGTCAGTCTACACATGCAGTGTAACTGTGCAGTACCTGGTACTAGCCAAAGGGGATGATCTAATCAAAGACCTAAGAATCGAAGGGAAGCTGGGTGACAGTGACCACAAGTTGATCACTTTGACCATCCATCACAAATCTGGGAAGTCAGCCAGCAATGTAGTAGTCCTCAACTTTAAGAAAGCCAACTTTCATAAACTCAGAAGGCTTGTTCTTGAGGCTCTGAGAGACCATGATGTGACAGGGAGGGGAGTTAATGATGAGTGATTGCTCCTTAAGGAAGCAAACCTAGAAGCACAAGGGAAGTCCATCCCAAACCATAGGAAAGGTGATAAATGGGTTCAACAACCTCCTTGGCTCAACAGTGACCTCCTATGTCTAAAAAGAGAGGCTTACAAAGGATGGAAGACAGGAAACACCACTAAGGAGAAGTATTCTGCACTAGTCTGCACCTGTGGGGAGCAAACTAGAAAAGCCAAGGCTGCAACTGAACTCAAACTGGATACACAAATCAAGGACAATAAAAAGTCCTTATTCAGATATGTGGGGAGTTGGAAGAAAAACAAAGGCATCATTGGACCCCTGCTAAACCATTTAGGGTGGCTGATAACCGACACCCAGGAAAAAGCTAACCTGCTTAATGATTACTTTCTGTCAGTTTTTCACCATCCCAAAAGGACCACTCTGCCTAACATGATGCAGGATGGCCAGGATGAGTGTGAAAATATGCCCACCATTGGCACAGATCTTGTGAGGGAGCACCTTGAGAGGCTGGACACCCAAAAATCAGCTGGTCCAGACAGACTGCACCCAAGAGTGCTAAAGGAACTGGCAGACATCATAGCACAGCCACTGGCAAGGATATTCAAGAACTCATGGCGCTAGGGCGAAGTACCTGAAGATTGGAAGAGGGACAATGTGGTACCTATCTTCAATGTGGTACCTATCTCTGTGTGCTTTAAACTAGCTTCACTGTGGGATGGGGCCACAGGGGGACACAAGGACACTTCCCAGCCAAGACAGGTGATGAGCACAAGAAGTACCCAGGTAAGTGACAGGGGTCCGGACAGTCCTGGGATCAGGGGGGAGGGGCATACACCCATAGGATGCCTTAAATGCCTCTACACTAATGCTTATAGCATGGGGAACAAGCAAGAGGAACTTGCCCTCCTGCTTGCTAACACAAACCCATATATAATGGGGCTCATTGATGCCTACACAGTCAGATGGGTCACAAATTGACTAGAGGGGCAAACCCAGAGAGTGATGGTGGACAGGTCATTTTTGACCTGGAAGGATGTGAGCAGTGGGGTCCCCCAGGGCTCGGTCCTCAGGCCCGCACTGTTCAACATCTTCATCAGCGCCTTGAACGAGGGGGTGAAAAGCACCTTGTTCAAGTTTGCAGATGACACCAAGATGTGGTGAGAAGTAAGCATGCCAGAAGAGAGGGACAGGCTACAACTAGATCTGGACAGGTTACAGAGGTGGGCAGATGAGAATGGGGTGGGTTTCAATACTGACAAGTGCAAGGTGATGCACCTGGGGAGGAAGAGCCAGCAGCATACCTACAGGTTGGGGAACTCCCTTCTCATCAGCACAGAGGCAGAAAAGGATCTTGGAGTCATTATTGATTCCATGATGAACACAAACCGCCAATGTGAGAACGTGGTCAGTAAGGCTAGCTGCACCTTGTCATGCATCCACAGATGCATCACAAGCAGGTCCAAGGAGGTGATCCTCCCCCTCTGTATGACATTGGTCAGGCCACAGTTAGAGTACTGCGTCCAGTTCTTGGCACCAGTCTTCAGGAGGGATGTGTAAAGCACTGAGAGGGTCCAAAGGAGGGCCACTCTCATGGCCAGGGGGCAGCAGGGCAGGTCCTATGAAGAGAGACTATGGGACCTAAACCTGTTTAGCCTCCACAAGTGAAGGCTGAGAGGCGATTCGGTGGCCATCTATAAACTTACCAGGAGTGACCAGCGGGGAACGGGAGAGTCCCTGTTCCCCCAAGCACTACCAGGATTAACTAGGAATAATGGCCACAAGTTGACTGAGAGTAGGTTCAGGCTAGACATCAGGAAACACTTCTTCACAGTCAGGGTGTCCAGGATCTGGAACCAACTTCCAAGGGAAGTGGTAATTGCTCCTACCCTGGGGGTCTTCAAAAGGAGGCTAGATAATCAGCTAGCCAGGGTCATTTGACCCCAGCATTCTTTTCTGCCCATGGCAAGGGGTTGGACTAGATGATCTGCTCAGGTCCTTTCCAAACCTACCAACTATGAAACTATGAAAGAAAGGGAGGAAAGAAAATCTGGGAAACTACAGGCCAAGCAGTTTGACCTCAGTCCCTGGGAAAATTTTGGAAAAAATGATCAAAGAAACCATTCTTGACAGATTAACATAAGGCAGCATTCTGAGGGACAGCCAACATGGGTTTGTTGTAGGTAGCTCTTGCCTGACCAATCTCATTTCCTTTTATGACCAGGTGACATAATACCTGTACAAAATGGAAGAGGTTGATATCATATATCTGGACTTTAAAAAAACCTTCGACCTGGTGACCCATGATGTCCTCATGGAAAAATTGGGGAACTGTGGCATTGACTACACTACCATTCGATGGCTGGGGAACTGGCTCCAAGGTCAAACCCACAGAGTGGTATTTAATGGAACCAAAGCAAAATGGCACCCAGTGACCAGTGCTGTCCCCCAAGGCTCTGTGCTCAGACCTGTACTCTTTAATGTCTTTATAAATATTCTGGACTCTGGTGTCAAAAGCAGACTGGCCAAGTTCGCTGATGACACCAAACTTTGGGGAAAAGTATCCACACTTGAGGATAGACTGGTGATCCAGGCCAACCTCAGTAGGCCTGCAGGGTGGGCGGATGAAAACCTGATGGCATTCAATATGGAGAAATGCAAGGTGCTCCACCTCAGCGGTGGGGTGAGGGGGGAACCTGCATCACACTTATAGGTTCAGCAGTGCTAGTACCACTCGCTAGTACCACAACTGAAAGAGACTTTGGGGGTCATGACTGACCGGAAGATAAGTATGAGCCACCAATGCAATACCGCAGCCGGCACAGGGAACAAAACTCTGGCTTGCATCTACCGATGCATCTCGAGCAAGACCCAGGATGTCATCCTCCCACTGTACTTGGCCTTGGTGAGGGTGCAGCTTGGAGTACTGCATCCAATTCTGGGCTCCACAATTCAGGAAGCACATAGAGAAGCTTGAAAGAGTCCAGAGGAGAGCCATGTGCATTATCAAAGGGCAAGAGAACAGGCCTTATGAAGAGAGGCTGCAAGCTATGGTACTCTTCAGCCTGGAGAAGCACATGCTTGGGATGACTTGGTGGCAGCCTATAAGTACGTAAGGGGTGTGCATCAGGATCTGGAGGAACATCGGTTCACCAGAGCACCCCAAGGAATGAGAAGGTCCAATGTTCACAAACTCCTGCAAGACCATTTTAGGTTGGACACAAGGAAAAACTTCTTTACTGTCCGAACCCCAAAAGCCTGGAATAGACTCCTCCCAGAGGTGGTGCAAGCACCTGTTTTGGACACTTTTAAGAAACAATTGGATGCTTATTTTGCTGGGATTCTTTGACCCCAGCTGACTTCTTGCCCTTTGGGTGGGGGGCTGGACCCGATGATCTTATGAGGTCCCTTCCAGCCCTAATGTCTATGAAATCTATCAAATTTATGAAATTTTTTAACCCAGTAGTTTAGGAGTCAGATTACTCACTGAGAATATTGGGGAGCCAGGGTTGGATTTCTCTGCTATCTTGAGGGGATGCAAACCTACTACCAGGCCACAAGAGAACCTGGAGTGGCATGTGCTTTCCCCGTCTTCCCTTCCTCTACAACATACCACTGAAACTGTTCCATAGTGTATAAAATACTGAAATATTGACCAGCCTATAGGTTTATTCTACCTCTCAGGCCCATTTAATAGTTCAGCTGTACACACAAGGCAGAAGAGCTTTCATGAGAGAGATGTAGAGACCACCCACATATTGCTGGGAGGTGAGGGTTCTGGCAAAGGAGAGATTTGAAGCTGGGTCTCCCACATCTCCAGTGACTGACCCAACTACTTCATCACTGGGCAAAAAGGAGAGGGGAAGGCTCCTCCAACTGTGTTTTGAAAGTAATAATTGACCCTGCTTAGGCATCCTAACTCTAGGGGGGATTCAGAGCTGTGAATCATATGTGGATAAGCAGCTTCCCAAGCCCATAGACAAATGCCTAAGTCCTTTGGAGGGGGCATGACTCACGCCGTATCCTTTACCTCAGCCTTGACATTCTTTACACTCCCTCCTTGGCATGCTTGCCTCTATGAGTCCCATTTTCAGGCATCGAGCTCTCCTCATGAACTGTATTAAGGAGCTTGGTCAGCTAACTCAGACTGCTGAACTCCAGGGCACCCAGAAGTTCAGTGTTGCAACACGCCTCAACTCCCTGATACATCCAGCTCCTTTATGCATTCTTGGTTGAAAAAAAAAATCAGCCTGAGAGTCACAAAACAAATTTTCTACCCTGTGCATTGGTACTTTGAGTGGTAAAACCCAGAATCTGCTGTATGGCCTGTTTTCTATTCTCATGATAACTGTGCTGGTCAAGGCTTCTTCAGTGTGTCTAAGATGACCTATTAGCCTAGGAGTGGCTGCAAACCTAGCCTAACCACAGGGCTAATACCAGGGCCGGAGACAGGCATGAGTGAACTGGGTGGCTGCCCAGGGCCCGGACAGAAAGGAGGCCTGAAAATGGTAACTCTTTGATTATCATTATTATTATCTTTGGCAAAGCGGGGCCCGACACCAAGAGTTCACTTGCAGCCACCAGGAATCTAGGTACAGTGCTGGGTAATACCCTACTCTGACACCGCATGGCTTTGCTTTCTTTCCTACCTGCATGCCAACCACTTGGCCCTGAGCTGATGCAGTGACCTAGAACCAAGTCCACCCCTCCTGGCCAGTGTTGGGCTCCAATACTGGAGCTGAATATCCCTTCTTCCAATATACAGTAGACCGGCAGTTGCAAATTAATTGTAGGATTCTCCCGGTCATCCAGTAACCTGGGCTCTGGAACCAGCTCCTGATTTGTGGAAGCAGGTGTCACCCTTTCACCCTGTTTACATGCATTCTGACTGGGACTGGGATGAGTAGCATTAGTAGGACTACTAAAACACATCAAAGTTACAAGTCCACTCAAATTTGCACACTGTGTAAGTACTTTACTGGCCAACAAGCACGCACGTGTGTAGTGCATTTCTGCTTATATGAAAAATTCTTTACTTAAAGTCCTGGATCAAGGACGCTGTACATGCATGCACATCTGTTGGCTAAAAGATTTTACAAGCTCTGATGGAAGTTACAACCAGG
Source organism: Crocodylus porosus (assembly GCF_001723895.1). NCBI lineage: Eukaryota > Metazoa > Chordata > Crocodylia > Crocodylidae > Crocodylus > Crocodylus porosus. The sequence goes on along the minus strand of NW_017728909.1, from coordinate 2,384,782 downwards.
GCATGCAAACCCTACAAGATGAATTTCCAAATAAGCATGGGAAAAGGAGCTTGTAAGCTCCATTGGGAAAGCCAGTGGTGCTTGTGAAGTGCATCAGGTGAATAACAAAAGAGTTGCAAAGCCAGTTAATTCAGTTCATGCAATCCTTAGACTCAAGACTCACCAAAAAGAAGATATCTGATTCTAAATTGACCAAATACTGGAACTTGCAAGTGAGTAAGTGAACTTAAACAAGTAACACTGAAAAGGGTAATCGGCTGAATAGGCTGAAAAGAATATAGGCTGTACAAAGGATCCAAAATGTATCTTTGACCAGAAAATCTAGTCTCTGGGCCACTTAAGTCCACTTATGAACTCAAAATATGATTTAAGAGCTAAAAATGGTACATAGTCCTATTCTGCCTATAGGAGCAGGGATAATTTCAGCTCCACTGAATGTTCTGAGCAAAGCCAAATTTTCTTAGCATTCTGGCTTGGTCACAGTCTAGTGGATGGGCACCACTGAGGGTCAGGTATCTGGGACTTCCATTACCAAAGCAAAATGGAGAAGACAAGTATTTTTCCAAACCAAAGCATATAAAATATGTTTCAGGAAAGGAATAAAAATGGGACGCGCAATTTTGTCTTCCTTTCCCATTCCTCCCACTCCGTCCTGGAGTATTACAAATCTATAACATTCAAAGAACAAATGCTCCTCTGTCCTTTATTTGTCTTTATGGACATCAGCTTGCATTGTCTTTATAATTAATATATACAAAGATGATGTGACAGTTTCCCCCCTACCCTCAGTCATGGTTCACATCAGTCAAGCTTTTTTTCCTTCTTGTGGGTCAGGATGTAAGGCGAATAGCCATCTGGAAATTAATTCTGAACAAAATATAAAACAGAGAATATTTTTGTGATCTAATTCTTTAGGTAACATTATTTAATTTATTTACACAAAGAAATGAATATGGAGACAGATGCAAAATAGAACTTGAGAGGCAGAGAGCACATTGTTCTGTTCTTCTTCTGTAAAGAGCCAATTATTCTCCTTTAAGTCCTTTAGTTTCAGGGGCTGACTGAGTAGTTTAAAGGATAAAAGTATTAGCCTTTCATCTGTAGGATTCAAGTGGCAGTCCTCAGGCAGACCAAAGCAAAATGAAGTGGGTTGTCTTATTTTGCTTCTTAATGTATTATTATATAATGGTATTATTAAACATTAGCAAATGGAGAATTGAAATTTCCAGCCCTGACAGCTGATTAATTTTTTTTTAAGTAAAAATTTTCACTCATCATCAGAAATATAAATTAAATCTTTTCAAGCAACATTCAAGGAAGAGGCACAATGGCTGCTATTTTGTATGATTATAATGCCCCTTAATCAGAGGATATTTCTTTTTATCTTTGCAGCAGAATTCAGATTTTATTCTTTGCAATTTTATAAGACAGAGAAATGAGGTTTGTTTCATTAAGACTGGAAACAAAAGAGTCCCATACTTTGACAGGATGTGTCTTTGTATATGTGTTTTCTGTGCCCAAATTGGCAATTTGCAAGCTAATAGTCAAATTCTGGAGTTGCTGTGTTGCCTTGGGTACCTGTGTACATACTCTGGCTCTGTTAGCCCATCTGTATAATAGGCATAATAATATTTACCTTCCTTTCATGGATGTTGTGAGAATTGTTTGATTCGTATTTGAATTAATCCTAAATTGAATTAATATCTACATTGCCTCTGCCTACCTGAGGATAGAATGGGCCCCTAAATATGTTCTTATTTGTTAAAGTCCTCCAATTCTGTCTTTTGTCATTGTTATTCAATGAATTATAAATGGCATAGACATGCTGCATGCTTAAACTGACAACACTGATTAAAAGGATGACTTTCAGGTATCAGCAAACGAGCAACATCTATTCACAGGGGTAAAACACAACTCTGATGTGTTAACTGTTTACTCTTACTAATACTCATCAGTCTAACAAAGGGCTGTGTAATACACCCCTGTGTAAAATCCAGAGAAGTGAAACAGAGGAACCTCGCTGAGGATCAGGTAATACACCTCTGAAGAGGGGGAGCTTAGAGCCAATAAAGAGACAGAAACAAGTCACCTCCAAGATCCACAGATTCCAGGTATCCACGGAAGGAAAGGCAATATACCAGTTGTTCCTCGCTGGGGAAGTGGTATGCTGCAGCTTTCAGGAGCTGAAGCACAGCAGTCATATCAGGACCTGCCCTCACCCAGCATCTTACAAAACTTTGACCACTCTACATGTCTGTGATATTCTATAGTTAAGCTATCCCCATGGTTCCCTTAGCGACCCGCTGGCCCTACATGGAAAGGAGTATACAGAAATATACATACTTTCATTTAGCTTAACAGATTTCTGATCAAAACTTCATCTAGAAAGCTTTGGGCTAATTTCATTCATCAAAGACTGAATGAATGTCTTGACCACACAGGAAAAGATAGATTCATAGATTTTAAGGTTGCAAACTAGAACATACCAGCAAAGTTATTCAAGAGTGCAGGACCTTTTATACATCCCCAAGGGCACTTATACACCTTATCTGTTGGAACCAAGGAAGGGAATCTTCAAGTTCTCACAGGGGCTCTGCAGGTACTTAGCCAAAGGAAAATGCTAAATGGAAGTCACCCTGGCCAAAGTATTTCCTGGCCAGAGCCATTCAGATTATGGACTATGGTGGCTCTTAATAAAGTTATTAAAACAACGATACTATGCACCTTATAGACAACCTAAATAACGTGTGTGTGTGTGTGTGTGTGGGTGTGTGTGTGTGTGTGTGTAAACCATAAGTGTTCATGAACTCCAGCTCACTTCATCAGATACTATGGAAGGACAAGCAGAAAGTCATGTATCAAGTTGAGTGAAAATCCTTAGCTCAGAATGAATCCAGGCCTGAACCAGGTCTGCAGTCTTTAACGAATATATCACAGTCTATACTGCCACATTCAGTCTTTTACAGCGTGGACAGAATCTAGCACAAAATGGAACAGCCGTGCAGCCTGCAGGCTTGAGGTTTTGCATTTTCACAGGGATTTACTCTGGTTTTGATTACAATATTCTGAGGTTCAGTGCAGGAACCAGCAAAACTAATCTAGAGCATCCAAAGAAAAAGGCAGTGATGGAAAGCTGGACTCTTTCCAGGCCCATGGTCAGCCTGGCTCAAGTACTGATAGCAATCTAGACACAGCAGTATGAAGCTCAGGCTCACATCCAAGTGTTTTCCCTGCTTCTCCTATGGATTTTCCAGTGCAAGCTGAGTTCCCACAGCTCCAAGCAAGCTAGCTGTGGGCTAGCTTAATTATGTGCACACTGCAGTGCAGTTTTAATAATGACTGTACTGTAGCCATACCCTTAGTGACAAACCAGTCCCACCTTCCTAAAAACCCATTCCTGATTCCGATTAGACTTTGTAGTAGTCATGGGCTTGGCAGCCTCTTTTCTATTTGTGACATCAGCTCTGCCATTACTGCTTCAACTGAACTTTGCTGCAAAGCCATTTCTTCACAACTTGTTCTGATTCAGCTGGGTCTCACCACAACCCTGGATTAGCCTGTTCTGTCCTCTGTGTAGGTTCAATCCCACCGAGGAGCTCCATGCAACTTTCAGCATCTTCGGGTGGAAAACCCATTAAAAAAACAAGACCTTTGCACTGCATGAAAACTCTTGGGAAAGCACACCTGGTTCCTGAGACAGTACATTCAATTCTCCCCCTGTTTTACTCCAATCCTGATCTCCAAACAAAGCTCGCCATCTGTAAACTCAAGGAGACGTCCTTGCTCCAGGGCACATATTGTGCAATTCCTCTGCCCTTTCTTTATGGTTAAAAGAGCAATCTTAGTCTTTGTACTGCTGATACTTAGCCCTGACAGGTTCAGGAAGCGCATGAGCAAGAGGTGGTAACCACAAGCAGTGCTACTCAAAGAGCCATAGAAAGATCTACACCCTTAGGTGAATTGTATTTAATACAATCCAGGTCAAAAGACAAAACTTGTGGTATTTGTTCCACACTTGATAGAAAAAGATAGCGTGTGTGTTGCATTATTCATGACTTCAGGAAACACAGCCCTAGTGCAGGCAGTACAAAAAATACTATGATAACATTCTCTGAAGAGGGCTGCAAGTAATAAGTTGAAGAGCCACTTGTGGCTCAGGAGCCATGATGTGAATATCACTGGAAAAGAATCAGACCAGAAAAGGATTCCAGCTATGGCAATATAATAATCTATGTAGTAATCTAAGTAGGTGAAATTATGATCCATTTAAATGTGGCTGGCCATACTGTCTTTTTCTTTACAGAAAAGAGGCTGTGTAGCCATTATTTAAGAAACCCTTGTGAAACTTTGGCTCATTCAAGATCTGCCCCAGTGGACAATCCTCAAAACTCCTGGCCCTATACTCATTTGTGAGCATCTTTTTAGCCCTTCACTCCGGCCGTCACACAACCTGTTGTGATGCATACACTACATCAGCCACAGGCTTCAAAACCCATAGCTATCTGAAAATGTGGCTATTTACATAACTTGGTTGGAAGTCCACATGGGTGGAATTTATCCCTGTGCAAGGAGTCAGCAGGAAGCTGATCAATCACTTATATCACATCTAAGGTGATAAGTACTGCCTATTCCCTGCAGTATTCCTGTGTGAAGGCATGTCCGCCACCATACAAAGGGCTCATTAAATCAGATGCTAAGGCTTGGAGAGAGGAATAAAATGGCTACCTGTTAAAAAAGCAAGACAGCATAAGAGTCCCTTCTCTAAGTCCCATCTGCAGATAGTCCTCTGGTTCCCTGGAGCAGGCAGCTTTCAGAGCAGCACATCCGTACTCACGTGCAGACTACGATAGGCACTGCCAGTAGTAATAAAGAAAAATGGCAAAGTGAATCCAAATAGAATCCTAGAAACGTTCCATCATGTCAGCAGTTTACTGTCATGTTGTAACAGGTTCATTTGAGTAATTTTGTTTTCACTAATAGGATACAATGAATAAAATAATCGTATCAGGAAGTTTTAAAATTATATTAGGAAAAATAAGCATTGACTAGAAATATGAGATTAAAAAATGCAGGTAGAAAGAGATATTTTGGGACCTGATTCCATTAGATATTTGCGCAGCATTAGTTATGGGAACCACATTACTGTCCATGCCAATGCATTTGATGCACTGCCTGTAGTTATCTGGGAATGGCAGGCATCTTTGTCATTCTAGCATGTTTATATGTTGGGAAAGGAATATGTCTTCTTGACTCATATATGTTTTCCCCAATAATGTCCTTATTAGCCTTCCGTCTGCTCAGACTGCAGTAACTGGATGACTAGTGCAATATGTTTTCATTAAGAACTGAAAGCAAAACGTGGAGACAGACACCCTGCTATTCGAAAAGTATAACTACACATGCAGTAGCTCTCAGCAAAGGATGTGATTTTTTTGCTTTGCTCTTGGAATGTGGAACTGAATGGCACCATCAGGGGCAAGGAGAAGTTAATCCAGACAAGTTATGTTCTGATCTAGCCAGGTACGTCTATTCTAGTCAGTTATATACCTTGTATATCAAAATTGTTGTTTTCTGTATAATTATATTTAGCACCTAAAAGGAGAGATATTCCATCATAAAACATCTTCAGTCATTCAATGCTTTTGTAATGCCATTCAGATGTAATTATCTCAGAACTGCTTTAGTACTGCGAGCAAACCTTAAGGCAGACAGGTAAACTCCTGTTGATTTCAAAGGCGCTTTTCTGTTCCATAACTTTTGTCCAAACTCTTCTTTTTCTTAATAGGTTTTACCTACACACACCACTTTAACTATACCATTGTATTTAAAGAAATACAAATCCTTGCTGGTTATGCTGGAGTAAAGATGTTTATACTACTATAAGTTGATCTCTTATGAGAAGAGGAATAGCTATACTGGTATAAGATGCTTTTATACTGATATTAACAGTATTAACATTATATGCAGCAATTGTTAGACCTAAAAAATACTGCCTCCTCACAGCCATAATTCGATTTACACATAAACCTGTGTACACTGGGATGTAGGTGTTATTGAATGGTAACAATTACAAAACTAATTATAAATTAATGTGACCTCCTTATTTTATTTTGAAGGCTATTTTGTTGCCATATATTACTTTAAGAGCTCACAAAGATCCCAGAAGATAATCCCTGCCTTGAAGGCTTTACAGTCTAAAGAACCATCACCTTTTTCTTGACTTTTGTGTCCACATATGCACACCTTTCACCTTCCTTTTGATTTCCTCCTGATTTGCATATTCACACCACAGCATTAACTGCTGTGGCAGACACCTTTTAAAGTGTAAATTGAACTTTTTAAAATGAGGTAATTTGCCTTTTTCATGATAGCTTGATTTAAAAACAGAGGCAAATTCATTAGACTAGTGAAAAAAATCTTGGGGAGTGTCTACAAACAAACTTGCAGTGGTATTAGATATAAGCCCATTTAGTTAAACTCATAGAAATGCTTCTTGTTTCAGTTTAAGGGTGGGTGTGATAGCCAGGGTTATTTCAAATTAGTTTAAAACTACTGAACTCAGTATAAGCTAAATGAAACAAACTCCATTTAAACAGAAAGAAGTATGTCCACACAGCTTTTTTGTGCATTGTGGTAAACTCATCTCTCTTATGAGCGTGTGAACAACTGCCTGTGGCCATGTTCATACCCCACTAGAAATATGTTTACCCCTGAATGAAAATGTGTCAAGCTACCTTGCATTCACCTCAGGTAAGAACATGTACACAGACCTTGATTACGGAGCAGCTGACAGGCTGTACATTCACATCCTTGCTTACCTTGTGAAATTTTTGTGGCTAAATACAGACAGTCAAAAAGCCTGAGGCTGAATCAACTGTACCTTTGCAGGTTAGTCTAATTCACCTAGATTGAACTGATAAGCAAGTGAACAGACATTTACTTTTGATTCCAGAAATGCAGCCCCATGTCTGCAGTGGCCCAGGCCAGAAGCCATGGGGTGTAAGAGTATGCCTCCCTGCTTGCCTGGTGCAGACAGCTTGGGCCATGGCTAGCTCACCCACTCTGTGAGGGGAGGGTTAGTGGGGCAAGTGCAAAGCATCCTGGGAAGGGCTGGGAGTTATGTTGAACCTGGAGAGAATTTGGGACAGAAGTTCAATAAGCCAATGTAACCTGAATCAGTTATGCCTGATACTACATCCATCTAGGTTTATCTTAAACTGGTTTCAGCCATCTTGAAAGTAGTTTATGTGTACTGAACTTTGGTTGTGTTACAGATTTGAACTGGTTTCTAATAACTTATTCCAGTTTATGTGTAATTTCTGTCCCTAGGTTACATGCCCATATCTAAATTAAACTGTTGAAAGTCTCCATGTAGAGGGTCTCTTAAATATGTTAAAGTGGACATGTTTATATTAACTGGAAATAGACAAAGAAAGGAAATAATTAATTTTACTTTTCTTCTAGAACCCATCTATGCACAAAAATTGGAGAGGAGTTTTTATTAGAAAGCATACTTTCATGAAGCATTAATTCTAGAACAAATAGTCTCATAATTATTCTCTCATAGACAATTTATAGGGATGGGCACACAAAATGTTACTGTGAGGTAAGATGGAACCTTACACAATCTGCTCAGCAACAGCAGTCCATGTATATATTTTACCCCTGGGAAGTGGAAGCTGAGCCCCAGCTTATCCTGCAGTGAAAGAGGTCACATTCAAGTTAACTTCACTTTGCTGCTGAATAAGAGCATGCACAGGAACAATTATCATGAATGAATAAAAATGTCTATGCAGGAAAAAAAATCTAGTTCAACAAATCCACTTTAATTTTACATCTTTATTTAATCCTGGTTAACTTTCTTGCATGCCTCTGTATAAACAAGCCTAGAATAGTGTTGGCATGCATCAGCTATGAAAAAGAACCAAATCTTTAAATAGCACATTTATAAAGCAGGTCTCACATTCCTTGCAAAGTTTCTGATATATATCTGTGTGTGTATATATATATATATTTATGTGTGTTTGTGTATACATATCTATACATATAGATGTACATATCTCTATATAGCAATACTCTGTGTGTGTGTGTGTGTGTGCGCGCGCGCGCGTGTGTGTGTGTGTGTGTGTGTGTGTGTGTGTGTGTGTGTGTGTGTGTGTGTAGTTTTAGTCATTGTTGCAGCAATGTCTGGACATGGTGAGTTCTGGTCATGTGACATTTGGTTGTGATTAAATGTCAACCTCAATATTAAATGCAGGCCTAGAATTAGATACTGTAAATTCAGAAACATTTATGTTCACACACACACACACATGTATTTGCACAAAATCAACACATGGCAAACATCTGGAATGGAAAGTTTCAGTCTGAATCGTTAAATCAGGCAAGCTAATAAGCAACTGAAAGTCTTATAAGAGAAAATAACAGTTGACCTTAACTACCGGTAGTGTTACTAGCTCCTCCTGTAAAAGCGGAAAACACTGTCTTGCAATGGATATCATCACAAGTTGACTGAACCTTCCTTCATTTTTGTATCCTTGTGACAAGGTATATAGCAGAATTCACAGATTCATTGGAATCTGAGAAGGCTGTGCTGTAAGTGCTTGTGCTATGGCCTCAAACTTGTGAGCAGCTGAAGGAAGAGACGCTGCGTCATCATGGTGTGAGACTCCCTCCTGAGAGGCACGGAGGGACCTATCTATCGCCCACATCCCACAGCACGGGAGGTTTGCTGCCTACCCAGAGCCAGGATCTGGGACATTGCTGTAAGCATTCCCAACCTCATCCAGCCCTCTGATTATTATCCCATGGTCCTCATCCATGTGGGCACGAATGATGCAGCAAGGAGTAGTCGAGACTGTGTCATGAGTGACTACAGGGCTCTGGGGGCCAAGCTTAGGAAACCAGGGACACAGGTGGTCTTCTTGTCCATCATTCCAATCAGTGGTCACTGTCAGCATCAGGACACCTGGATCAGAAAGTCAACCTATGGCTTCAGAGCTGGTGCCATCATGCAGGTTTTGGTTTCTACAACCACGATCTGCACTTCCATGAGAGGCATCCTAGGACGAGATGGTCTCCATCTCTCTTCTAAAGGTAAAAGTCTGTTCTCTTACAGGTTGGCTGATCTTCTCCAAAGGGCTTTAAACTAGGTTCATCAGAGGACGGGGAAGCAGAAGATAAGGAGAACCTAGGATCAGTGACCCATGAGCAATGCATTGGATCAGCCCAGGTAAGCACTAAGGGGCCCAATAGACATCAGGACAGAGGGGTACCTATCAGGGAGCTTAAATGTCTCTACACTAATGCTAGGAGCATGGGGAACAAGCAGGAGGAACTTGCACTACTGCTTGCAAGCAACAACTTCAACCTGGTTGGACTAACTGAAACCTGGTGGGACCATACTCATGACTGGGCAGTAGGCATTGAGGGTTATAGGTTGTAGAGAAGGGATAGAGTGGGTAAAAAAGTTGGGGAGGGTGTTTCTCTCTATGTTAAGGAACAGTATACATCCTCTGTAATCAATATGGGATCAGAGGAGGCCCAAACTGAGATACTGTGGGTCAGGATACAAGGGGGTTGGGGGAAAGGGACTTGGTAATGGGGGTCTACTATAGCTCATCCACACCAGGAGGATGAGCTAGACCTGGAAGTCTCCAGACAGCTCTCAGAGGTCATACAGTCAAGAGATATCGTTGTCATGGGTGACCTAATCCACCCTGACATCTGCTGGGAGGAGCAGTCAGATAAATCTAACTGCTCACATAAGTTCTTAACATGCATACAGGACCTCCACCTAACTCAGGAGGTATACAATCCCATTAGGGGAAATGTCTTGCTGTACTTGGTGTTAGCTACAGGGGATGACCTGGTGGGGACTCTGCAGGTACAAGGTAACCTAGGGGATAGCGACCATCGATTGATTGAATTCATTATCCGGCAAAGGGTGGGTAAACCAACCAGCACGGCTGAAGTGCTAGACTCTAGAAAAGTTAACTTCAGTGTACTCACGAGATTAGTTAGTAAGGAATTAAAGCTCAAGAGCACTGACAAAACAGGGGTCCAGGAAGGGTGGTTGTTCCTCAAGGGAGCAATACTACAGGCACAGAAGGAGATAATCCCATTGTGCATAAAAGAAGGCAAAGGGGCCAAGAAGCCCTCTTGGTTGAACAGGGAAATCCAGGAAAGTCTAAGGGCAAAGAAAGAGGTATACAGGCTGTGGAAACAGGGGTAGGTACCAAGGAGGAATATACCTCCCTGGCTTGCACTTGCAGGGAAGCAGTTAGGAAGGCCACAGCAGGATTAGAACTTAGGCTGGCATCAAAAATTAAGGACCACAAAAAGTCTTTCTTCAGGTATATAGGGAGCAAAAGGAAGGTGCAGGGTGGCATAGGACTAGTCCAGGACAAACTAGGGCAATTAATGACAGAAAGGTGGGACAAAGCTGAGCTCTTCAATGTGTTCTTTGTATCTGTATTCAGAGACAGACCAAGACAAATCTTCCAATTGGATCATAGATGGACATAGGAGGGATGCCAGCCTAACAACTGTTAACACAGAGTTAGTGAAAGGACACTTGGAGGGGCTGAATGTGTTCAAATCAGTGGGCCTGGATGAACTTCATCCAAAGGTGCTGAAGGAATTGGCCAGTGTCATAGAAGAGCAGCTGGCGCAGCTGTTCAAGCACTCCTGGTGCTCTAGTCAGGTCCCAGAGAACTGGAAAAGGGCCAGTGTGGCCCCTATTTCCAAGAAGGGGAGAAGGGAAGAACCAGGAAACTATAGGCCAGTTAGTCTCACCTCTATCTTTGGGGAAACTCTGGAAAAAATCATTAAGGATCACATTTGTGGGAGCCCAGCAGGGAAAATAATGCTGAAAGGAAATCAGCATGGATTCATTGCAGGTAGATCCTGCCTGACTAACCTTGTTTCTTTTTATGGCCGGGTCACAAAATGCTTAGACGCAGGAGTTGAGGTAGATGTCACCTACCTAGACTTTAAGAAGGCCCTCGATACTGTATTTCATTCTGTTCTCATAAATAAACCGACAGGCTGGGATGTAGATGATTACATGGTCAGGTAGGTAGCAAATTAGCTTAGGGGTCACACCCAGAGAGTGATGGTAGACTGGTCGATATCGACCTGGAAAGATGTAAGCAGTGGAGTCCCTCAAGGCTCAGTCCTTGGACTGGTGCTATTCAACGTCTTCATCAGTGATTTGGACAAGGACATGGAGAGCACCCTGAGTTTGCAGATGATACCAAATTATGGAGCAAAGTTAATGCACCAGAGGGTAGGAAACGGATCCAGACAGATCTGGGCAGGTTGGAAAAATGGGCAGAATGAAACAGGATGCAGTTCAACAAAGACAAGTGCAAAGTGCTGTACCTGGGCAAAAAGAACCACCAACACACTTCCAGGCTGGGGGATGACCTTCTCCGCAGCACAGCAGTGGAAAGGGATCTTGGAGTCATGGTTGACTCCAAGATGAACATAAGTCGTCAATGTGATAAAGTGATCAACAAGGCTAACCACACTTTATCATGCATTAACAGATGCATGATGAACAGGTCCAGGGAGGTTTTGCTTCCCCTCTATGCAGGACTGGTCAGACTGCAGTTGGAGTACTACATCCAGCTTTGGGCGCCGCACTTCAAGAGGGATGAGGAGAATCTTGAGAGGGTCCTGAGGAGTGCCACTCATATGGTCAGAGGTCTGCAGGCAAGGCCCTACAAGGAGAGACTGAGGGACCTAGATCTCTAGGAGCAGGGACCAGAGCACAGGTCTCCCCTCCCTCAGCTGAGCACCTTAACCACGTGGCTGTGCAGTTTGGCACATCTTACTTGCTCTCTTCCTGGCCTCATAACTCTTTCCTTCTAGGCTTCCCAGTGGTCCTGCTTCCACAGGAGAGTAGAGAATAGGCCCTATAGAGGCAGGTAGTTTAGACTACACTCCTGGAAACTGTGGGATTAAATCACTTCAGGGTCAAGAAGGCCTAGCTACCATGTAGTCATCTAGCTTCCTGGCTGACAAGCTAATACTCGTGAGGAAGGTGGTACCCTTCCACCTCCCACGGTAGTCATGATTTTGAGTGAAAATGACCCTGGCTGCTTCAGACTCAATTTCATGTTGTTGATGTGTGTATTAGTTTACTCTGAGCCTGTCTAGGACCTTCTCCTCCCCCTGCCTCCCCTTGCACAGGACACAAACTTCAGACCAGGTGCATATGGAAGATTAATCTTACGTGCCAGGGGTATTGGGATCTTTCTCTGTACTGTTTTGGCCTCTGAGGTGCCTTTCTGGATTTTGCATCAGTTTTTGGAGAAGTCTGGATTTTGAATTGATTGTGGATCCAAATGTAGTGTTTCAGATCCCTTTCTAACATAGGGACAATTGTACAATAGTCATTGTGGACCTGAAGCAGTGATTCTACAAAACTGGGACTGTCAGGCAGACTACCATTCCTTTAACTATGACTTGGACTGTGAAAACTAGTAATTATTAGATCCTATATATTCTCAACAGTGCATTTCACCTGGAGCCAAACAATACATTTAATAAAAGAACATTTCTGTTCTGTTTCCTAATAATGTCTCACAGTGATGGTATGGTTATTTTAAGATTGATGGTTAGGAAACAGCTTGTTGCTGCGACAAAGATTATGATAACGCTCCAACCTGTTATAAAATCCAGGAGAGTGCTATTATTAAAATGTCATTTTAGCATGCCTGCTGTCTGCTTTTATATGTTTACCATACCTTTAATTTCAGAACCAGTATTTTATTATTAGGGATATACCAACATGGACAATTTATATCCTCTCCATATTCAGTTGTCCTGCAATTCCAGTCTACCACAGCCTGAGCCAGATAAGCTTGTGGAATTTGATATCATAGAATCAGAAAACTAGGGGAAAAGACCTCTGGAGGTGACCTAGTCCAGCTTCCTGCTCAAGGAAGGATCATCCCTCTCCAAACTATACCATACCATTCTTGTCTAAATTATTCCTACAATTAAACAGTCAACCCTGTTACACAACTCCAAGGTTAATTGCCCCAAAATACCAAGATCTCTCTTACCTTCCACAGGTAAAGCAGGCAGACAAGGGCTGTCAGTGTCTTACTGCTGCAAAGTTTATCAGTGATCTAAGGAAGAAGTCCATGCCCCCCTGAAAAACCCTCACAGTGGCCACATGTACACAAGACATGTTAATGCACATTAGCCAAATTTAGGCGTGATTAGTTTAAAGTGCATTAACGCACATGTAGATGCAACCCAGCACTAACTTTAGTGCTGGGTCTTCCCAGTGACTAGGGGGCCGGCCTGAGCCCAGCCCTAAGGCTCCTGGCTAGCTGCCTCTTCTTCCCCAGGACTTGGTTGCTCTGGCAGCTGCTAGCTGCAGGCTATAGAAGCCAACAGCCATTTTGTGCCCTGGGGCACACACACCAGGAGCCTGGACAAGACTGCTGATCTATGCCAGAGTTGCTGGTTGACCACAGGTGAGAGTGTTGCAAAGGGTTGCAGCTTGCTGTACCCCTTGCTTAGCCCTGAGATCCCCCCAGTGCTGCTGCCTGGTTGTCTCTGCCAGTAGGGTCAGCACCTGCTCCCTGCTGCTCACCCCAGCTGTCTCCTGTGGTGGCAGATCCTGTGGTGAAGTGCCTGTGCTGCATGGCTCCCAGTCCCCGGCTGTGTCCCTGCACTGGGTGCTGCTAGCAGCCATTAAGGATTGGCCATGCAGAGAAAGCCACATGGGGGCCCAGAGAGCCAGCATGGGACAACCATGTCATCATTGTCTTCCCCATCGAGACCCAGCCTTGCCTGTGTGTGCATGCTTGTGCCAACTCCCAGGGCCCCTAAATGGATCTGGGAGGAGGTGCACAACCTAGGGCCAGGCTGATGTGCAAAGCCAGTTCATGTGGGGTGGGTGCCCGAATGCCCACATTTATGAGGCCTTGTCAGGCAGGATGCAGGAGTGAAGACACACTCAGTCAGTGTAGAAGTGCCACATAAAGGTCAAAGTCTTGCAGGCACACTGGATGGCCATGACTGACTTTAATCATCAGTCTGATTGTGTCCAAAAGTCTATGCCCTTTATGCCGCAGCTGACCCACATTTTGGTGCCTCAGGAGTTAGTTGCACCCCTGGAAGTGCCACCAGCAGGGGTGGCCTCACTGGGCCCCCCACCACATCCTGACACCTTCAGTGACACATCACCTGAGGAGGGGACCTCGGGCCTTCAGTGCCCTTCCCTGTCCTCTTTTCTGGCTGCTGCATCCACTGGCAACTTGGGGAACCCTGCCCAGTGGCTGCCTTGCCCTCAGCACAGCCCCAGACCCCAGCACGAGGAACAGCTGGCCACACCACTGCCAGCTGCCAGCAGTGCTAGCTCCTCCCCACGGGGGTCCCTGGTTGCAAGCTGGCCCACTGCACACCCCAACCCATGGACACTGGACACATCTGGATGCCATCACTGAAAAGGAGGTCCACACCAAGCTACCAGCCTCGCCAGCCCCAGACACATGGGGGGAGGGGAGAGCAGGAAGTGCAGAAGCAGGAGCAGGAGGTGTGGGAGGCATGGGAACCAGGCTGGCAGGTGGAGGATGTTGCCCAAGCAGAGGAGCAGGGCCAGGCACAGCAGGACCACTGGGCTTGCATGGAGGCCGTGCAGCAGGAGCTCCTAAAGCAGCCCCAGCAACAGGGGGATGCTGAGTTCCCAGCCATGGAGGCCCTCCTGGCCCTGGGGGCTGCATACTTGTCGACCACTGCCCAGGCCCCAGCCAAGGCCCTGCAGGGTCCCTGGGTCCCACCCCCTGCCCCTGCCTAGCCCTGTGAAGAGGTCCTAGGGCACCTCCTACCCACCTGACCCCCTGGCCTGGCCCTCACCCCAAACCTGCCACCACCCACCTGGGCCCAGCCCCGCCACTCTACCCTGCACCGTGTGGCTGATGACATGGCCATGCATGAGGCTGCTACCTGCTGAGGTCACCATGGCCCCTAGACCCATAAGGGAACATCCAGGGGCTGGGGTGCTGGGCATCTACCCCAGTGCTCAGCCCCTTAGCCCACTGCCCACAGCCCTCCACTTTGGAATTCAACAGCCAGACTACTGTAAATAGTTTTCAATATGTATATAGTTTGCCTCATGTATATTGTTTGCCTCTTGTAAGCAGGTTTTTTTATTGTTGGTGAGTAGGGAGGGTGGTGGAGGGGCACTGCTTGTTGAGGGTTGGGGGTTGTGAGGGCAATATTTTTTTTTTTTGTTTCATTCATGTGCATGTCCTGAGAGTGGTGCTGGGGATAGTCATTGGTGTGCATGGCACTGGTCATTGCTGGCAGGAGCCAGGCTGGAGCAGCACAGCACTGGGCACCACTGGTGGGGACAGGGGCAAGGGCAGCTCTGGCACAGGGAGGCACAGGGAGAGAGCTGCCTCATGCTTCCCTTGTGCTGGGCACATGGCTCCTGGGCATGGAAGAGGCTGGCTAGGAATCAGGGTTTCCAAGATGGCTGCCAGGTGGTGGTGGCTGGCTGGACATGTAGACACCCGCCAAAAATTGCTTAATGAGCATTAGCTTAGTGCACATTAAATTTAGTCATGCTAATTTATGCTGATTCTGGATTTAGGACCAGATGCCTTGTTCTCTCAGACCAACCATGACCTTTCCATTCAATAACAGGCAAATTTATTGATACATAGTAGGGCTGTGTGAAACAGCATCATTCCAATTCAACTTCTGTTTCGTCGATTCAACAGAACAGTGTTTTGTTTCCAGTTTCATTTCATTTTGAAACCACTGTTCCATTTTATTTCATTGAAACTGTTTTACTGTTTCAAAGCTGTTTCGCTGTTTCACCCATAGGTTATTATGGTGAAACATAAAATGCAGCAGGCAGGCAGATTGGGGGCTCCCTCACACCTCTGGGAGGGCTGCCAGGGCTGTGCCTGAGTGTGAGTGCCCGATCTGCCTGCCAGATGAGACAATCCAGGTGCTGCCATCTGGGACCAGTACAAGTAAGATCACTGCCGCAACCGGTCCCGGGGCAGCACCCACCTCCTCTCATCTGGAAGGTAGATCAGGGGCTTGCCCGCACCCCTGGGAGGGATGCGGGGGCTATGCCAGAGTCCTCCTGGGGGTGCAGGCCCCAGATCTGTCTGATAGATGACAGACCAGCTCTGGGCACAGCCCACACCCAGAGCCGGGAAAATCAGTGTTGCTGCTGGCCCCAGGTGGAAGCACCCAGCTCCTGTCACCCAGCAGGCAGATTGGGGGCATGCTCCACCAGGAGGACTCTGGCACAGCCCTCGCAGCCATCCCGGGGGTGCCGGTGGGCCCCCAATCTGCCTGCTGGCTGACAGGAGCCGGGTGCTGCCGCCTAGAGGTGGCAGGGCCAGCGTAGATCCACTCAGGCAGGGACCATGGTGGGGGAGCATCCCCACACCAGCTGACCTGCCCTGGGCCCCCACCTGGCCAGCTCCCGTAGCAGGCGGGGCAGATCAGCTCGTGCAGGGACCCAGTAGGAGCTGGATGTTGCTGCTTGGGGCCAGCAGCAACACCGATTTTCCCAGCACTGAGTGTGGGTTGCACCCAGCACCAGTCTGTCATCTGGCAGGCAGATTGGGAGCCCACACCCTCTAGAGGACTCCAGCACAGCCCCTGCAGCCCTCCCCAGGGGTGCAGGGAGCCCCCCAGTCTGCCTGCTGGGATCAGCACCGAAGCCAGTAAGCCTGGCTTCAAAACTTGAAACATTTCAAAACTTTTGAAACATTTTGGGTTCCCTTGTTTTGCTTTTAAGCTGTTTCTACAGCTTTTGTTTTGTTTCAGTTTTGTTGTTTTGAGCTCGAAACTTATTGAAACAGCTTTGAAACGAAACACTGGGTGAAATTTTGCATAGCCCTAATACACAGTTATAACAGAAAATAAACAATACAAACAATCAGGCAATTCTATATATCTACCAATTCTAGAGATGTCATCAAAGTACATCTGGCCAGGATGCAGGGTTCACTCTGAGGCTCTCAGGTGTCAGATGTCAGCATGTCAGCAGCCTGGAGGTGGGATGCTGAGGCCCACACTCCCCCTCTGTGGGCTGGATGAGACGGGTTGGTGGTGTGCCCTATGTCCATGGTGGCCTTGGGGACCCTTCCCGGGTGAAAGGATGGGGACCCCTCTCAGGGACCCTCTCAGTGAGGAGGAGGACGGGCAGGAGGAGGGAGCCTTTGTTATTCTCAAGTCTCTGGTTTTGTATTCTCCTTCCCTCCTGATGTCTCCTGATCCATGGCTGTCATTGGTTGGTCCCTCTGTCTTCGTCATGTGACCATGTCCTGTTCTATCACCATATTTCAAGCTTATCACATGCACACATACTAATTTGGTGTTTCTGAGCCTTCTCCTAATTTTGTCTGTTCCCCCAAAACCAGGACTGAGGTCCCCCTGCTCTGGGGCCTTGTTAGCTGTTGCCACCTTATCTCATGTTATGGAACAGTATGGTATATGCCCCCAGTTTCCCAGGCTGTGTGTATGCATTGGCTTTGTTGTGTTAGACAGCCTGTCTCCTTCGAAGGCTGTGTGAAACTCTGTATGTGAGACCCAGGCTTTTAAAAATCAATTAACCCCTGCTGCCCATCCTAAACCATTCTAATGCATATACATATAAGCCCATAAGCCAATTCCCAAAAAGCAAACCTTTTAAATACCATTCTTAAGCTATCAATTTGCATGTGTAGATACGCCCAGTCTGTACTAATCTGACCATGTACAACTCTTTCCTGATTCCAAATGTGGTGACCACTCTGACCCTAAGAGGAGAGGCAAGACCCTCTACCTGGAAAACTAGGTTTAAGTTGCAGCAGGTCAACTGGTACATCCTAGTCAAAATCACCATCCATGCCTGACATGAACACACAGTGCTTCTGTGAAGTGAAATCCAGCCCTTCTACCCCTGTAGCAACAGGAGAGGAAAAAATCCTTCCTGGCCCCATGTGGCAACCAGAAAAGGCCTGATGTATGGGAAAAAACAAAATATTCTCCATTTTGCTCTGCAGCCTGGGGACACCAAGCATAGCTTCACTGACGTCTATGCAACTATGTCAAGTGGCACCCTCTGAGGATGTAAACCTATTCTTATTCCCTTATTACACTAAGATAAACTCAAGGGTTGTTGTGACCAGTTAACTGGTTTTTATGTCTTACCAGAGAGGTGTGGTAGTTCATGGCTCAGCTAGTACCATTTATTAAGAGGAATACTGAGTGCTGTTGTAGGATAATCCAATCAGCATTTAGACATGTAAATCCCCATAGGTCTACCTCTCTGTCTCATTGATATGAAAGATTACACAGTATATGATTTAAATGAACGGCAACACAATAATTATAAATAAAATAGTGTGTTTATTGTCTTAAATTCCAGGTTCAGTGGAAAGAGAAGTATCATAATCAACACTGGATTGGGAATTGAAGTAAAAGTGTGAACAATATATTTGGTGAGTTTTATATATTAATTCAGAATTGACCTATATTATATGGCAAACTAGCAGAAATATGTACAAGGCAAACAGAGGTCAGATGAAGGATCCATTAACTTTTGTGCATGTAACTCCCTCTACCCCATATAAAGAGACTCAGTGAAAAGAATGGATTTATGTCTGCTTTTGGAATGCAGATGGATGGCATAAAAGTCATGCATCTTTATTAGCAGCCATTGTGTAGCATCTGGAAATGGAAGAGAAAGGACTAAGTAATTATTTTTCAGTACCTGTCCCAGAGACAGGTGTATTGTTGCAGGATGTTTCCATGGCTTGGACAAGTCTTCCTGAGATTGATGAAAACCATTATGCTTCTGTGTAGTCAGCAGTTTTACACTGATGCCACATGATCCACTTATATTTTTTCTAAGGGGTATATAGCTATATACAAGAGGCAGAAACTCTTCTATTGTTGTTTATTCATTTAACCCAATAAGTATTAATGCAAAATTCAGAAATACCCTTAAGAACAGGAGTAGGGGCCAGAATCTGAGACACCCCCACCTTTCAGGCTAATGCTAAGATCACAGGTGCACATTCCCTCTTGCTTCCTCTCCTTCCAGACTCACATATCTTTCTCCCTTGGCAATGCACTGGGCCTGCTGCAACAGGAGAGGTGGAGGGTGTTCTTGAACCCATGAGCTGGTAGTTAGGGTATTTTGCTGGGAAGGAGGATATGTAGGTCAACACCCCTAAATACCCCAGGTCTTCGATTTCCTTGACAAATGCCCCAGCCAGGGGACTAAAACATAGAATGCAGCTCCCATGACAGGGGTGGCAGTAAACAGTCTCTAGCTGTGTTTTTCTGGGATCTATACAGAAAACATGCACCTACCAGGGAGTAACAGGATTACAACAGAATCTAACTGGCCAGATAATATCCTTTGGCGCATGCCCAGAAGGGCAAAGCAAATTGGGTAGGGGGAGTAGGATTGAAAATCTGTGTAAGCACTTCATACTTCTAATTTCCAAGTAGGAAAGCCAGCAGTACTCCAATAGGGATATTCCCCCCAAACTCCAAATGTGTCTGAGTTATTTATCTATTTATGCCCAGAACTCTGAATCCCCAGATGTTATTCATCCTTTTCCTGTTGTTGTTTTTTTTAAACCTAATCCTTATCTAATCCTAACTCTCTTGATTCCATTTTAAAATCTTCAGAAGAAAGGAACTTGATGATCTGTAGTTTGCAGCTTTCCATGTCACTTTGATGGGCGGGGGTGAGAATCACATGGTTCACTGCTTTTGTAAGAGATTTTTTTCACCTAGAACTCAGATTGTGTTAGTTAAAAACAATGACACAATCACCATGAACAGTAAGTTTTGAGTCAGGAGGGTAAAAAACGCTGAAGATTTGAAAAACTGTCATTGTTCAATTTACTGCCCCCAAATCAGTTTGTATACACACACATACACATACACACACAATCCTTTCTGAGTTAATGCAAATTGAGGGCACTCCCCAGAAGAAGTGTGTACTTACAAGACAGCATTTTTGTCCAGTGTACTTTAACAGTCAGAATTTTTTTTTACATCCTTCAGAAAAAAAATGTAGTGATAAACTCACAAGGACCTTAAGTCAACAGCAGCAAAAAAAAAATCAGAGAAGAATGCAATGTCACATTCAGGTCTCAACTTACATAATTGTACCTTTTTACTATTACAACAGTATGAGTTAAGGACAGGGTGTCAGACTTAACTCTGAATTTCCTTGCTTTATTGGATTAATTCTGAAAGTAAGATACTTAGCGTTACTTCACCCAGAGAGTAGTTTGAGTAGTTTAAACACTAGCAATTTCTTTTTGAGTGATGGAGAATGTAAAGGGAATTTAATGAGAGCTCATTAAAAGGTTTCTTTCCATTTATCCCTTCATATTTTTATTGTAGGGAGAGGTGGCACACTTGTCTAATACAGCTCCATCTTAAATGCTATCATCCACTAAATTCAGTAAATAAATATCTATGAATGTTGAACTACACCTGCCATTTACTCAGTAATCCATATTCACTATCATTATCATTATCCTTTAGAGCTAAAGGCTATACTATTAGTATTTAAAACTCTATTCAAGGGCTTATTAGGCTAGGTGTTGTATAAAGACACATAGAGCACAGACAGAAGTTACATCTGTTGTGCAATTGGCCCCTTGAAAGTGCTCTACAGCCGTGCCCTTAAAGAAGGGCATGGCTGTAGAGAGCTTTAAAAGTGCCTGATCATACAGCAATCTGAACCCTCATTACATGGGGGTTCAGATAAAGGTGCTCTACCAGAGTAGAGTGCTTTCATTAACTTCTGCCAGCATGTGCCAGAGGCAGGGCTGGGTTGATGCAGCCCCATCCCACCCCTAGTGCTGTCTTCAGAACGGGAGGGGGAGAAGGGAGGGGAGAGAGTCCCATCTGGGGTTTGTCCAGCCTACTCGGGGGTGGGGGGAAGGTCCAATCCCCCACCTCACCTTCCAGTGTGTGCTGGGAAAACCTCAGACCAACCTTCCTTCCCTTCCCCCACCTCTCATTCTGAAGATGGCACCAGAACCAGCGGAGGTGAGCAGCGGAGAGCTGGGGACAGTGTCTCAGACATGCAGCTACTTAAAAGTGGAGCTCGATCCCCCAACCCCTTGGACACAACAGCAAAAGTCTACTGGGTTGCGGGAACACTGTAACTCATGGCATTTCCTGTGAAATGCCATGAGTTACAGCAGGAAACTGCAGATCCATGATTCAAAGGCACGCGGTGTACACCTTTGATCCCCACTTCTCAGCTTGTATTCTCAGAAAAAAGCTGCATATATGAAGGAGGAGGTAGATCTAATGAAATGGGTACCATTTTTATGCAAATATATTTCTTATTTGTTTTTCCTTTCAACACTTAAATAGATAAAATACCAATTGCCCCTTACTATCATTAGTTAGGCCAAGGGTAAAATTGTTAAAGCCCCTAAGGTGATTTAAGAGCACAAGCCCTATTTGAAAATTTTCAGAACTGCTCAGTTTACATGTGGCTTTGAACTAATTTAAATGTTTCTAGAAATGGTCTGATTTTCTACCAAAGTAATTTGACAGATACAACCTCTAGTGTGAATGGAAGTTTATAATGGTAAAAAGTGCTTTCTACCAACATAAGTTGTTCCTCTTCTCTTTTGGCAAGAATTGCATGAATTGGTGCATTAATTGGTGCAATATCTTTGACCACTATATCTGTATTGACAGGGAGATATAATTGAGACATATTTTAATTATACCAGTACAATTAGAATGCTATAATTTTGTGCATATAAAAATGCTTCCAGGCCTCCTAATGGAAGTAGACTCTGACGATGTGTTTGAAGGAGGAGAACATAGCAGCCTTCTAAAATACCATAGGATGGAAGACAGTGTAGAAACATTTGCTTGAGAAGCTGAGAGAAGAGTGGACAAATTTAAGTCTATTTTTTGGCACACCAAAAATTTGGAGTGATGACTGATTTTTCCACTCAACAAATCTGAGTTTTCCTAAGAAACTAGTTTCAGAGTTTTCAGTTTTCCCACCTTCCCCATATACTTCCATACCTTCCCTTCTCTGTAACCATGTTCCTCCCTCTCAGCCTCACTATAATCATTAAAAAGCACATCTTATTCAAAAAGAGTCAAGGTCAATGTATTCCAGGAGGTTAAGGTACATTTTTCTAGATGTACATTTTCCATTCTTACTGGGAGAGTTGTGTGACTATGAAAAAATATTTCTTGGCTGTGACGGCCCTTGCACCTTTTTTCTCTTCTAGTGTCCATAGTCATTTATGCAAATTTATTATTTGTTTCAAAGAATGTTTACAGGAAGGCACAGGACCTGATCTACCACGTTCTCTAGTATGACTGTTGATTTCACTTCCACTTCCTCTTTGCCTACATGCCCTCCAATGCCATTCCTTTCTGTTACATGTACTTGACTTTGTTGGTTTGGTTTGAAGTTGAGGAATCAAAATACTCCTTCATGTTATTTTGTACCCAGCTGCAAACAGATAATACATTTCTGGCCCAGTTTCTAAGACAAAGCATTTTCATGTTCATTCTTACATGTTTCAGAAAGTTTCCAGATTTATAGATGCATATCTAAAAACATGTTGCTACCCTTTGTCCATTGGTATTGGCCTTTAAAGAACAATTTCTTTTCTCCTGGAAGAAAATTGAGCTAATACCTATTTTCAGTCAGTTTTTAGGGAAAAAAATAATAATATTAAAACTGAGATTCTGACAGTCCAACGGCAAGTTGATCCCAATGCTGGACACTAGAACCCTAAGGTCTCAGCCTTCAACCCACTTATTAGAACTGGGATTTACTGTTACTTTGTATAGCAGGGGATTACTGGAATGAATCACCTTACTTCCCCTTAAGATTTGCCCAGGCATGTGATTTGTGTCTGCTAAGCTGGTATAATGATGAACAATCCTTTTTATTAACATCGTTTAAAAATAGAAACTGCAGTAAGACCTTACATAAACTAGAAATAACACGTGCCAACTTATGCCCAAATCTCCCAGTGAGCTGTTTAGGTCTATGAGCTGTTGGTATCAAACGAACAAGATGATTGTATCTGAGAAAACAGGGAGCATACACTATGAAGCCACTCTTGTGCTCTTCTCCAAATACTGAAGCACAAAGTTATGCCTTTCCTCTGCATACTTTTCCCACAAAATAATTTAATAGTGTGTGAGTGTGTATGTGTGAAAACAGAAATGGTCACATTCAAATACGCAAGCACATGCACACACACAAGTTCCAATGCTTCTCCCTCATTTGGGAGTGCCTTGCGTTACTAACCAAGAATTACCAAAACCACAAGGGTTACAAATACATCCATCTGCTAATAGATGGGGTCATAGAGGCTGAGATAGTTCTAGCACTCAAATGAGGCCAGACATATGAAAACCCATGGGAGTTAAATGCTAGTCTGCATAACATACCATACTTCCCATCTTGTCACCCAACTTCCCATCAATCACTAGGTCGCCAATTAGGTCGTTCCCCGTAGCCAGTACCACCAGGATCTGGGGGAACGTCTGTTCACCAGAGCGCCCCAAGGGATGATGAGGTCGAACGGTCACAAACTCCTGCAAGACCGTTTCAGGCTGGACATAAGGAAGAATTTCTTTACTGTCTGAGCCCCCGAGGTCTGGAA
>NW_017728909.1:2339491-2361013 GCF_001723895.1 Crocodylus porosus | reverse complement strand
GACTTCCTGCCCTTTGGGCAGGGGGCTGGACTCGATGATCTCCCGAGGTCCCTTCCAGCCCTAATGTCTATGAAATCTATGAAATAATGGCTCTAGTCCCATTTTTTTACTCCTATCCAGGAATTTTATTCTTCATTACTCTTTTGTTATTACAATGTGTTTCCAGAATTATCTTCTTTATCCCCAATATAATAACAACAGTAATTAAAGCATTTTCCCTTTGTCCCTGGAGTTCTAAAGGAACATAAAGTAATACCACCTTCCTCTGGCCCAGTAACTTGCCTACAATAGCTAATAAACTAGGAACAGACAGCAATCCCCAAACTAATGTTAGCATATCCAGAGACAGTGAGAATGTTTGCAAACTGTTATTTCTCTGGATTACACCAGGGTATCCAACACCAGTATCCTACAGTATGTGATTCAATCTTCAGCACATCCAAGTCAGTTTACAGGAGTGCAGCACTCTTCGGCTTGCAGAAAACAAAACGTGTGAAAAAACTGCCTGACATTTGCTTTCTATTATTAGAGGTGACCTAGCCTTCTAAAATATTTTAGTTAATGTATTTAGGCCTTTATCCTTAAATCTGTTCCACATGAGCCATTCGACATCTAGACCAACACAGAACTCTACTGACTCATGGGGACTCTGGAAAGGCCCAGGTGTTCAACCACACAGCTCTGGGAAACACTAGCACTGAACATTTAGACTGCGGTAGCACCTAGAGGCAGACCTGGTGAAGGCCTCATTATTTTGGCATTCTACAAGTTGATAGCCAGTGACAGTCCCTACCCCAAACAGAAATATCTATGCCTTGTGAAGTATGTTTTAGAATGTGTTTTAATGAGCTATATTACTGACTCATGGCCTACAACCAAACAACTTAGAAAAAATCTTTAAAAAATTATATGAGAAAAAAAAGACAGCTTTTCCTTATATCTTGCCTGTTCCTAGTAAGTTTATAGAACAAATTAGCAATGCAATCATGAGAAAAAGAATTGGAGACTTCTCCAAGCTGTCGAGTGCATTTTACTGCATGATTAATTGGCAATGCTCTGGCCAACCCTTGGGTCCTGCTAAAGGCCAGGCCCCTTGACATGCACCTGCCACTGTATGACTGATTGCAGAAAATGGATGTCTTCACATTTTTTGCAGCTGTTAAGCTGCTTTAAGGAAATCTTATTTATCTAGAACAGAAACTTGAACTTCTCTAATCTCTGGAGGATAAAATGAATGTAATTCTCTGTCTCAAACTGACTTGTGGAAGTAATATTTTAGACTCTTTAGAAAAGCTGTGATAACTAGACATTGTTTTGCCTTCCTTGTATATTTGCTTTACTGCTGATTTGCTTCCAGACCTCCTCCTCTTTTTGGTCATAAGATGCATTGTGCCAGCAAGTAGTCAGCCTCTATCGTCTGGGGACCAAAATGTTGCTGCCTTATTCAAGGGAGTAGCACCCTACCCAGTGAATGGTCAGTTCAATGGAATAACTTATGAAATATGTTGCTACTGCGTATGAATAGAGTGGCAAAGGTAGCAATGAGAAAGGGAAAAAATATGTTGAATGATCCATCAGTGTCAACTATGCCTGGGAAGATGGCACAAGGGAACTTCGGAATTCCCTAAGAAAATATTATGCGGACTTCTAAAGGAATTAAAACAATCCTTCCATTGGCCAAGACAACTCTAAAGAGCTATGTGAATTTATTAATTTTACCATCCTACTGAGCATCAGACAAACAGCACAAGACCCTGTTTCTTCAGCTGACAACATTTGAAACCACATGGCTTCACTGGGCCTATTCCTGACCAAAGTAAATTGCAAGACTAAGGGTTAATTTTGACATGACACACCATGTTCAGAAACCTTCCTGAGTTTTCAGGATGTTTTGCCTGGGTAGGGACTGCAGGCTTTAGTCCTATTGTCTTGTTTATATTTTTACCCAACTAAAATATTCCCGGAATTGCTCTAGTCAGCCATATCGTGCTATTTGAAATATAGCTTTTAATGTAATAAATGTCAAGGGTCAAAGCAACAGCTAAGATAAATACTGCCCCATTAATTTCAGTCTTACTTCCTCATTGAAAACACTACAATGCACAGTATAGCTCAGAATATTTATCAAATCATATGCAACAATTAGAAGGCTCCATCTCAAAAAAAGCAGAAATAATTTGTTACTCCTCTTAATTTTTCATCTCTCTTTCAGCAGTGATTTTGATCCCTCAGTAGTATTAGATTTAACAGCCAAAAGGATTATGGAACTTGCATTCTGCTTTTCACAATCTCTTCCTTTTCCTCATAAACAAAAACAAAACAGGACAAAGACAAGCTGGACTTGATGATCTTCCAAGGTCCCTTCTAGCCCTAATGTCTATGAAATAATGTCTATGAAACTTTGTTTCTCCTTTATGTTTCATGGTAGAAATCTACTACTACTGGCCTGTACTCTAATTATTGCATGTGACTACTTAGTTGAGTTTAGATGTCATACCACGAACTTCTAAAGGAATGCTCCCATTATTCTGGCTGGCTTGCACGGTAGATGCCAGATGCGTTTAATCTCTTAGGAACCATATTTTAAAATCAAATTGGGTTATGAACATGTATGTCTGAAAATAGACTTTTGTTTTTCTTCTGCAGGATCTCACCCACAATAATCCTTAGCATGCAACTCTAGAACTTGACAGGGTTCAGTGGACTCTTCTCTGTCATTTATTTGGCTCTTGATCTTTCTCTGTTCAAAACCAGGCTCTTTCCATATCTTATTACGTTTGCTTGTATAACATTTCCTAATACTTGCCTCCTTTGTCCATCCAAATTTCTGAATTCCTGATTTACACCTCATGTGGACTTTCTTAATCGTACCTTTTCCACCTCGTCCAAGTAGCCAATACATAGCAGCTAAGATTACTCTCCTCTAATCCTCGGGCAGCCAACCCATGGCACATGTGCTAGTGGCACAGGCAGGCTCTGTATGTGACATGTAGCCGATTAGGGAGGGGACAGGCAGTGCAATAGCAAGTAGGACAGGCAGCAGAAAGCAGAGCAGCAGACTGGGCAGGGAGGACAGGGTAGATAGCAGAAAGCAGAACTCCAAATTAGGCAGGGGAAGGAGATTGGAGTGGCAGTCAGGGAGGGCATGTGGGCTAATCTGTGGCACACCTGCCAAAAAGGTTGTCCCCCCACCAATGCATTAGTTCTTGCATCCCATCCCTTTCCATAGATTTAACACCCTTAATCATCACAGCTTTGTCTCACAGATGGCATCAGCCTTGGTTATGTTCATCCTGTTTCCTGTGGTTTCTCACCTTCCCCTTATATTTGTCATTCTTTTTCCTTTACCACATACTTCCTGCCACTCACAACTTCATACTATTTTCTATTCTGCCTATACCTTGAAACAGCACAACATGATCCCAGCTCTGAAAACTTTCCACGTCATAGCCAAATATCCTCATTTTAAGTTTGTCCAAAAAAATCTCTTCTTTCACCTCGTTTTCCACCGCAGACTTCCATTCCATCACATATGGTCTTCTCCTCCCTTCCTTCACTGAAATATGAACATTCATGACCTTTGCTCACTGTATAACAACTGCTTGCATTATTTCTACTTATTTAAGTTTTCTCTACCTCCTGGTTGCCTCATTTCATACTTTAGGTTTGGCTAATTGTTGCAAGGTGG
Source organism: Crocodylus porosus (assembly GCF_001723895.1). Classification (NCBI taxonomy): domain Eukaryota; kingdom Metazoa; phylum Chordata; order Crocodylia; family Crocodylidae; genus Crocodylus; species Crocodylus porosus. Next base: position 2,357,325 of record NW_017728909.1, on the reverse strand, counting down.
AAAACTGTTGGACCAATAATTGAGCATTTGCTTAGCTTCCTGAAGGAGATAATGGAATCAGATACTACTTCTTAGTTGTTATGGGATGCTATTTTTTATGTATTTTACAATTAGTTTAAAGTCATCTTAGGCCAAATCCCATTTCATATTTACATACCTAAATGTCACTTGTGTCGCTACACTTGTACTACACTTCCCTTCTCAGCTCACTCAGAAGACTGCATTATGCCAGAACAGAATTGCCCAATGATGTGTGCAAGTTTGCATAAGTCCTTGAAACTTTAGCTGGAAAAAAACCATGACTAGGCAACTGATGCTAAAGGACAGCTGTCTCATTTCTTACCTGAACGGTCAAATAGTTGGGACATTTATCCAGGGAGTAGTAGACAAGGGTTCTATTGCCCTTGCTCGACAGGGGTTTGGACAGAACTATCCCACTAACTAAGAAAGTCTTCTCACCAGCCTATGGTCAAAGCCTTGTCCAAAGCACCTTCAAGCCTTCTTCTAAAAGCTGGCCTACTAGACAGATGAGAGCCAAAGAAGTAGAGGGGCAAACCAGAGTAAATATGACTCAGTGAGCAGGACACTACTTTGGAAAGAAAAGAAGCCTTGGGGTCTGGGTACGTGGATCTCTGGATCTCAAGAGCCGCTCTAATTAAAGCACCCACAGCAGCTCAGGTATTCAGCATCCCACGCCTCAAAAAGCGGTGGGGGCATTTTAACTAAAGCTCATTTGTCCCAATGGCCATTCTGATGTGCAGGGATGCTAAATACACGTGATACCGAGGTTGCTGGAGCATGCTACTTAGCCCACTTTAGCAGACTTGATTAGTTGAGTCTGGTAATTAGAATGTGTCAGACCAGGCATCAGGCACATGCATCGATGCTCATTGTGATGGAAGTACATAACTGTGCCCATTGAAAGGAAGAGAGAACATGTGCCTTCCAGGGCAGAAAGGATCATCCTCCTGAGGTGAGATGTGCATTTTTGGCCAAATAGCTGCTAAATCCCAAACAGTTAACAGGTAGAATTTAGCAAGTAGGTAGGCAGTTCAGTATTTAGGTAAAATGGGATCTGGTCCTTACTATTTAAAAACAAAAATTTCAGATTCAGAAAAAAAAAGAAAGAAAAGACTACCAGCTAGAGTTTTTTAGATCAAATATTGTGAGTTTTGCAATAAACTTTAAAGAGATAGAAGCATTTTGGATCTATAAATAAAACTCCATAGAGCCTACATACAGCTAATGTATTTTAAACCTCATGAGATACGAGTAAGACAACAGGCCCCAAAAATGTGATCACAGGTAGCTGGGTGGAATGAGGATTGCTGTATTTCTTTCCCTGTTGTGCCACCCTAGTCAAATCTCTTAACCTTTCTGTGTCCCAGTTCCAAAAACAAACACACAGGGGGTGACATGGATGAATAACTTGTGTTTGTAAAATCCTCTGAGACTCTGAGATTAAAGGCCCTGGATAAATGCAGTGCATTATTCTTAGTTTGTATAGAAAATCTGCAGCACACTCTTAAAAACTGTGTGGCATGAACTGTCTGTTTGTTTTTATCTGACTAAACTTGTGCCAAGACAGGAAAAAAAGGATGCTATGATCAGCCCACAGAGAAGATAGCCTTAGCCACCATCTGCAACTAATTGAAATGTATGGCTTTTTAAAAAGCAATTTTCTTTAAAATGCAAGAGCTCAGTTGCAGAACAGACCAACTTGTGACTACATGAATGATTGACAGCACACAGTGGGACCTTCCACACAAAAACACAGTTCTCTACTACTTTAACGGAAGTAAATCCATCAGCTGTTGAGTGTAGTAAATTGGTATCTACTAACAGATCAGCCACTAGAAGGGGCTAATGACATGCAGAGCAGGTCTACACATGTGTGGCGGGCACAAACTATGACTCCACAACTATGTCATTTTAGTAATGTGCTCCCTCGGTATAGCACATTGCTACTGCGACGTAGCAGCTAAAAATAAATGTGTGCTGCTCGCACAATGCAGTATGGGCTGTTACTTCCATCATATATGGCCGGTTCCTCATTTAGTACTTCCAAAAAGAAGTACTAAATGATGGCACAGTAACAATAGCACTGTAAGGGCATGTGTAGATGCTCCCACGGTTTACCAAAGTGTTACATAAAGTTTCTTTGCACTGTTAAACATTTGCCAGGCGGTACTCCAGAGAAGTGGGTGACATGATTCTAGTCCAAGCTTGGGAAATCCACTGGTGCGGTAGGCAAAGAGCTTTGGGGTTTTTAGAGTAGAGAGATGCCACTACAGAAATGTAACAGAATATTATTATCATCACGCTCTACATAGTAAAGCATCCTCATGCTACTCTATAAAATCATCCGTAAGATACAGGATAGCATATAGCTTATATTTACATGGGTGTAGAATAAGAGGTTAGATTTAATTTGTCGTTTATAAAACAACGCAACAAATAGACAAACAAATAAGAGAAAAGTGTAAGTTATAGTCAGCCCTTTAAAAGTCAATTTCACCTGTGCATTTAACCATAAAAGCAGCATCTGCTCTGCTAAATACAGGTGTTTTATATCCTTGTCATTAATTGGAGGGGACAGTATGTCATCATACATCAACAGTTAAAGTTGGTTAAAGTGCCACTTATCTCAGGTGCTGTCATTAATCAGATCCCTTTCATCTGGGCACCCACAGATCCTCTATTAGTAGGTACATTATATGCTTTGAATATTTTCCAGGTTGTTTTTTTTTTTAACTAGTTTTGAATTAACGTTTTGGAAACTTGACACAGGCAGCCGTTCCAATCATTCACATAGCAGCAGATCCTGCAGCTCATGCTCATAAAAAAAGTTTCCTTGACTGAGAGTTTTCTTGCATTAGGCTTAAAAGATCCAGCCAACATCTCAAGAGAGAATAACTTTTGACTCACAAGTGAAAGAGGCCACCATTGTGATATCATTTTTAAACAGATTGATATGATTCAGGCAAGAGCCAGGGGCAAAGACAGAGATCAGAATGAGCTACTCTTGTCTTACTCATGAACTGCTCCCATAATTTGTTTGGCTGTGAACATAAGGGTCCAAAAAGCCCTTTCTAGTCCTATGTTCCTATGTATGTATGTTCCAATGTATGTATGAAACTTCGCAGACAGCTGACAAGCAGACACCTCCTGTGCTGCCAGCCGTAGAGTAGCTGATGCAGACAGAGTTGCCATTGATTTCTTTAGAGCATCAATTATTAATCAGCAGCACTGTACAAGAGCAGACAAGAGGTCCAGCAGCATATGTGTTAATGAATCACACATTAAAACTCTTTTCCTCCACACTGTTTTAAAGGGTGAGGACTGATAAAATTGCAAGGCAGAACACAGCATTACAATGTATTCAGGCTGGCATCCTCTCAATGTGTTTCATTTATCTGCAGAGTGGTATAGAGCATTATGTTATAAAAACCAAGGAAAAATTATGTTTCATCTATCTATCAGTGGCATCTGCGATGGTCATAAGAAGTGCATGCAGAAAAACAGCCCATTAGCAATTATTAACTGCAAGACAAAATGTAAGTAAAACAAATTGAGTGTGACATAAAAAAGTAAAGTATTGAATGGATTTTCTTTCCAAGAATTACACGAAGTCAAGTATCTTATTAAGTTCAAGAGAATTACATTTTACATGCTTCAGCAAGAGACATGTACCCTTTAGAAAATAATAATGAACTGCTTTTCTCGCATTCATTTACATACCTTTGATAAATTACTGTAACCAGATTAGGGAGATAAAATAACTAGTCTATTAATTACAATGATTATTATTTAATAGAAAATGGGATTCTGGGCAATGCGCATGGTAAGAGGAAAGCTTAGCAATGCATTATATGGATGTGGTATTTTATCTTAAAGAGTAAGATAAGTGTCCAGCTCTCCCTGCAATCTAAAGAATATGTTCATTACCTGTGCAAGATTTATAAGTATAATTGTGTGTAATATTTTAAAACTATTTGCTTTATTTCGTAGTACATGGAGAACAAGGCAGGACGGCTTCTTTAATTAAACTGTGTAAATTCCTTAGTGTACTTATCTAACAAGGGTTCCATTTGTAAGAAAATTACTTTTTTGATTTAAAAAACTTTGCAAGATCACGTAAGCGCAGACCTGAAGTTTAGCTATATTTCCTTTGAAAAGGCTATCCTTAAATATATGTGTGTGTGTTTGTGTGTGTGTACACACAATTTTATGTACACATACACAATATATATGTACATTTATATACATACCAACACATATGGTTGGGTGGGTATGTAATGTATAAATAACAAATAAGGAAATGCCAGATTTATATTCTCTAGTATAAGCTTAATTCTTCCCCTTGTGCATTCATCCTCTGCACTAAATGATGCAGGGTCTTGTAGGAAAAAAAAAAAAAAGATGTATTCCTATCATTAAACTGTATCATTATGCATATGCATAAGAAGGGAGAATTAAGTTTAAATATGCAATCCTAAATCTGACATTTCCTGACTCTCAAGTGCTTTGTTTGGATACCTAAACAACAGCCTTTTCACCTAGGTATTTTCATGTTTCCTCTTAGCTTTTTGGTTTTTAAAGAAAATGGCTAAAATAAGTTCTTTTCTGTTCAACTACCAATATAATTATCAGGCAGCACCATTAGGCTTGAACCCTGTATCTACAGTACTGACTGCTACCACTTGAACAAGAAAACACAAATCAATTATTTTTCAGGAAGAGAAGGCTCACAGAATCAAGAGGGACCATGAAGTCTAATGAGCGGGGGAACCAGATTGTCCAGTTCTTCCCTCTGTCTTGGCTCAGTGGCTGGGGAGATCCTAACCTGCTTGTTACCCTCAAAAAAGATGTGCTCCCTGAGCTGTATCTGGGCCTGAGCTGTATCTGGGTCATTTGACGGAGTTGTCTCTCGATCTCTCCCTAGAACTGAGAAAACACTTCTTCAATGGGGGAGCACTTCACAAGGGAGGAAAGAGAGTTTTAGGCCTGGGTTCAAAGAAGTTTACGGGGAAGGAGCCCAAGGTAGCTTTCCACCTTTCCAATGTCAGGAGGCTGTCTTCCTGACTCATAGAGAGCCCCAACAAGGGGGCATGGGTGTAAATATATTTCATCAATAGAGATATATTTAGAGACATATGTAGAAGTCCCATATAGCATACCCTTGTTTATATGTCTACCATAGCAGATGCAGACATCCTAAGACTACAATGTTAAGGGCCTGACAGTTCGATAATTTTTAGCTCAAATGTTCATTATGCAAAAATTCAAGCAGGAATAGCATTATGCATAAGTGGAATTCAACTCTGAAGACAGGGCAGGGCCCCACTTCAGCCCACAAAGCAGCTTCAAATTAGCCCTTTGTAACAATGGGGAATTTCATCCTCTTTGAATTCAACCCAAGATATTTAATGTGGCAATTTATCAACTGGATGATAAAAGTTCCAGTAGCTGCACACACGATGCATCTGAAGTGACCTTCTCAGGGGAGAGGATTTGAATTTTGTCCCAAATTAGCAAATTATAGTATTTTGGTTGTTAAAATCATTTCTCCTTGTAGCAATGTTTGAGGCACCTTTCTTTTTATGTAGCAACCTGCACAAGGGCTGAGTTAATAATAGCATTCTTAGCAAACCCCCTTTTCACAACTGGTTGAAAGCTTACTGTTTTCCTAATGGGTTCTGTCACTTACTGTAATCAGGCCTCTGCCTCCACCTGGTCATTTCCAGACACAGTTTACACTTTTATAGTCCCATTTTGGTATTTGCAAGAGTGAATTAAGGATTTGAATCTGCTCTCATTGACTCCAGTGCAAATCTAGTGGTGTCAATACTGGTTTCAATGAGATGTCCCGAGTATGCAAGTCATGACAACAGTTCTGGAAACCAGCTCCAAACCTGAACAGATAGTGCAGTGAGATATACTGGTTTAAGCAAATATTACTCAAATAATTGTCATGGACCAACTGCTGTTAAATAACAATTTAAAAGGAAAAATAATGCATCAATTTATAGTTGGGCTGCTTATCCTGCTGCCTTTTTCAGGCAGGTTTTACTCCCAAAAGAGCTCCTGAGCCAGTCCTCCCAAATAAAACAAAGTATTTAGGTACCAAACAAACAAAACCAAACCCTTCTGTCCTCTTCTAGGTATTAGGAGAGGAACCCCTTTGCTCTAGTCCCAGCACAACAGCCTGGCCACTCTGTGCAGGCCCTTGAGCTTCCTTTCTCAACTTTTCCCTTACAGTTTAGCCTTTTCCCAGCCCCCTTCTCTGGGTTTTTAAGCTCTCAATAGAGCTGCCACTCCCTTGTTATCAGAAGGCCTCACCAGGTGAATGTCCTTAACAGTGCTGGCTGCCCCCTTTTTAAGGAGACAGACTAGCCTGTTATATCAGTGATTCTCAACCAGGGTGCTGTGGGGTGCTTTCTGGGATGTCTTGGGGTGCCATGCACTGTTAAGGGTGCAAACATGATTCACAAGATAAACCCAGGTTTTTCAAATAGTGCTAGACATGCTCTGACCTGCTGTGGCCTTTCTGAGTTCTCTAACAGAAGAATTGCTCTGTTATTTTTCTGTAGTCAAACAGCAAGTGAAAACTAAAAACTGAGATTTTCCAAAGGGTGGCTTGAGCTAGCGAGCGGTGCCTTGAATGCTAAAAGGCTGAGAACCACTGCCTTACACATTTATCTTGTGGGGGACACACATACTATGGTCAGCAGTGAGACTAAAGGGTAAGCAGACACACAGTCCAGTAAAGAATATCAAAATGCCTATGCAGAAATAAAATAAACTAGCAAGCTTTTCACAGTTTCATAGCAATGACCTCTCACTCCTTGGTGTCCTGGGCTGCATCCTCCCATTGCAAAGCCTGTGCACAACGTAACTGTTGGCTGTTCTTTAGTTGTCAGCGGAGAGCCCTGCTGTCGGTCGCCCCACTCTCTGCTTGTTTGTTCCCTACATTCACAAGCAGTCGGTGGTGTTTACATTTCCACTCCTCCTCCCTGTTTTTCCCGGATCTCTTCCCAGTCTCATCTGACTTGGGAGCTGTTGCCACCTTTCCCCAAGACATTCTTGAGTCTCACATCTTCTGTTCACACTCACAGCTTCTATCATCTGTAGCTTTGCTTCTTTAACTTCCTCTGGCATATGTCAGGTCACCACTTATTTCAGCATTTTATTTTTAACAGAACATCCCCACACCATGATTGATTCTGCCAATTCACATACACCCTGCAGCCTCTCTCTGCCTCGTCCTTGAGTCAGGTTAGGAAGCATGAGCAGTGGGTAACTATCACCTTCACCACCTTGAACTGCAGCTGCTGTTTCAGCCCTGGGATGGGTTAGCATGCATTCATTCTCAGTTGGCTTCTCCCTGCTAGTTTTGTTCACACATCTGGCCAAAAATAATTGTATGTATTTTCCTGCTCTTTCTGAAAAGAGTCTTAACCCACTTAGGGATATCCTTTTGCAGGTTAGGGCAGCTTGGGGAAGCTGTTTGCATTTTCGGGCCGCTTACCGCTGCTTTATAAGCAAGGAAGTTACCCCCCAGGCCTGTAAGCCTTGAAGGAATCACTCTGAGCCTGGCCCTAAGATGAAGCTGAAAACAACTTAGGGGGGCTTATGAAAGGAGTGCAGAAAATAGTTTCCACAACCCCAGGCCTCAAAAAAAAATATTTGCTGAGCTCTTGGGTTTAGGGAGAGAGAAGGAGCAAGTAATGGAGCATAACCCCTTGGGAGCTAGCCTCATGACAAGAAGTGCTGGGGTTTTCAACAGTAATAAAGAAAGGGGATAGACAGGGTTTAGCAGGAAGACGCAGAGCTCAGTTTTTGTCAGAGGTTGTTTAAGGAAGAGGCAGGTTTGCCATGAGGAGATATCAGACAGGCAGAGAGAGAGAGAGGTAAGCATGAGCTTATAAGTGTCTAGTCTAATGACTAGATCCACAGAAGCACTTAGGCAGGCTCCTATCTTCTGCCTAATGCCCACATGAGACACTTAAATACAAAACGATGATCCTCAAAGCCCCTTCCCAGCTGCTACCTACCTCAGAGGTATCTGATGTCTCGAGATACCTCAGTAAAATTTCCTGGGTGCCTGAACCCCTTTTCATGCACAGAAGAGCCTCAGTGCTCGGGAGGCTGGGTGCCTACCGTGACTAAGCCCCAGTGGGATCTATAAACTGGGCATTCCTGTTTTGTTTCCCCTGACAGTCAGAAGACACTCCTGATGTGGGAGACCTGGGTTCAAGTCCCTACTTTGACTGAGGGATTTTGAACCTACATGCCCAACTGCCCAGTGGTATTGGTCAGGCTACAACCACTTCCCCCTACTGAGACTTTTAAATGGAATAATTTCAATAATTAAAGATTCACAGAGCCTAAAAGACAGAGCAAAAAGGAGCCTAACTTCCTAGCCTAGTGGGCAGGGAGTTTACCAGGCAGCGGTCAGAACTGATTTCCAGTCCTTGCTCCACCATTCACGTATTTTATTGTGTTCAGTATTAAACTTGTTAAAAAGGGGGCTCTCAGATGTAGGGGTCAAGTGGACAAGGTGCTTCCCTGAAACCTAGTTAGGCACCAAAACAGGATTTAAGATACAGTCTTCTCAGCAGCACTACGCTGCACATCTACACATGCATATTAATGGGATTGAATGAATTCCAGCGTTTATTGGTCCAGAGTTTATTGCTCCTGGGAACCCATCTTCACATGCACCCAGGACTGCAGCACATTGAGCCAGGCTGGAGCAGCCCTGGCTGGTCGAGGCCCCAGGGTGGTCAGCCTCCCAGCCTGGGGCTGCCACCCTGCCTCAACACGCTGCAAAGGGGCTGGCTGGGGCACAAGGGTGCTTCAGTGCAGGGCTAGCCAGCAGGCAGCACCTGCCCTGAAGCACCCTGCTACCCCAGCCAGCCGAGGCAGCGCCTACACGTGTGCTGCTGCAGACTTTTTGACTCTGCAGCAGGATAGTAGTAGTATCCACAAGTACTACACTGAGCACCGTGCACCTTAAGCTCTTTTCTGGATCCAGCCTTAAGTAGCTTTCACAAAATGACACAGTCCGTTGGCATTCAACCAGCTATGAACTAAGCCTTCAATCAGCCTGTCCTCTTCCTGGTAAGCAGTGCTTCTTCCTCATGAGACAGTAGCAGTCCTTATTCTGCACTGTGGGTGCAGGGCAATCAGCTTCTGTTTTGATCCAATGTATAGCTGCGCATACAACCTGGAATCTCTGCAAATCAAACCTCCATACTACGAGGGCAGCTGGGGGATGACTTGTGAAACCCCATGGACCGCACTTTGACCACCCCTGGGTTTTAAGCGAAGGTTGTTTTATTAAAAACATTCAATGCAGCTGAAGACAGTCAGGTTTGCAGAATAATAACCACCACCTGTCAGGTCTTATTACTCAGATATTTCACACTAGAGATTTGTTATATTAAAGGGCACTGAAATTACTTATGTCAGGTAACTGAATTATAATTAAATGCTATGTAGATTATTAAAATACTCTTACGGCAATAGGGAAACATAAATGATAACATAAGACAGCCCCATTACAGAATTAGCTTACTAGCAGTGTTTCCCTTTGATTTGTCATTAGCTGGAATAGCTACCTGGTATCAAACACTCACTTCCTTTTCTTCCATCTGGTAGCCTCTTCATTTTAAAAGGAAAAACAGCATGTCTTGGAAAATTTCCTAGCTGAAAAATAGAGATGAGCTAAACAATAGAATAACTGGTCTAGCTAATGTTGTCCACACTTTGTCATCAGTACACAACAGCAACATGTCAATGAATGAGACCTAACAGTGACCCTTGTTTAAATAAGATTATGTTGCCAAACATCAAGCCAACCCTGAAGGCTTTGATTTCATTAAGAGGTGGGCCATGTAGTGGGGGTAGAAGGGAGAAAAATATACCTCAGAGCCATCCCCATGCCACCCTGGCCCTCATATTAATTGGGGCAGGGACCATGTGTATTTTATATCTTCTACAGGGTGACCTTATGCATTTTGGTGCTGCAGAACTGCTCATAATAGTACAGTGCAACTCCATATTTGCTCAGTCAAAACAGGTCCCTACAGATCTAGCTGAGGGAGTAAGCAGCGTTACTACCAATGGAAAGAAAGAAACATGGATCAGATCCTGCCCTCATTCGTACAGGTATAAATTCAGAGTATATCTAATGCAGTCTAGCCAGATTTATAGTAGCATAAATGAGAGCAAAATTCAATATCTCAGTCCAAATTCTCTCTCCATTTTGGCTCCGTATGTGGAACAGCCAATGGCCAAATTAGGTTATTAGAAACTAACAGAATGTGGACTGTGTGAGGCTGCAAGCAACTGCTGCGTCTTTCTCCTACTTCCACCCAACAAAGTTATCCAGTATGTCTTATCCAGATGGGCAAACATTTTTGAGCCATGTTGCTCATTTTTCAAAGTTCCTATCTTGTTGCTGTTCAGAGAAAGCATCTTTCGTTTCAACCATGAGTAGAAATAAGAGCAATCTTTACTTCCTTCTATTGTGTCATAATATTAGTAATACAGTGACGCATCCAGTATACTCAGATCTAGGGTACATGAAAACTAATCTGAAGTAGCAGGAGCCAAGTATTGGGTGAATTTCATTAAAATAATTTGAACTCATTCCTTCTGGATTTCTTTAAATGTCAACTAATTAGGATGTTTATTGGTCATATTACCCATTTTTGAATTCAGACTGGTTCCTAAGCTCAAATGTTCAGAGCATTAATTCACTGAGGCATTCAACCCCTTAGGACATCATCATTTGATTTAAAGAAATTAGACGCATGTTATGTTATCCCTTAAAGAAAAAGAGCGCTCAAGTTACTCCACATCCATTTTTACTGCACTAAATGTGCGATGCATTGATATCTGTAGATCTTCATATAAATCAGATATACAAAAATATTGCTTCTTTCTTGCCTCTGCTTTACCTTTCACAGACAGCCTAATCAAAATATCTGCCTTAAGAAGTACTGGGAAACATAAACTGTGTGCATCATGCAAAATGTGTATTTTTTATGAATATCTACAAATCTGAGCCATGGTGAAGTTGCAGAATTTCTGTCAGTAGATACTAGCTTTCATGGTTCTCCAGCATGTAGATATTCGGGGGAATCCAGATGCTGCCAGCCTTCCTCATGTGACTTAGTATCTCCTACCAGGGCTTCCATTGATATGCCTGAGCGAGGCAGTCAAAAATCTGGTCCTTTTTCGCAATAAAAAAAATGGCAAAATTCCTCCCTGCTCTTTCTCCATCCCTGTCCCACCCCGCCTCCCCCCCCGCACCTGAGATAATTTATTTTATTTGTTCTTCCTTTTGATTTGCACAAATTTTTAATACAGGAAAACCTTCAGTATGGGAGCTGGGTAGAGTACAACAGGATTTTTCAACAAGAGGATGATTCTCTCTTTCCTACTCATTACCATATATGTGGGACAAAGAGTTATGTAATAAATGATAGAGGCATTTGATAAACTGCAGAGAAGTGCTTGATATGGAATAAGTATTCTAGGATGTAATAAGGATTAACGCAAAAGGATTCTATGTACATTTGATATAGCTGCAAAGAAGTGATGGTAAAAACATAATACCAGCTACTCAGCTTCTCTGCAGTCTCCTACTACTGCATGAGCTATGTGCAAGGGACTTAAGGCTGTCCTAAACCAGAAGCTGTGCAATCCCCTATGGCCCCTGAATCCTGAGCAAGCACAGCCATCATAGAGGACATTCTGGGATAGTCTGGGAACAGGAAACAGAGATGACAGGGATGAAAAGAGGGAGCTGAAGCAACTCCTTAAGGGTCATTAGACATCAGAACCATGAGCAGGGGTATAACAAAGCAGCTGGCTGCCCAGGGCTGCTGTGATGCACCAACTTCTGCCTCCTGCTGTGCTGGTGTTATGGGTGTGCAGCTGTGGCAGTAGCTGCGATTTTTCTATTCCCCTCCCCTCTTGCCCTGGTTGGCCAGTCTGACTTATGCTGCTGACCACAAGGCTGCTTTATCTTACAGTAGAGGTGTGGATACCTGCAACAAAGCACTGTTTTTGCAGGTGTCTCCTGATGCTGAGCACTGTTCTGGAATAGCTTAGGGTCTAGCCCTTGGAGCAGAGGTAGCCACAAGTGACATAGGAGGCCTCTGTGTATGACACATAGCAAATGAGGGAGGGAGTAGGGAACGTGTTATATTTCATTTGCCAGGGAGCAGCACAGGTCACGGAGCAGACAGCAGAGCAACAAGTCAGACAGGAAGTACAGGGCAGGGAGCAGAAAGCAGAGCAACATATTGGACACAGGAAGGAAATCAGTGGCACTTGGGGAGGATATAGGACTTAACTTGTGGCACATCTGCCAAAACGTTTGGCCCTCACTGCCCTGGACCTTAATAAAAATTTCTAACATTTTAGTGAGTTTTATAATTATCCTAAAAAATTCAGTCCTCTACAGGATGGTTCTGTTGCCTTCAGAAAAGTCATTTTCTAGTCAGCGACAGGATGAGTATGGACCCCAATTCATTAATTGAGTGTGGACCCCTGGCTGCTTCACCTGATATCTGCCCACTAGTCCTTCTCCCTGTTGCTTCTTTGAGTTCAATCTCCTGAGCAGCTTCCAACTATTGCTTTTATTCAATTTTCAATTTTTTCTCTTTTTTGGGTCTGCTTTTTTTTTGCTGAACAGTATCTAAAACAATGAGTCCCTCACCCTGGTTTGATGTATCTGTTTGTGTGCTAGTGTAATTGTATGATGATTACTGGTATAGATATATAAAGCAGATCAATAACAATGTAATTTGGGGAATATTCCAATCCCACATCACAACACTGAAAAAATGAAGAATTGAAACAGAAGTTGTTTATACAGTCTACAAGAGTATTTATATATGTGTACATGTAAATATATACATGCACACAGATATGCATGTATGTGTATGGATACATATATAGTTATACACATGCTGTATGCATGTAAAGAGAGACACCCATGCATGGGGGGGGGAGCAGAGAAAGAGAGAGAGACCTATATTACCAGAGAAATGAGGAAACCCTTTAGGCAACTGGACCAAAAGGATGAGAAAAATACAGTGATAAATGAACAAACATAATCATTTTTTGGAAAAGGAAAGAATAGGAAGACACTGTCTAATACTTGGGCAAAGTGAATTGAAAAAGCACAGGGGATACATGTTATACTTATATCAACCTAACTAGGGTTAGGTTGAACTAAGTGCTGGTCTATGCAGGTGTCTGAGGAAGTTAAATTGGGCAAAAAAATGGCCAACCCAATCTAAGGTGAACTAAGTTATCAAGGAAACAGGTTAGTCCCATACAACAAATGTCTGCACACATTCAGAGCACAGCCCCAGGACTGGAGAGTCCCAGTTGCTGGACAGCATTCCTTCCTATCTCCTGACCTTGTCTATGATATTTTTAGCCACCTGACTCCAACACCCCAAAATGGACAACCTCCACTCCCATCCCTCCCTACAGACCCTCCAACCCCGCTCCCCAGGGAAACTACATGGAAGCTAATTTTGTATCAGGTAAAGAACATGAAATCAGATATTGGACAGGCTCTACGTCAACAGGAAAGATGGAGGAAAAGGGCTGAGAGCAGTCAAGAACATCATGGAACAGCTGTACATAATAATAGGAAACTGTAAGAGAAATTGAATACAGACTGAGTGAATCTTGGATCAGCTTCCAAAAGTAAATGAAGTATAGGCACGTACTGAGAGTAAGTCATTAAACAGACCACAAGAGACCAAAAATGAATGGCCAAAGGTACTACATAGAGAGTTTTATTGCTTTTAGGTTTGGGGTTTTGGGACTTTTTATCTTTTTTAAAATACTCATGAAAAGAAGGTGAGACATAATTTAAGTGGCCTGGCAAAGGTTAATGCAAAAACAGAAACCTAGAGTTTAATTACGGACGCAGAGGAAATGTCTACTCAAGTGCTATGTTCAAGCACAGATATATGGTAGGAGAAATGTAAGTCCAAAATGTAGAATGCTTGGCTAAGCCCCAGAGGTTATTAGTCCCATTAAAGGAGATTGCAAGTGGGTTGGTGTGCCTGCTGCCCTGCAGGTGGTTTTTGCCTCCTTAGGAGTCTTTCAGACAGTCCAAACAGCAGTTCTCAAGCAGGCTTGGGTGCCTGCAGCCTTGCTGTCTGCCTTTGCTCCCTGGGGAGACCCTCAACTAGTCCTCATAACAGAAAACAATAAACCCTGGTCCAAACAAACAAATAAAGCAAACCATCAGCCTTTCTCCAGGTGGCAAAGGAGGGCCCATTAGCTTTGGCTCTTCATAGAGGCGAGCTCTTCTGGGCTTCAGTCTGCTTCTTGCCTGCAAACTGTTCCTTCCTGCAGCTCAAGCTCTCTGTTCTCTCTCCAGCTAATCCCTCACAGCGGGGCTCCTACCCAAGGCTGCCCATGTCCTTTAAAAGGCCAAATCAAATACTATTAATCATTACAGTTTATGGAGTATGTGCTAGATGACTAGATATGGTGGTCATTAAAAAGGAGGTGGGAGTGTGCTTTTGCGTGAGTTTTTTCTTTTTGTTGCTAAAGTCTGAAAGCTGAGGCAGACCTAGAAGGAACAGCAGCATGTGACTGAAAAGGGGAGCTTCTTAACTTTCAATGCCCTTAAAGCTAAAAATGTTAAAATGTTGCTGGTTTTCAGTAAAGGAATGGTACTATAGGTTTTTATGGCTCCATCTTAACCTTGAGAAGTGGACCAAGGCATCTAGCTTTATAGGCCAAAGAATAAGGAAAATATTCCCAATAAAACTTCCAGACATGATAAAACACTCCAGAAATATTTTTTGCTATAAAATATGTGGCTCCTGGAGGATCCAAGATGGCAGGCCCTGGTACAAAAAGTTTATCAACAATTATTTGAGATATGCTATGACTTACCTCCCTGAGCGCTGTTTCCACAGACATTTTTCCCATCTAGGAAAGGCCTTCTTAGCTGTGTTATCACTTCCAGTGGGCTCTGTATCATCTAGACATACCTCCCCCACTCTCTGAGGCTCCTAAGTTTTGACAGGAGTAACCCCTAAAAGCCGAAAATGCTCCAAGTCGGATAACAGGCAAGATGAGCTCTCAAGGAAGAGTCCTTGAGCATTGCCTACACTGATGGCAGTTAAGCTGATATCTAAATAATAGCGAATTTACTCAAAAAGAAGATGAGCCTGAGGCCGGGCTTCAGCACATCACTTTCGGAGCACCATGGACTTCTGGATAGGAGTGCAGAGGACCAGCAGGGACACTTCTGGCTCTGATGTTACCGGTCAGCTCTGTGTTCCTGAGGGAGCCCTGGCACCCAGCTTGCTGGGCGTACAAAGGACTTTTTCTATTTCCCCCTCCTCCCCCTTCCCCCCCCCCCCCTCATCTAACCAGAAGTAAGCAGAAGAAAAGTTTAATAGGGATCTCGTGCCGTACATTCCCCAGTCCCAGTATGGGAGGCCTATTTAAACTTGATTGACTAAAACTCGGTCACCGGGTTAGGGAATGCTGAGGCAAGAGACCGAGTCAGAGGGAATATGGGCAACATTTGAACAATGGTTAAGGGTTCATCACAGCATCCAGCCCATTGGAGCCCTGACCACAAATGCTGTCGTACTTTTCCTGGGATGACTGAAGGAAGTCCTCCTCACAAAGTTTATGAATGCTCCAAATAATCCCCTTAAGTCTGTTAAAAGACTACAGTAAAATCTGAGAGCTGTGCTAAGCTGAGGCTTATTCACAACAGGTAAAATACAAAACACTGATGCTGACTTCACAGTCCAAGCATAGCTAGGCCATCTGAGAAGATCCCTTCCAGTATATTCATAATAATTTCAAGCAGGCCTGGTTACTCCTTAAAACTTAATGTTTTTCCTGGTTGTTAATCAGTTCCTTGAGATGTTCCGAATCAGACAACCCCTGGTCACTGAGGAAGGTAATTCATTTAAATTTAAACCGTTTATATAACAGGATGTTCCGTGTCAATTATGGCTTGGGACCCTCTTGATTTACACAATTAAAAATGCTTTGAAGAGGCTAGACTAAGGGTATAAAAAAGCTATAAAGCAGCAAACCGTGTGCTTCAGGAGAGAGAGAAATCTCTCTGACACCATCCGCTGTTGTTCTCAAGAAGCTGAGAGAAACAGTTCGTCTCCCTTCAAGGATCCTGCTGGGAACTTTGCTTGTCAACAAATCACCTGCGTGCCTTAGACTGGTGAGATCCCAGCTCTCACGCGCTCTCTCTCTTTCTGTCTCTCTTTTTCTTGCTCTCTAGGCATAGCTTTCTAAACCTAAATTGTATCAGTTAAGCTTGATCTAGGTTTCCCCATATACTCAGTTAAACCAGGGTAATATTGTAATTGTTTTTGTTTGTTTTCCCTTTCATGTCTGTTACTACTAGTACCGTTATAAATGTCATATACTTAGCAATAAATAACTTTTACAGTCAAACTGGTGGTAATCCAGTGTATTTTTCCTTCTCTACTTCCCCTTCCCCACTTGCTCTGCAGCAACGCTTCTTCTACCTAAGCCAAAGATCCCTGTGAAGCCCAAAAATACTGTGGATCATCAAGCGGATACCACTACTAGGACAGTTAGGGAAAAAAATTGGGACATGCTGAGTTCGAGACACATAAGGGGATCAGCTTGTACAGGCTGATTGACCCAGTTTGGCTCAGGCATGCCCTAATGAACTGAATGCTGGCCCATGATGGTGTCAGCTGAACACCCAGCCAGATTTAGAAGTATTCTGTTCATGTGTGTGCTTGTGTCTGACTGCATTTTATTGTTACCTTAATTAACTGATTCCTGGCATATGACGGTGGCATCCTGCACATGCTGATCAACCCGGCCGGGTCATGTGTGTCACGTTAATCTGTGTGTCTGTGTGTATTTAACTGATTTGGTGGCTGGAGGAACCCAGCCACACTGAAACTGAGTCCTGCGAGGTACCTTCATTGGGGGTGAGAACCTGCAGAAGGGAGAGATACAGCTCCATATAGAAACACAAGTAACACAAGCAGCACATTGATAGAATTACAAAAACCCTAGAAATGTATCCCTAATAAATGAGCACACCCCAAAGTGATAGGGAAATCTGGTAACACTGAGCAGGGGCTTCCAGGGAGAAGTGGAGTCTTACCAGAGAAGTAGTGAGTGGAGAGCCTGTCTGGGAGGGATCAGCAGGTAACCGGGGACATGGCAGCCAATCTGGCAGTGCAACATGGGAATTAGAGGAGTGCCACTCCTGAGGGGAAGCCTGCACAGAACGTTGGGATGAGCAGTGGTGGTGCCAGTGAGTATAGCTGTAGAGAAGACAGACATAGGTTAGTTGTGGCTGGGGAAGATGATGGCATGTGAAGGGGCAGCAGTTTTCCTGCAAGTGCCCCTGACAACACAGTGGGTTGGGCCAGAGGACCAGCTGACCCCAGGTGACTGAAACCAATATAAAAAGAGGGACTAAAATAGAAAAGGCTTGACAAAGGAGCCAAAAGTGGCCTCTAGCATGGGCTATCATCAAAGACAGTTGAGTGGAGACAGGTGTGAGGGAGCGGGGCCTAGGGGCGCCGTGAGCTCCCTAGCGCCCCCTACCATCATGTTAGGGTGAGCGTAGCACCCTCAGAATCTCGCCTGCCACGACTTTGATGACCAATAAGTAATATGGGAGGCTGCCTGTTTCCCTAGTGGACGGTACTGGTGTTCCTGTCCCTACTCCAGAATGGGGTATCTATATGCGTCCCGCCTTAAGGGCTATGCGTGCCTCCAAACCTCCCCTTCAGCACGCCCCAAGC
>NW_017728909.1:2287955-2338751 GCF_001723895.1 Crocodylus porosus | reverse complement strand
GCTCTGCCTCTGCCCCGCTCTGGGGCCTTGCCCTCTCTAGGGCTGGCACCGCGCCTCGCGCTCTGCCTCTGCCCCGCTCTGGGGCCTTGCCCTCTTTAGGGCTGGCACCGCGTCTCACCCTAGGGGCACAGGCACTCGCCGACGTGCGTGTCCCCTTGACCCTTCTCTGGGTCTGTTTGCCCCACTGGGCAAACACTGCCCTTATGGGCTGGGGTCTGCAACCCCACACACCGCACCTCCCTGGCGCAATACGGTGCCTCTCCGGCACCGACAGTAGTGCCCTGCTGGCACTGTGCCCCTACTGGGCACCGGGAACCCCCAAACTGCTGGGGAGCCCCCGTGAGGCCTCCTCGCTCCCCTACAGCCTCACCCGGTCCTCCGGTCCAAACTGTAACATAAACTCAAGCCATCTGGCTGCAACATAAACACAGAGGCTCCGTACGCCTAACCATAACTCCAAGCCCAGCCAGGGCTCTCAGTCCTACCTCCCGTCAGGGCGATCTGGTTCCCTGCATCATCGCAGCCGGTTAGTGTGGTAAGGCTGTGACCACTTAACTCGGGCCACTCAGCTCAGCCGCAGAGCTCCTGCTCCTGCGACAGCGAGAAGGGAACTGTGAGGCAGGCTCCGGCCTAAGCTGTTTATAAAGGCCTGGCCCTGCCCCCTTCTGGCCACGTGACCCGCCTGGTTGCCCTGGTAACCGGCACCTGAGCTGCCTGGGTGATTGGCAGCTCTGCCAATCACCCTCACCGTCACGGGGCACCTACGTGACTCCGTGACAACAGGCTAGTGTGATAACATCTGTAGGCCCAGATATCAAGACACTGATGTCAATTTAGGCCCTGAATGTCATAAGAGTGGGGTATAGGGGAGGTTGGAGCCCCACAAAGAAGCCAGGGTAAGTAGCCTGTGGGGAAAATTGACTTCCAGTAAAATAAGATCAATAGCAGGTGAGAAGGAACAGCTACCAGAGTACCCAGGTGATTCATCTGAGGTCCCACCCTGTCATCACCAGTGAGTAGTGCATTGGTGAAGAGGGGACCCAGGCCCTACAATATGTACAAGTGACACTCCCCACAAAGGATCCTTGTGTTAATTAGACCCCACTCAATGACTAGGTATTCTTGTCATGAGTTCCGGGATCCTCCAAAAAATCATGTGTAGATGATGCACAGGGAAACTTGGTCCAGCTTCACCTCATGGAAGGCAGGGCCACACTAATCATATGTGCCAAGCTAAGAGAGGATGTGACAGAGGGATACTGGGTGAACTGTATGTAGCGTCGTGGCTTACCATGACTTGAAAAAGAGTCAGTGGTGAGGGGGATTTCACTTAATAGGCATCAGTGTATGTCTTATTCAGGTGGGCTACACTAACTTATTCTTTTGGTAGGTTCCCATCAACATATTTGTCCAATGTGGGCCATGTGTTTTATAGTCATGCTCAATGTTGGCCACGTTTAATCACCTTCATGGTTAGTTTTCATTGCTGAGAACATACTGCTTTAGGCAGCAGCTTAATGATACACAATGTATTTAGTGATAGTGAGATTTCCTTGTATGTGATTACAAAATGAAGGGCTTTTTTCCTCCATGTTGACTGGGGGAAAAATCTCATCTTGTATTCAAGTAAATATGGTAAATACTTTAAAAAAGCTTGCAACCCTAGTTCAGTCTTCAAGGAACCAAGCAGATGTACCACAAAATAAATAAAAAATTGTACCAGTTAATAATAAAACACACATTGTGGGAGCAACAAGATGTATTAAACATCATGGTTCAATCTCTTGTCTTCTTGTCTGAGCTTACAGCTGTCAGCTGAGAAGAGAAATTCTCTTGTGTATGCATGTTATTTTCTTACTCATCTGTAAAGGGTACGGTATCCATTTTGATGTTACTTCAATAGAATAATAATATGTACCCCCATCAAATCTGGATACTTAAATCTTTGATCTAAAGCAGGACTTTATAGACTTACTAGGATACCCAAATTGGCCTTGCTGTTACTCTGCACCTCATGTAGTCACTTACAGCAGTGTGAAGTGACTACAAAATAGGCATAAAACAATAAGTCTGGTCTGACCCACTTCTCACTAATGTAAATGACCACACAAAAGTGTATGGCTTTTTTCAGTCCTGATTCAACGCATATTTTGTGCTGCTGGGATAGGAGCATGATTCTTTACCAAAATGCTGATACTGGTACAATCACTAGTTTTAAACCAGTTATAGAAATAGAGCTTTCTTAAATCAATAGAGGTCATTCCCATAAATCTTCCTACTGGTAACACTGTATCTACATCAGCAGTGGCTGTACCACAATAACCAAAGAGTAAATCCTGTATACATAAACAAGCCCAGACAAACCAAATGTTAAATTCTCATATGTGTACCCACACCAGAAGTGCTGGTGTGCTCTGTATATAATGGGTTAATTGAAATAACCATGTGATTTATCTTACCAAGAGCTTGCTATCACAATTGGCCAAACCCTATCATTCCTAGAGGCACCTAAGTGCTTCCTAAATCTCCAAATATAATGACATAAGATGCATTTCCAATACTTGCATAGTGTTTAGTTCTTATTTCCACCTATACAGTTTTACTTGCTCAAGAGCATGCTCAAAAGACTCCATGATAGTTGCACATGTTCTGTGATGATTGATTACACCTGGTTAACATGTACATACATTCAAATCCTTGAAACTGTGGTCAGAGAAAAGAAATACAGGTAACAACATGGAGGAAGAGACCCTCTCCCTGCCCTTGCCCCCTACCCCACCACCACCTCTTGGATCAGTGCTTAGGGCAGTTGCCCAGAGAGCAGAAGATCCTTCAGGTCCCCCTTTCCCAGAAAGCAGTTGAACCTACATCTTTTATTTCTCAGGATATTGCTCAAAACCAGCAGGCCATTGCCCAGAGAGCCCCCTAGCCTTCTTCTTTAAACTGTTAGGCAGTCCACAGGGAGAGGCAGAGAGGGACTGATGAAAGGAAAGCCAAAGAGGATGTGGCCTACTGAAATGAGCACTGCCATGGCAGGAAAGTAGATCTTGGTTTTAGTCACTCCTGCTTCCCTTCCACCATGCCATGGTGTTTCTGTATTTTGTACTTAAGTCATTGGATAACATTGATAGACCATAGTGGGAAAGTTTCTGCCCCATCAGAAAGAAAAATGGAGGAAGGAGGCAGAACCCAAGGCCTCCTTCCAGAGCAGTGCTCATCTCACTGAACCATGCTCCCCCTGGCTTGCTCTTTATCTAGCCCCACTTATCTTGATGGCTTAGATGATATAAGATTTGCTCCCACATGTTCAAGAGTGAGAAGTGAATATTGAATCCTTGCAAGCCATCTTCTAGTTTGTGATCAGTCTACAGAACTGAAAAACATGTTTGAATAATTTCCAATAATGAAAAACAATTCATGGAAGTCAGTCTCCATCCATGGTTAATCTGCAGGCTGAGAAAGTAGCTCAATTCATTAGATCAGTTATTTGTGCAAACTGTTCACTCAGAGCTAATAATAAAGCACACGTTCACTTGAATCATTTCCACTAATACAATATATTCAGGGCCCCCATGATTACACTTTTATAGCTTGTTAGAAACAACACAGACAATTGTGATGTGCTGCTAATGCAATGTGACAGAATACTGCTATAAGCAGAAGTTGTCAGAGAGGAGCAATATATTTTCCTTCATTCCTTTTCCCATGACTCCCAGCCAGCCTCACCCTGAAACATTTATTACACCACTGTCAAGGGCAATACTTTATCAGGCCCTTTTTATCACCAACACTGGAAATAGTGGGAAGAATATTGGCACTTGCACCACACTGAACTTTTTTATGTGCCACTTTGCAGAATTGAGAAAAACCTCTCCCTGTAGCTCTCATAGACAAACAGCAGCCCAGAGGCTAGAAAAAAATTAACTGAAACTGCCTGCCTCACCTGTGCACTTGAGACCCAGACAGCAAATGAAGGTGGGGCAAAAGAAAAAGAGAACAACCTGACCGACCACTAAAGGCACAAAATGGTCCGCACCTCAGTGGAATACCCAGATGTGTACATAAGCTCCAGCAGGCTTGTCTTGCAGCAGAAAATGATAACATAGGCCCTCAATTGGTCTTTGTAGGTTGGAGGAAAGAACTTCATTTCACTTTCCAACAAAAGGTGCATCCAACTAACCTCAAGGGCCTGGCTTTTTCCATGAACTATCTATTCCTCCTGCTGCCCCCCAAAGTATCCGGCAGGAAAAATAATGACAGAAGACAGTCACTCATCCAAACAGTCTCTAGCCATAAATTAGAAGTAGCAGAAAGAGATAGAACATGAGAATCAGCTTACCCCAACTAGAAAAAACATGAGAGAGAGAGAGGGTGTGCCTACACATATGGTGAGTATTTATGAGTGCCTAAACTTCATGCACTTCTACTTAAGATGCATTAAGGTGATTTAAGCACATGTCTACACATGCATGCACTAATGCTCATTAAGGCACATTACATTCAAACACAAATAGCTAAGTCTCAGCACACATCCAGACACACTAGTGCACATTAACTTGGTGTGTGTCCATTGCCACACACCACATTAATACTGAGTAGCGCATCTACACATGCACTAATGCAACTTAGCTATTTGCACCTCAATTTGATATCTGCTTTATGTAAGTATCAAATTTAGGCTCACATAACCTTAAATCATGATTTTTAAAGGGGGCACATGTGTAGACAGCACCCTTAATGCACCTTAAAAATGGTGATTTTAGGCTAAGCCTGCTTAAAAGAGGCACATGTAGATGCACCCAGAGAGAGCAAGAGAAAGCTTCCTGACTACACTATCCAGAGGGAGAGGATTGACTACCAGTACTCCACTCACCATGGCTGATGTCTATAGAGACCAATCCTTATCATTTTCTGGTCCACATGAATTAGTCCACAGCTAGAATCTATTTGATGGAAACACAGGACACATCTACATGAGACACGTTAATGCACATTAATCTAATTTAATGCACATTACAGGCACATGTCTACATGTGTGCACCCTTAATGCACATTAAAAATAGCAAAATTAGGCTAATCATGCCTAAATTTCATACTTGTATTTGCAGGTATCAAATTTAAGTGTGATTAGTTAAAGCACATGTAGATACAACCTGGTACTAACTTTAGTGCTGGGTCTCTTCCCAGCCACTAAGGGCACATGGCAGGGCTGCAGGGACTTGGCACTAAGTTTGGTGCCAAATCCACTAACTTTAATGCCAAGTCCCTGAACATGTAGACACCAGACTTAAATTGCTTAATGCACATTAATTTAGTCATGCTTAAATGCATGTGTAGACATACCCACAGAGAAAGAATCTCCCATTCAGATTGCAGATCTGTCCTACATTTAATTTCTACTATAGATTTTTAGAAATATATTAATGGAAACACACCCTTTCATCTTACTTTTTTTTTTTTTTTGCATTAGTTTCTTTAGTCTTTCTGTGTGGTAAGATGGAAAAGAAGAGAGTTAATCTCTGATAAGTAAACATCCAAGCTGAGGGCCAGCTTTTGTCCATCAGAATAAAGCCATACAGAATCACATCATGGCATCTCCCTAAATTCACCATCTACACACCTATATGGAGTACAGCCTACATCCCTGGCTGATCCCTGGCTGCATCAACCCTGCTTAGAAAGCTACTGAAAAGTAATAATATCATCAAAGTGACTAAAAAACTAATATAATCTCTTCCAGCCTCCATTCCTTCCTATCTCTCGGAAATAGGGTCCCCTGGGGAGGAAGGCAATCCCTGAACCCTCCCCAACATAAGCTCACAAATTCTTTCTGGCTCGTATGTGAATGGTATATGGGGGATAAGAACTTGGAAAAGCTCTTTGTACCCTCTCACATACTACATTGTCACATAAAACCCTGGCAGAACATTTCCCCCATTCTGAGGACAGTAAAGTAAAATAAAAACAACCTATCATACATGGCACTTCCCTCCCAGACTACAGTTAGGTTCCTTTGACAGAACAACACACAAAAACATCCAAGAGAGACCAATCATCCAGTGCCTTTAAAAATAAAAAATAAATGAGAAATTCTTAACCGTGCTATCTTCAGGGAAAGGAATGAAAACATAGTGAAACTGTTGGGAGAAAAACATGCATATGAGTGTCTGTGTATGTTAGTTTATATAGCACTTTAACTAACAAGCTATGATCTTCTCCAGAACAGTAGATGAAATATAGGGCAATAATTCTGAGACTAAGGCAAAGTTACTGGTTTTAATATATGCCTTTTTGCAAGTAGATAGGCTATAACATGACAATAATGAAATATAAATGACCTACATAAAAAGATAAAATCAGGTAATTACTGAAACATCAGTTCTTTACAAAATAATTGGTAATGACCTTTGATAAAGAAATCACTTTTGTGATATTGCTGACAGTACAATTTTCAACTCTGAGAACACAGAGTTGCTGGCTTTAAGTCAGACAGAGCATTATTGGGATTCTGTAACTGAAGGATGAAGAAATGTGTCCTGGCAGAATATGGAGGGTGGCAGAGCAGAAAGAATTTACACAATACAAACTATTTTAGGAGGACACCTACAATAGAGAAGGCTATTGTCTTCCCAACCTGAAATACCCTGTTACGTGTAATTACTGCCTGGAGACAGCTGGTCGGCACATCAGCAGACAGACTTGTTAACACTAACAATCAGATTTTGTACATCCACAATCTTGTGCTAATGAAAGGTGTAATTATAGGATTGCTAAACACTGAAGTTCAACAGAATAGTCACAGACAGAACCAACTTTTCCACACTACCTTGACAACATGTTTTAGTCAGCTCTGGAGTGACCACATATAGATGTGAGATGGTAGTTCAGGCTCAATACCTCTTCAGCCTTGCTGCTCTGCTTCAATTGCCATACAAATGGACTGTGGCTTTTCTAATTTTGGCTGGCCTGTGTACAATTAGGAACTATGCTAAGGTCATCAAGTCATTTCCAATGGGCCACTGAACAGGCTTCAGATGGGAACAACCTTGATGACTACCAATCTGGTCTGGATTTGAAAAAGAAAGGCTTTAAATTTCATTTCTCTCATCCCCAGTAAGACTTGTGATGGTCTGGACTAGGGCAAGTGAATATAGCAAACAGACTTCATAAAAACCACAAAATACAGTGGTGTGGGAACAATTCCATCCATAGGTATATCCACCACTGTTGGAGAGCTATTCCTTGGTCTTGTAACATGTCTATTTATTGTCCCTCCCACCTGACAAAGTGAGACATGCAGACAGCAGAGGCTCTCCTGTTGCTGATGATACTTCTTATAGTACATTAAATATTAGGGCTGTGCCAAATGGCACTGTTCCATTTCGCCTTGAGTTTCGACAGTTCAAGGGAACAGTGTTTTGTCTCGAATTTCATTTCAAGTCAGAAAAGCTGTTTTGACAATCTTTCAAGTTTTACTGGGGATGGGAAGACAGCTCAGCTGGGCTGACTTCTCATCCTCAGCACTACAGCGAGCCGAGGTGGAGGCAGCCCAGCTGGTCTGCTTCCCAGTGCCCCATGCTAGATTGTGCTGGAGGCAGAGGCAGCCCAGGTGGGCTGCCTCCTGCTAGATCGTGCTGGGGTGGAAGGCAGCCCAGCTGGGATGCCTTCTTCCCCCTGCTGGATCTTCTGCTGCGGATAGGAAATCAGCCCAGCTGGACTGACTTCCCATCCCCAGCCAATGGTCGAAACATTTCAATTCTTGAAACGTTTCAACCAGCCTCATTTTGTTTCAAGGCTATTTAGATGGCCTTTATTTCATTCTGATTTTGCTGTTTCAACCTTGAAATTGGTTGAAACAGTGTCAGAATGAAATGGCCGGTAAAATTTCGCACAGCCCTATTAAATATAAAAGCAGTGACATTTTATTTATAAGACATACTGTGACTCAAAATTATTTTTTTCTGATAAATATATATATATGCAACTGCAACTCAAATGTCCTTCCATGATGGACATGAAGGTATTGGACAAGATGAAGGTTGGTTCTGTAGATGCCTCTATTGAACTTCAGTGAAAGTTCAATAGAGTGAAGCAGGACCATCCCCAATTAGGTCATCCCAGCCAAGGCTTTGTCTAGCCAGGTCTTAAAAATCTCCAAGGATGGCGATTCCACCACCTGTCTCGGAAGCCTGCTCCAGTGCTTTACTACTCTCCTTGTGAGAGAGTTTTCCCTAATATCTAACCTAAACTTCCCTTGCTGTAACTTGAGACCATTGCTCCTTTTTCCATTATCTGCCACCACTGAGAACAGTTTAGCTCCATCCTCTTCCAAACCACCCTTCAGGTAGTTAAATGCTGCAATTTAATCCTCCCTCAGTCTTCTCTTCTCCAGATGAATTAAGATCAATTCCCTCAGCTTCTCCTCATAAGCAAGGATCCTGGTTTTCTCTGATGTAAAAAAATCCCCAATTTTCAGTTAAAAAATGTAACCCCACATCCACATTTTTTCATGATTAAAATGAAACACCAATAATATCTATATATTATCTATATATTAGTGGTATTTCATTTTAATCATGGAAAAAATGTGGATTTGGGGTTACTTTGTTTTAACTGAAAATTGAGGATTTTTTTTTAATCAGAGAAAACCAGGATCCCTGCTCATAAGTCATGTGCCTCAGCCCTCTAGCCATTTTTGGTCCTTTTGC
Source organism: Crocodylus porosus (assembly GCF_001723895.1). Taxonomy (NCBI): domain Eukaryota; kingdom Metazoa; phylum Chordata; order Crocodylia; family Crocodylidae; genus Crocodylus; species Crocodylus porosus. Next base: position 2,330,043 of record NW_017728909.1, on the reverse strand, counting down.
TGGACTCTCTCTAATTTGTCCACATCCTTTCTCTATTGTGGGACCCAAAACTGGACACAGATGTGGCCTCACCAAAGCCAAATAGAGGGGAAGAATCAGTTCCTTTGATCTGCTGCAACACTCCTACTAAGGAAGCTCAGTATGTGGTGCTTAAAGTTGGGGATCAATAAACCAGTATCATTACTCTTCTACCTGGACAATCATCAAGCCAAGAGCACATTGAATATCGGAGCAGGCAACCACATCCTTCCTCATAAGCATACTCCAACCTACCTATGAGTCGCATTAGATTATTCCCTCACCTATACACATCACATCCAGAAGATCAGCAGTAAAGTGCATACGTGGCTGCCTAAAGATGGTTATCCAGCAAAACGTAGGGTGCCAACTTCAAAGTGTTCAGAACCACTGCACTTGAAATGGTATATGTCCCAGCTGAATATTATGCTCCAGTAGGCTCCAGATGTTGTAACACTAAAATGCTCAACATTACTGGAAATAAAGGAAAGAGATGCTGAAAATCACCTGTTCCATCAACTACTAGCTTCAGACCTGGACAGATGGAGACTTAAGAGGCTTAAAATTTGTAAACCATTTGTACATGAAGCCCACAATCTCCTGGAAGAGATGGGATACATTTTGTTGTCTGTCATGACATCATGAACCAAACCTACGGACAGCAACAGAGTAGGCCAACTACTGGAAAAGGTCATACCTATTCCTACACCAAATGAGACCCCCATTGGGCATGACCTTGACAGAGAAGTGTGGGTCAAGCTGAACAGACTGAGATCTGGGTACAGATCTGGCTTCAGAACAACACTACATGCTCCTTGTGTGAATGCAGTACCCAACAAAAAGCACAGCACTTAATCAAAAGTTTCAATCTCTAAAAATACCCAGATGGGATAGATGGAATCTGTACACTGAGCGACAATATCAGACAGTGGCTTATAGATTTGGAAATTGATATCTGATACCATACAAAAGAGAGAAAGACAGGGAGAGAGCAAGCCCAGTATGGTGTTAGCCTTCTTGGCATGAAGGACACAATGTTGGCTCATATTCCCTGCCCCCGCCCCCCGCCCAAGTCCTTTTCTGCAAAGCTGATGCTTGGCCAGTCAGTCCCCAGCCTGCACTGGTAATGGGATTGTTCTGTTCTTTGCACTTGTCCTTATAGAACTCCATGAGATTTCTTTTGGTCCAATACTCCAATTTGTTGAGGTCTCTCTGAATCCTAGCCCTACCCCACAACATGCCTGGTACTGCCCCCAGCTTGATGTCATCTGCAAACTTTGTGAGGGTGTGCACACCATCCCATCTTCAAAATCATTAATGAAGATACTGAACAAAACTGGTCCCAGGACTGACCCCAGGGTACTCCACTTGATACTGGCTGCCAGCTAGACATCGACCCATTGATTACTACCCTCTGAACCCAACAATCAATCCACTTTACAGTTCATTCATCCAACCTGTACCTCCTTAGCTTGCCTGCGAGAATGTTGTGGGACACCATATCAAAAGCCTTGCTGAAGTCAAGGTATATCTCATATATTCACACCCTACTTCCTCTAGGTATAATTTATTTTTCTACTGATCAGCAGCATCAGTTCTCACCCAATCCTTGAGATCAAAGTAGGACTGGAGTTTATGATCTTTTTTTATGAATTATGCTGATCGCTGTCTTTTCTTCAGGGTTGGAAAGGAATTTCTCTCACTCTGGACTGGCTGAGGCAGGTTTGTTTTTTTCATCTTTTCCACAACAGGTCAGGGACCCAGCTAAGTAGGTGAGAAATCTAAGTTCAAATGACTTCAGCCCAGTAGGCGTCCAGTGTATGTCCTCAATGATTTGTGAGGGTTTTTTTTCCCCAATTAAGAAAGTCCATTAAAGAAATCCGTTACAAGTATGCATAGGCAAACAGAATTCTGGCATTACTTAACTTTTGAGTGTTTGACTTTGCAACTTCAAAGTTCTGCTAACACAGTATTTTGCATGCAATAAAATACAGTTCATTTTTTCAGTCTAGTCCAGTACCTTTAGTGTGCAAACTGAAATAGATATATTGCTCAGGATTCTCCAGTGTGCCATTTTCAGTCCCCTGCTTCTGGATGATGATTCTCATGAGCCAAAATTATATGTGTGAGGTGCTGGCAACTAACACAGAAACTGTTATTTAAAGACATGGAGTGGGTCACTGCATGAATGTGGAGAAATAAAGGTTAATCAAGATACAATTCCTCACCTCTCCTAGTCTTGTGCTGAGCACAGACAAGCTGGTCCGGAGAATCCAGACCATTACTTTGCACTCAGCCTTGATTCTGTTCTTTTCTTCCAAGCTGAGATATGAGAGACAAAATATGAGCTAAATCATGCCTACCTACTCAAGCCTCCTGCACACAGAGGAGGAGCTCTCACCCCTTTGTAGGGTAAAGCATACTGCTGAGAGAAACAGTTGTGTTCAAAGAGCCCATAATGGCCATGTACTTGGTTCCTTCACACTTCCTCTGGGCCTTTCCCCTTAGAAGAGGGACTTCAATTCTTCCATGAACTCTTACCAAATATGAAGGGATCTTTTTATATTGTTCATGTTCCCTCATAACTACTGCACACCCACTTAAAGGTTAGGCTGACACCTTTACTCAGTGATCTGAAGAACCAATTTTATCGGACAATTTTACCCCCCAACACCCATCCTAATGACACAAACTCTCTCTCACTCAGAGAAAAGGAGGAAAAGGAACAGACTTCATGATGTAATTCCCATTTCCCGCTGGGATTCCCAATAGTGAAGGTTTACAAAATGCAAATATGCCACAAGCCTTAATAAGAGCTGCCAGCCAAATAGGTGCTAAGTTATCAGCAGATTTCATGAAGCATGTTAGAGCAAAAAAATTCTAAATTCAACCAAAACCACAACAACAACTAAATGTATCACTTTCATGCAACCAACCGTGCAATACACCCACAAACCTTCTTCCCTTTCCCTCCCCCAAAGGAAAAAGATCTTCACACTTTTTCTAATACCAGCTGGTTCATATATATTGCAAAAGTTTCATGGAATAGTTACTGACAGCGATACACTTAAACATAGTTTAAACTCACCATGATCACTGCCGGCATGTAGCTAGAACATTATAGCATATGTGTAAAATGATAAAAAATGGTACTAGGTTTATAATGCAGTTGTAGAAAAGACCAATACAAGTTCATGACCCAGTGTCCTGTATGTGACGAATTCCTGATCCAGAGTTAAAATGTGAACACGTCCTGTGATATTGTTCAAATGGTCTGGGTATGACAGCACTCTGGAAAAAATATCTTGATTTTTGGATGTGTATCAGCCATATTGGTTAGCAGCCCTGTTAACTAACATCCACCTGATTCCTACCAGATTCTTAGTATCCCCAGATACATTCTCATAGCTACTTCTAATATAACTAATTTTTCTACGCAGAAGACGTGCCTTCCTTTCCCAGTCCTTCAGCATGGGATGTCCTTGTACAATTAAATCTTTAGTCCATAGACTTTTAGCGCTGACTTTGTACACTGCATCAATGGCCAGCCCAAGTTTGGATGTATAGGCACCTACACAATAGTGTTGCAATGCCTAAACTTAGGTGCCTTGTCCAGAGGAAAGCAACCCAAAGCAATTAGGTGCAGAACCCTATTGTTGTCAATGTGAACAGTTAGACACCTCCCAAAAGGAACTCAGAAAGGCTGGAGGTGCCTAGAAGCAGCCAGTAGGAAATACTAAGCATGGGGAGGAGGGCTGAATTCCTTTCTCTCTCAGGAGCCAAGGTTTCTGACTCAGGCATGATAGACATTCACCTGTGATTCAGAACATCTCAAGCAAAATCCAATTTCATTTCACTGCCTGCATGGTGCATTTGTAGATGCATAACTGAAGTTTTGGACACTTGGGGCGCATCCAGATGAGTGAGCACATGCCTGTTGCAGCATTTCAAAGCAGTTTGAGACGCAACAAGAGGCACGCTGGGAATGAAAAAATGTTCCCTGTACTGCATATTTGAAGTGTAGATTCTAATTTGATACCAGAAAATTCCACTGAAAAAAAGAGCAGTGCAGGGCACGCTCCTGGAACGTGCCCTGAAGCAACCAGAGGCTGGGTCCTCTGAAGAGATGCTCTAGCACCTGGCCAAAGCATCTCTATGCCTACCCACTTCTCCTCCTGCTCCAGCACACTGCTTCAGCATGCTGGGACAAATAGGAGTGGACAAGGCTGCAGTGGTAGTTCAGATCCAGGCACTGTCCAATATAAGAAGGGATGTGGAGGTGAGAGGGCTGTTGAGGGGAGGGGCTGTGTGGGGAGGGGACTGCTTGGGAAGGATGGGTTCCCTACCCACCTCTTGGCATAGTGCACCGCCCCCCCTTCCCCCCATAATAACAGTATCAGAGGCCACTATGGCATGGTGCAGCCCTGGCTGCCTGCGACCCAGCACCACCTGTGCCACATAGCATGGGTCCATCCTACCTCATCCCACCCTGGCCCAGTGGCATGCACCTTCAGACAGGACTGAGCTACTCTTGCTACTCTCGCACAAAAGCCATGCACCCTCCAGCTGGGCTGGGTCCTGCCTCCATGGAGCCAGCCCAGCCTGATGGCAAACGGTGCACTTGAAGGCAGGACCTGGCCCGGCCTGAGGGTACGCAGCTCTTGAGTGCAGTGCCAGGGGCCCTGATTGACAGCAAAAGCAACCTGGTCCTGCCCGAAGGTGCACAGGCCAGGCTCATGCCATATGGCACAAGTGGCACCTGGTCCCATGCAGCCACAGCTATGCCATGCACTGAGGGAGCTCTGCTAGTAGCAGGCCCTGAGAGGCTCCTGCTCTGTGGGGGGGGGCTGTGAACCATGTGGGGAGTGGGTGGGGGACCTACCCTTCCTGAGCAGATCCCTCCCATCCACACAGCCCTGTCCACATCTACAGTTCCCCCACACCCACAACCCTCCCCCCACAGTCCACCCCCAAACCCCACATCCCCAAATTACCCCCAAAACTCCCCACCCACATACCCAGCCACAAATAACACTGAAAAATGCAAGGTTCTCCCCTTGGGAGGAAAAACCTGCAGCATCCTTATAGACTCAGCAATGCTATGCTGGTTAGTACTATGGAAGAAAGAGACTTGGGAGTCATCATTGACCACAAGATGAACATGATCCTGCAATGTGATGCTGTGGCTAGTAAAGCAACTAAAACACTGGCTTGCATCCATAGATGCTTCTCAAGCAAATCCTGGGACGTCATTCTCTCCTTGTATTTGGCCTTGGTGAGGCTGCAGCTAGAGTACTGCGTCCAGTTTTGGGCCCCACAATTCAAAAAGGATGTGGAGAATCTTGAGAGAGTCCAGAGGAGAGCCACGTGCATGATTAGAAGTCAGGAAAACAGATCTTATGACAACAGGCTGAGATCTATGGGGCTCTTTAGCTTGGAAAAGCTTAGGCTCAGGGATGATCTGATGGCCACCTATAAGTTTATCAGGGGTGACCACCAGGATCTGGGGGAACATTTGTTCACTGCAAGACCATTTCAGGCTGGATATAATGAAGAAATTATTACTGTCCAAGCCCCCAAGGTCTGGAATAGCCTGCCATTGGAGGTGGTTCAAGCACCTACATTGAACACCTTCAAGAGTAAACTGGAGGCTTATCTTGCTGGGATCCTATGACCCAAGCTGACTTCCTGCCTTTTGGGCGGGGGGCTGGACTTGATGATCTTCCGAGGTCCCTTCCAGCCCTAATGTCTATGAAATCTATGAAAACCACCCCTCAAATCTCTGCACAAGCCCCATACCCCACCACAAACCTCACCCTCACAAACTCGACACCCACTCCTATACCCAGCAACCCCTACAATCCCCCCACAAACCTCATGCCCACCCCTCCACAGCCATTCCCCTCCCAAACCTCACATCCCCTGCCAAAATCTCACACCCTTTGTGTCCAGCCACCATACAGCATGTGACAGGACCTGCATGAGCCATGGCTGCAGGGGCAACTGCTTTACTACAGCCCTGCCTGGGCTCACACTCATGCTGGGACATGCAGCCCCAGCCTGGGAGGGCTCCTGGTCCCAGGAACAACTTGTGTGTGTGATGGGCTGGGATGAGGGGTGGAGGTGGCAACAGGGGTGTGTGTGTGTGTATGTGTGAGAGACAGAAAGAGAAAGAGAGAGAGATGGGGGTCAGAGTGGGGTGGGGTGGCACGCACTCTGGGTAGGAGAGGCTGCCGGAGCCAGACTTAGAGCCTTCCTGCCCCACTAAAGCAGCCTGCATAGGCGAAGGCCAGCCTGGAGGGGAAAGGGCTTGCCCAGCCCAGTCCCTGAGCCCCAGTTGAGGGCTTCCCAGGAAGGATCATTGGGGCCTGGGCACAGGGAACAGAACGGCAAGGGCTGGCACTGCTTGGAGCCACAAAGCAGTGGGTGGTACAGCTTCCAAATTACTTTAAACTTGTAAATATATCAATAAAGCATTGCCCAACTGATCTCTCTATATATAGTGGTGTTTCATTTTAATCACAGAAGAATACAGATTTTGGGTAATTTAAGGAGAGAATTTGGGGGGGAGGGGGTTATTAGAGAATTTGTCATTTTTAAACAAGGAACACCAGGATCCCTTCTGGTGAGGCAAGTGGCAGGATCTGGGCAAAGGAGCCTGCCCAGGGCCAGCACTAGGGACCAAGCTGGAGGACAGACGAGGTGGCTGACCTCCTGGCCATTTGGGGCCAGGAAGACATGCTTTAACAGTTCAAAGTGGGCCACCTCAAGGAGCACAGCTGGGCAATAGCAGCCCAGATAGCAGAGCAGGGACACCAAAAGACATGACAACAGTAGCATCTGAAGGCCAACTGTGCAGCCACAGCCCACTGGCAGCTGGCCTAAAGGTGCAGGAGGCTGTGATGCAGTACCTGTACCAGAGCCCAGACATCTGTGTGATCCCCGTCTGGGTCTGACAGGGGTGCAGACATGGGGCTGCAGGTCAAAGGGGGCAGATGCTGTTGCAGGTGGCATCAGGTCACAGTGGCCCCTGACTCTCTACCCACTGCCAGACTGCTGCACTGGGTAGAGGGTGCAGGGGCCACTCTAGGTGAGGGCTGCTCCATCAGTCCAGTTAGCATAAGCTGGATATCTGAGGTCCCCACTAAGGGCGCATCCATACATGCTGATACACGAGATGTGGGGGGCTGCTGGAGCATACGCATACTTCAGCAGATGTGATTAATCAAGTCTTCTCTGACAAGCTGTAATCAAAGCAGCCTCCCAGCACACCTACAGGAACCCCGTGCTCTTAAGTTAATGCACATTACAACAGACTAATGTATATTTTCCTAGTACCATGTGTAACAATGGACGGCATTTTTACACATGCTGCAGGGAGTGAATGGTGGGGAGTTGAGCGGCTCTGAGAGCTGCTCTAATTAAAGTGTCCACAGTGCCTCATGTACCAGCATCTCCACAGTACAAAATGGTCGTAGGGGTGCTTTATTTAAAACTGACTGAATGAGCTTTAGTTAAAGTACCCCCGCTGCCATTTTAAAGTACAAGGATGCTGATACATGAGATGCAGAGGCTAGATGGAGCACAGTAATTACCAGCAGGCTCAGCTCCAATGCATTGTAATTACAGCGCATCAGAGCAGCCTCCCAGCTTGTGTACAGGTACCCAGAGGTACTAGATTTAATGCACATTAACTAAAGCATGTTAATGTACATATAGATGTGCCTACTGAGTTACACACCTAATGCGCTCTTTTCTTCCTGGCTGTACATTTAGTCCACTCTTGGCTCTTCAGGGGCCAGTGTCATAAGAGGGGCCAGATGATGAGTAACCGTAGCCTGGTGGTTACAGCACTTTTCTGGGAAGTAGCTGCTATAGGTTCAAAGCTCCTCTGTGTGCTGGAAGCCTAAAACCTGGGTCTCCCACACCCTGGGCAAATACCCTGACCCCTGTTATGCTAAAGGGTAGACACTCTCCTTCTCTGGTGACTAAACATCTCTAATTTTGAATTTTAAGATCTTAACTGGCCTTGCACACACTCCTGTGGAACTCTCTTTCACCAGGAAGCTGTTAGACTGGAGCATAGTCCTCCTGAGCAAGCCCAGTGTGTGCACACAGACCTGCATGCACAGTGGTGAATCAGAAGCTGTGCATGCATGCCAAAAACTCTATTTACATGGCTACTGCATGCCACTTAGATGTGTAAAATAAAATAGTGTTTGGTCTCTGGTCTCACTTCTCAGGGCAGGCTGGTGGCAGCAAGAACCCTTCACATAAATAGCCAAAAAGACATTAATTATGTGGGATGCCTGGTTACCAAGTCCTCCTCAGCCTCAGGGGATTCAAACCCACATTTCCAATGAGAGCACCGCGATCAGCAGACTGTGGGTTAGGTTGGATGAGGTGTGCTAGTTGAAGCCACATTGTATCCTTGGATGCTGTGCAACCAGAATTGCTAGACTCATAGCATCAGAAGAAAACAAGCAAGAAGAAGCATTCCTTCACAGTCCGGAGAGGTGGGTACTCTCCAGACAGTGGAGGGAAGTCTAGGATTGTGGGCCTTGTTTCTAGGGTTATTTCTGTTTCTTAGCCCACAACAGTCTAACATAAAATGTATAAACAATACTGGGAACACTGCGGGGAGACTTCAGGAAGATACTGCCCATTAGGGCTGTGCGAAGCTTCGGTCCCTGATTCGATTTGGCGGAGATTCAGCCCAATTCAGTGGCCAAATCTCTGAATCCAAACTGAATCAGAGGACCCTTTGATCGCTCCGATTCTCTCCAAGTCAAACCTGAACCCTCAGAATCAATTCAGAGAGATTCAGACAGATTTGGTGACTCAGACATAGAGATAGCGTTACATGTTTTTTCTACATACCTCTAGGTAGCCGGAGCTTGTGAGTGCTGCGATGCTGGGGTGGGTGCAGCATCCCACAGAAGCACGGAGGACTCCCCAGTGCGCTTGGCAACAAACCTGGAAGTGGAAGGGAGGTTGGGGGACCCAGCATGCTCCCCAGCACACCCAGAAGTGGACAAAGTACTTCTGGTCCACTTCTGGGTTCACTGCCAAGCACGCTAGAGACCCCCCCCACACACACACACACACCCTGCCACACTCCTGTGAGATGCTCCATGCACTCCAGCATCGCAGTCATCACAAGCCGCGCCTGCTACCTCAAGGTATGTAGAAAAATCTTTTAAAGCTGTGCCTGTGTCTGAATCAGCATCGAATCGTCAGATTCAGATTCGGCCTGATCGAATCAGGCACAGTGATCCGAATCAATAGATGGAATCATTGTCCCTGATTTGGGCTGAATCCAAATCGAATAGGGCCCGTTTCACACAGCCCATGCTGTACTTCTTCGATAAAAAAAACAGAGGACTCTTCACCACTCCTTTTACAAGCATGATGATTACAAACAATTTAAGAAACAGCACTAAGTTCATACAGCAAAAACGTTTTCCTTCTAAAGCACAAATGAGTGACGTAGTCCTCTTCATTTGCTTTTGTTCTGTTTTGTTGAATATTTCAGGACACAAGGGACCAGTTCTGGGTGCCCTCGGGGACGGGGAAGCCAAAGATCATCTCTCGTGAGGCGGTTGGTACCTGGCAACAATTTTGTTGCTGTTGTTTATTCACTGGTTTTAAAGCTTGAATGTGGTCTGAAAGAGATACACGATGAAGTTGGGGAGAGAAAGAGCAAGGTCCCTTTTTGCCTGTTTATCACTCTTCCGAATGCCAGGGAAGCCCTACTGAGAGTTCGGCATGCTTCTCTTTTTGTCTGGAGCCGTTGGCTTCCAGGCCTAGTGATGAATAAGTTCCAGGAAAATCAGGTTTGCAGATGTGTTCTCTTTATTTGTACTTAGCGGTGTCTCCAATTCCCCACTTATATGCTAGCTACAGGTTAAAGAGAGGGAGCACTTAGCCATTCTGACAGGGTTTGCTTTTTTTTAATTATCTGTGTTTATTAATTTACAAGCCTTACATACAGATCCATTCCATAATGCTGCAATTTGCATGTTAATATAGAAGTTCATATAGTTTCTGAGACTGCTGCAGCTGGAAGCGGGGAGCGCCATGTACCAAAGCAGTATTCTCCAACTCACTGGTACTTTACTGACAAGCAACACAAGCTTTTTCATTGCTGGAGTCCAAAACATTGCTGCATCAGCTGAGGGATCAATCAGACAAGAGTTTGGAGCCACTTGGAGGCAAGTGTCATCAGCAGAGAGCTTTCTCTATCACACTCAGAACTGCTTTGCCTCGAGCCACAGTAAATCAGAATATCTTTTGGAAACCCAGCTGTTTAGTGCTATATGCTAATTGCTTTTTGTGAAAATAACTGTAAATGCTGCAGTATGATGTTCTCATTTATGCAGGACGGGGCCCAGGGTCTCTGTGCATTTCCCTTTGAAAGGGGTAGCCAGAAGTCTGTTTTCCACAGGACTGACACTCTGGATGAAGGGAGAGTATTTTCAAATGCTCCAGCAATGAGAACTGAGCACCCAAGCCAGCATTTACTGACAGCAGTGGGAGTCTCTAAGCTGAGAAGTGGGTCAGGACCGATATTAGACTGTTGCTATAATTGCTTTAAGGGCAATTTTCCTGTTCTACTGTGAATTAGATGCTAAGAGACTAAAAAAGAGAAGAGTTAGTGATGGGTAATTCTTTCCTGCATTATCAAACAAGATGCAGCATGATGGCCACCATTTTAGCAAGCCACCAGGGAGTGACTGAGCTGTCTCATCTTAAGTTAAAGCTCTTTAATTGTGGTGCTAAGACTTAGACAATTCAGGGGTCAGGAATACAGGGTTATTTAAACAGCAGTAGAAAACCAGGATTGTGAGACTATTGTCCTGGGTGCTCTACAGAAGGAGTGTCACCAGCTTTCTCCTGGAGCCTTTTTCAAATGGTCTATGAACCAGATCATGCCAAGCAATGATCAGCATTCAGTGGTAAGCAAACCAAAGGATGAGGAATGGACTGTGTAGAGGAGCAGCATAGTTAATGGGTGACGCTGAGCAGATGTCCATTAAAACTCATTGCAGTTTCATATACCTTTCAAACTGAATTCATGCTTGTACTAGATTGGCCAAGAACAGAAGCAGAAATTGGCCAAAAAACAGTAAATCCTTATATTCTCACAATGTTATTGATAGTCTGGAGGTATTTAGTATTTTCCTTTTAAGGATCAGTTCCTGGTGAACTACATTTACACAAGTTCTTTAGCTCTCAATATTTTTAAGTGGCAATTTTTAAGTTCTTACGATTATGGGGAAAATATATGAAAAGTTGAACCGTACCATAGCAGACAGAAACAGCACAAAACAAAACGATGTGAAATGTATTATTATTCTGATTACAATTATTATGATGATGATTACAATTATGATTACCTCATGATTTTTAATTCAGTCTCATGATTTTGAGGAGCTTGGCCCATGGCTTCTAATACTTAAGATTAGCAATATGGCAGGCACACATAAAGAAACAATTCCTTGCATAAAGATATTCATGTATGTAGGTTTTATTAATAGTATTACATATTTTAGTAAAAAATACCTTTTAAATGCCTTTTAGTTTTAATATACATTTTAAAACATAACATGTTTTATTCCCATTCCTATTTCTAGATGTGTGCAGAAATTAAGAAGCTGGAGAAGATTCTGATCTGCACTTTACAAATAGCAGCTTCATTCAAAAAGCATTCAAGGGAAGGAATGGTTGTTCATATTCCTTTTCCCCAGGAAAAAAAAAGAGAGAAAGTAAAACAGGTGCTTTAAAATTTCAAGGTGCAAACTAAATTACAAGATGCCCAGGAGTGCGCAGTAGCATTTCATTGTTTGAGTTTGGAATAAAAGACAGATAATTAGGAAATTGGGAGTCTATTAATTTTCCAAATTTACCCATGCAAGAAGCACTGAGCTATGGTGATATTTGCTTACCTCGTCATTATGCAAAAATATATTAGCTAATTATTTTGACTAATGCAATTAAGATATGCATATTTAGCATAAACTATACAATAGAAATGTTACAGTCAGCAGTTGCTGGGTTGCACTCATGGGCAGTAGAGAAGCAAAAGTCTCAGCACAGTCTCTGATGGTAAACCATAAGATTGTTACAACTCTGCCTGAACTGTTATTATTAGTTCTGTTGCAGTAATTAATTTACTTTACAGCATGACTAGATGGCAGAGCTAGCAATGATATTAATTTTTGTTATGAGACACCTGAAGATGTCAGCTTTTGAAAAGTGGAGACTGCACCTTTAATTGCCTAAATCAGTGGAAATGCAGTATCTTTTGCAGAGTTCCTATTAAGACACTCATTGTTTCCTTTCCTGGCTCTTTATTTTTAATGACAATTTCACCGTGTTGATACTCAGGAAGCTGGAATTCCACAAACAACTTCCACGCCTTCCCACCCCCAGGCTCAGGACTGTTCCCTCTTGGGATGAAGGATGCCAGCGATCCCCCCTCTACCATTCCTGAGTGGTCCTTCCTCAAGGCAAGGGGGAGAGCATTTTTCAAGAGTAAATATTTCCTAACATCTCAACCTGAGAAAGGCTTCGTAATTACCATCAGATTCTACTAATTAGCTGCCTAAGGGCTCACTTTTGCCACCCTTGTTCACATTAGCACTACCGTGTTCCACAAGTACAATCTCTGGCATCGACAGGAGTAGCTTGCTGATTAAGATGCCACTTAACATGAATTAAATGTGGCAGAGTCTGCCCTTGCAAGTATATATGCTAGTTAGGCTATCCCCCCCACCTCTCTACCCTCCTGCCCCCCCCCCCACACACACACACAGACACACACACACTTTGGGGGAATAATCCGTGCTCAGCACACGTAACTGAGGAACAGACTCTGTTCTTTCCCTCCAGTCCCGCCAGTGCTTCGCTGAAAGTGACCTTAGTTCCCTAGTTTGTTACAATGCCCATTGTGATGCTTTTCCTGCCACCAGGATGAATTGCACAGTTCTCCAAAGCTAATGCATTTCCCTGGAACTGCCAGCAGGAAGTGCACAAAGAATGATGTACTCCCTCCAGAGACCAAGTTGATGTCCATGATCAATGATACTTACTTAGAAAGCTAGACGGTGACTTTAAGCACAACCCCAGCCCAGGAGAGAAACACGCCTGAGTCACAGTTCCTCCCCTGATTTCTCCTTGTTTCTGAGGATTAATAACTTGCTATTTGCCCACACTAGCAATAATTTATGACTCCTCACATGCTAGCTCAGCAGCACTAGCCAATGAGTAGACAGAGATGGAATCAATTCTCTACCCATTCCCTGCTTACCTGTTCTGGGGAAGGAATAATGGGTGCCTAGCTCACTGGGGGCCTGGACCCTAAGCCAGGTAATTCACACAGGATCATGGAGGATTTTATCCACCACCATAGTTCCTTATTTTGTAGTCCAAGTTGCAAGTTGACATTCTACCCAAAAGCTCTACACATTCTTTTTTTTTTGTCACCTTACAAGCTTTTAAAATCTAAAATGAACTTGTTTGGGGTATCGTATTTAAGTCTGGAGTTTCCCTGGTGAAAACACTGCTTCTTTGGGGTGTTCCATTTTGCAAGTCTCACCCTCTTAATAAAACCCATTAGACTTCCTAAAGGAAAAGAATGTCAGGGAAGGACTGATGATGAATATTCAGTTCATGTAGTACAGGGGATCAATAACAACGTTATGTAAGAACCGATTTTAATGTGCAAAATCTGAAGTACTGCCCAATACCCCTTGAGTCTTTTTTTTATATCTAGTTCCTCTACTTTTTGTGTTCCTCAGCTCAGGGCTTATCTTCACTTGAATCAAATGGTCCCATATATTATCCTCTCCAGACATTTCCATTGTTTTTATTTGTCTGTTGTTCTTCTTTGAGATCCCTCTGACCTGAGAGCCAACAATACCTCCTACCTTTGTTGATAATATCAGCATGTTGTGTCTGGATCTAAGCAGTTTTGTCTTCATTAGCCTGGACCAGTTTCTATATTTATGTCATGTATGCCCTGAAGACTTGCTGGCCACAACTACATGAGACACCAACTGAACAGCCATTGTCCCTTTCGTCCAGCACAGTCGTTATCTTTTGCTCCTCATCAAGAATTCTTCTGCCCAGTGCATAGCACGTGCTATTTTGCTGGCTGGGAAGCTGGCAGTCTTTGCTGGGCCCTGCAATGGCTGATGTTTTCAAATACTGAGTGTTCCTAGGTTTGCCTGCATAGCTAAAAAATATCACACAGGGACCGTGTCTACACAAGAGGCTGACTGCACAGTTGTCCAATGCTACTGGACAGTAGCATTGTATGTGGCAGAAACTGTGATGCAACTCTACTGTGCAGTAGCATCACAAAAAAGCTGTTCATCAGTGCTACTGTGCAGTAGCTTAATACTACTGCGTAGTAGAGTCGCATCACAGTTTCTGCCGTGTGACACTACTGCGCGGTAGCATTGGGCCCCTGCACTGTCAGCCTCTGATGTAGACACAGCCCCTGTGTAATATTTTTGACTATAGCTATTCAGTCAAACCTAGAAACACTCAGTATTTGAAAACATCAGCCATGCAGGGCCCAGCAAAGACTGCCAGCTTCCCAGCCAGCAAAATAGCACGTGCTGTGCACTGGGCAGAAGAATGCTTGATAAGGAGCAAAAGATACATGAAATGATGGGACAGTGAGACAAATTGCCTTTATTTAGAGGAAGGGAAGGACTGAGGGTCAAGTGAGGGAAGTCTATGTAGCTATAATTTTGTTTCTTATGTACAGATCCCACTGAGCTCATGAAGGCTATGCAGAAGGTTGGGAATTTTCAAGGATAGTATGGGCCCTGTGTAATGCATGTATAATCAACACAGCCCAGGTATGCGCTGATTCTCACTGTTTTGCTTTAGAGACTTCCCAATCATCTAAGCTACAAAAGCAAAAGAGAGAAGGATGGTAGGTAGAGCACAAGAGGGGAGGAGAGGGGAAGAGAAACATCTGAAGGTTTGGGAGGCTTTCTCTGAACTGCCCCTTTTAAGGTTTTTTCATCACTAGTTGTGATACCCATGGAGTCATTTTGGCTAATTTTGTACTAGCCATGTGGACTGTCAAATGGCTTCTGCTGTATTTTGTTGTCCTTTCAAATATTTCTCAAAGAGTAGGCTGTACCATCTGGTGGACAATCTGCCTGTATGCTACAGCATCATACCTATCATAGCGCAGATAGGCCCAAAGTAACCATCAGTGCTATTGAACACATCCGCATTAAACAGGCCGCTAAAGAGCATGATGAACTGTTGAACTGGACCTGGCTTTTCCCAGGATGTTAAATGGGAAGCAAAGTGCAACACACTGTCTGTAGGAGGGCTGGGCACTCCTCACTGTGAATGCCACTGCTAGCCCTACCTTTCTAAATGGGATGAAGAACCATGGGCAAGGTCATGGTACACTAGCCAGCTGGGCTGGAAAGACAGAGAGCAGGCAGTGAATCATCTGAAGGTGGTTTGCCAGCTATGCTGTACTTCTATTTCCCAGAGCTCCAGGATGCCTTGTGGCACAGTGGCTCTCAGAGGAGCAGTGGGCCTCCACTCTATCTCCAGCTTAGGCTACAAGTACATCCCAGCTACCAGTCATGGACTCACTTATCCCTCTCAGCCTACAAAGGCTCCAACATAACATCAGGAAAGGATTTTTCTGGGGTTGTTTCAAAAGTTTGGTGGGGATCATTCCTGGCCACTTGCCTACCTGGTAATACTTTGATAGGAGACACCATTTGTTTCAGATTTTTTTTTAGAAAGGCTCAACTTGCACTCCTGATGCTGCTTTCCCCTGAGCTGCTTTGCAAAGTGTCCTGCCACCTTTACCCACGCCCCACATCTACATCCATCCTTTGCTCCTTAGAGGCTTTGACCAAGACTGAGGTTCCACTGTGCTGGTTGCCCTCCATTAATGCAATAAAAAATGGTCCATAATGCAAAGTCCTTCCAAGCTAGGTTGTCATAATGGACATAGAGTGTTTTAAAACTGTCAGCTCTTCAGGGCAAAGATATTCTCTTCATTCTGTTTCTATAGTGCCTTGCTCAATGGCGTCCTGGTCCATGAAAAGGCCTCCTCAGTTCTACGGTAATACAAATACATGGAAGTGAATTACAATAATTGTATCTCCATTTTAGAATGGGGACAGAGGGACATAGAGAGATGAGGGAGTTGTGACTTTCAGTTGAGCCCAGGACCCACCGCTGCAGCCAAATTTTCAACAGATAATTGAAGGTTAGACCTAAGGGTCATATTCTCCAAACAACTCAGTACTTAACACCTACCCACCATGCTGAGTCCTTTAGAAAACCCAGCTCTAAAATAACTTGCCACATTTACTTACAGCCTGTTTGTACTGCAGCGGTAATAGGCCCCACGTATCTGCTTCCACTTGCATGCTCCACACCTGGAGACATTCCAGGGTGGCCCGCTAGATCATCCTGAGTTTCTACCATCTTTGACAAAGGCCATTGGGATTGACCCTGGACCACATCACTACTGTGTAACTATGTTTAAAGCACACATGGCAAGAGCAGAGGGGTACTTGAGGCTATCTGACCAGATCACACTGCATTGTCTTCCCTACACTTGTATCTAAAGGAATTGACTTTGTGGGCTGGATACCAAAAATCAACCTGGCCAGTCATTCTGTCACTGCTAGGTAGAAAGGTGGGCTAAAGACAGTCAAAGGAGGACTGCATCTTACCAAACATCTTCTGGAACCCTTGACATGCATTGGTTTTGCTGCCCCTTCCCCTTGTCATTTATCTTGATCTCCTGGCATCAAGGGAAGGAGCATTGAAACAGCAGTATTGAGGCCTTAAATTTTACAACTGTTTCCCTGACTTGCATCATTTACATTGGAGTGGAAATCGGGCCATTTCCCCTAAATGTTGACTGCACTTATTTACCGCACTGGAGCTATAATATTCTAGGTGTTGAGTTTTACATAATCTTTCCTTTTCTTTCATTTTTTAGCCTTTGCACATCCCAGCAACTGCTGACTTTGCAACATTTGCCTCCCTTTTCTAAGCACAGTCTGTGAAAACGATGAAGAGAAGAGGGATTATCCTTTGCAGTATGTATAAAAATGAATTTTTCCACTTGTATATGAGTTTAGCATAAAAGAAATGAAATAGTCATGAGAAAATGAATCTGATGGGTTGGGTCCTTACTCTTTAATAATGTTTCTTCAAACTAAACTAAAGGAAATCAATTGGTATCAATATTCATGTCAAACTAAAGGTATCAAATTGGTGTGTCTGTTTACAATGTCAGAATATGTCATTTGTCTGTAACTCTGTCAACCTGTCTAATACAACAGATATGTAAAAGATACGTGACCCAAGGGGCACATCTACACATGCAATTAATGTGCATTAATAAACTCTGGAATTTATTGCGCCTGAGTTTTTTGCTCCCAGGCACTCTGCTTGAATATGTGTCCAGGAGCAAAAAACTCTGGAGCATATTGCCCTGGGCTGGCTGCTCCAAATGGGCTCCTTGTGCTGCAGAGTGGCTGGCTGGGGCACAAGAGTGCTTCAGTGCAGGCGCTGCCTGCTGGCTAGCCTCACACTGAAGCACCCTCCTGCCTCAGCCAGTCCCTCTGCAGAGTGTGGGGCCTGGTAGAAACAGCCCTGGGTGGCTGACCCCCAGGTGCCCTGCCAGCCCAGGATGCTCCAACCCAGCTCCATGTGCTGCCGAGTGGCTGGCTGAGGCATGTGGGTGCTTCAGTGCAGGGGCTGCCCACCTGCTAGGGGCAGCATCTACATGTGTGCTACCATGCACGAAAACACTCCACAGCAGGGTAGTACTTTTATTTACCTCAGTCTTGGTCAGAGCCTATTGGGGCGAAGGATGGATGTGGATGTGAGGCATTGATAAAGGTGGCAGGACACCATGCAGTGTAGCTGGTAAACTCGTATTACCCTGCTGCGGAGTTGATTAGTTTTGTGCACCGTAATAGGGGTTTTATTAGTTTTGTGCATTATAACGTAGATGCTGAGACATTTACTGTGCAGTTAATTAGTTAACTACACAGCAAACACCTCATGTAGACGTGCCCAAGGATATTAAGATCTAACCAGTGTGGTAGGTTGGTTTCAAACAGCACTGTGACATGGGGGGCATGTATGTTTGGGTTTTCTTTTACCCAAAAGACTCAAGTGTATCAAAAAGGCAATAGGTTTAGTTCAGAGCTAGAGACTGGGGTTGAAAATACCCACCGATCATTGATCCTACACTACTCTTTGGTTGGCTTGTTTGTTTCTGTGAAGGGATCTAGGAATTGTCTCCATATCCCTCCGAGTCTGAATAAGATTGCAGATGGTTGATTTGGGAAAAATACCAAAGGGAATTCAGAGCTCTGCAACTACATATCAACACATAAAATAAGGAAGGATGCCTGAACTCGGAGATACGAATGGTTACCCAGATTCTACCAAGCCCTTAAATATGGTCTGTGATTCCTCTGTCTTTCTCTCCCCCTCCCTCTCTAGTATACAAATCTAGGCTAATCATTACCTCTGTCCTCCACCACAATTAAACAAAAATCTGAACGCTTTCCATGGCACAACTAAAGCACTGATCTATGCTCTGTTTTCACCTTTAAAGCCCTGAACAACTATGTCACCACTTATCTCTACAACCTTGCCTCTCAGTACATCCTTCATGCCCTCTGCTCAGCCAGTGGTGCCAACTTTGGCATCCTATTTCTTTATCCCACTTCTATTCTTGTGCTGTTTATTATGCATGGAACATCCTCCTAATTCTGGTTGGCCAAGTCACTGCCATTTCCACCTTCTTAAGGATTTTTTGCTGGTGCCATCAAGAAGGGTATTGAAATGATTTTGAAAAATGAAAGCATCAGATTATTTCCTCCTCCAGATCCAAGTGCCCCTCTGTTAGCAGAGAGTGTCTGCCTTGTGCCTTGTACCTTGCTGAACCTAGCTAGCACCTTGAAAATAATAATAGCTACTAACGATAACATGCAGGATGAGGACAACTGGGAAATGTTCCTCTTGATAAATCCAGACAGTCATCTTCTGTTCAGTTATTGTAGAACACTGCCAACAGGAATGGGGGAAAAAACCCTTCATCTCCTTTCCAATGGAAGATTGTCCATGTAGACCTCTCTCTCATTGCACATCTATTGAAAAAGAGATGAGAAACCAGCAGAGCTTTGCTATTTCATGATCTAAAATGATGTTAAGTTTCCAGTCGTGTGTCTCAATATCAAAAAGTCTGTGTGATATAGGAAGGCCTCTACCAAAGGACTATATATGCCAATTCAGTTCTGTTCTCTTTCATTTAACCAAGTACTTTTTTTTTTTTGGGGGGGGGGGGAAGATATATCAGATTCAATTAACAAACCTACAGTTGCCTGCCTCATTGATTTGTTTTGTCCTTTTCCTTCCTCTTGTTCACTTACCCTTACAGTGTGTATGCTTCTCATTGTATTAAGAAGCCCATTCATCAAAGACAGAGTTCTTCAGCCTCAGGAGGGTTCCTGATAACAGGACCATTTTAGTGGGAGGGGCTGAGGGAAGGTAAGGGTTGCTTGCTCCTGCCAAGCTGATCGCGGTCTTATGTCTTTATTAGCCCAATGCTAAGCAGGCTCACTCATTCATTAACAAGCACTCTGTTTGGCGCAATGATTTGCTTTTTTTCAGGAACTCAAACCAGAGTTTTGATAAATTTAAAAGGACAAAAAATAGCACTGCTGTTATAAAGACTCATTAGGCAGCAAAACGATGGCTTTGATAGATCACCATTTAAGTATGTAAAACCTGTAATGTTTAACTTCCAGTTGGGATCTTGGAGTGTATGCAACATGTCGCATATGCCAGCTCCAATATTTTTCGGATATATTCAGCACTTATTCACTAAGTAGCCAACTAGATTTGGCCTTTTCGGGGGTGGGGGGAAGGGAGGTCGGACTTTTACTCTGCAATGATATAAAAATATCAAAACAGAAGGATTTTTCGTAAAAATATCAGGCTGTTCTTGAGTAAATACAAGGTAGAGTCTTCTGGATACTGCTGGTTGCAGAATTCAGAGATAGCAATGCAGTGCCACCAGTTGCTTAAGAATACAGAGTGATTGCATAAAACACTATGGACCACTGAGCTGTCCTCTCTTTACCCATGAACAATAGAAACAGTTCAGTGGTAAAAGTGACAATGTTTTCTTTCACGTCTTTTAAGACAGTAAAATTACAAAATGCCCGTTGTTGCCAACCTTCCTAATACTAACTAGAGATGAGTTTGAATGAAACCCTGGATCTGACCATCTCCAGCTGGATGCTTGGATCCATATCAAGATCCAGAACAAGCAATTGGTATTAGTTCAGACCGATATTTGTTATTACTTCAGGATATGCAGAGGTTTCCTTGTTTATACTTTGACAAGACAGCCAGATAATGCATCATACAATAAGAGGCTTTTGAGGTGCTGCAAAACACACCAGACACAAGTGATTTGGTTCTCCACTCTGCATATTTGCAGCATGGAGCCAAATTTAGATACTGGGAAATCCCAGGATCAAAAAAAAACACACCAAAAAAAAGCAGGGCAGTGCACCCAGATCACTGCTTCTGCAGCCCCGGGAGGCCCCCAGGACTCCAGGTAAAAGTGCTGGGGCTGCCCCAAGTGTTAGCCCCAGACTCCCCTACCCCATCTGGGGAAATCTGCCCTGCTCCAGAGCATGCATTCAGAGGCATTCCCCAGGGGCAATTAGTAGTGGCACAAAATGTGCTGCTTGTAGTTTTCCCTGTGAAAACGCATGAGTCCAGAGAGGTTGACATAGGAGCAAACTGAAGATGAAGCAAGAGGAAGAAGAGATTATATGAACACTTCACTGCCTCAGGAGGGTAAATGACCAATAAAGTCTTCCCACTGTCTCCAAAGAAGTGATCAACGTCACACAATAACCCACCAAAATAAAAAAAATTGGGCCAAATTCTCAGCTGGTGTAAGTTAATACAGCTCTACTGAAGCTAGTGGACTTACTTTGATTGATAATCTGGATCTATTTGTTATTTAACGTGTCTGATCTTAAAATATTTACAGCCTGATTTCCTTCACAATCACCATTACAAATTCCATTTGATTCAATAGGACTTGTGCCACACATCTGATCATAAGATTTTCTTCTCTCATGCTTACATTTAAAATGCAGACTTCCTTTCTCCCAGATGCAAAAGTGGAACATCATTGGGAATTGCAGTGTCTGAACACATGCTAAGGAAAAATCAAGGCTTCTAGCATTGCAGTTACACAAAGGCAGTTAATGTACTTAGGGAATGATGAAAAATGCAGTGAAGATTATGATGCAACACCAAGGAGGAAAAAGAACTACAATACATTCATGGCTTGAGTGAAACTTAGCAGCTCATCTATTTATCCCATTGGCACTACTTCTTCTTCCGTACGACTGATGTAGATACAGAACAGCAACTATAATTTTAAATTTAGGTGGTTGAGCCAAACAATTGTGTTAGGAGCAGCAGAGTGTATCACTGTGATACTGCCTTCATATTTGTGGATCGGGCACTGAGTCATTATATGTTCCATAATCTGTCCTGGGTGACCACAGTTGCACACTGTAGCGTTTTTAATTTGTGCATCAAGTATCCACATCTCCTATGGTTTGTGTAGATATGGTTTAGAGTTGCCCATGAGCATCATGGGAGATCAAAGCCAGGAACCTTCTGTGTTGGATCTATCACAAGATATTTACTTGGAACTTCCTGTGAACTCCATTAGGCTTTCCAAGTTTAAAGGGTTGAAGTCACATTGTTGAAGGTTAAGCGCATGAATCCAGAAGGACTTGTGTGACTTTAGGTGATGGTGAGGGACATTGTTGAAGTCCTATTGGATGGGGAGACATTTGTTTTCCTTAATTCACTGGACTTCCTGTAAAGTTGCTGTCTTGCAACGAATGGGTGGAAAAGTGATGAGTGACAGCACAGGCAGCCAAGATGTTGGGGCTGACTTGAAGGTTCCAGTTGTTGTCATTGATCCATTCACCAAATGAATGGAAGCAATTCCAACCAAAACCTAGGCCCAAAGGCTTCTGGGTCCCAACACAGTGATGCACTGCAGTGCAGATTTCAGTTGGATGTCCACAAGTCAAGTGCAACTGCTTCTGGTCCATACTGGTACACAGTACTCAGCTATAGAGTAGGCAAGGGCCAGTGCTGATGTCCATAATATGGATGCTGATGCTGCCCAGCTTGAGCTTGCCAATTTGTGGACCAAACTGACCCTTATCTTCATCTTGGCAGATACCTTTTTCAGGTGGTCATTGAAGGTTAATGTGCAGTTCAGCCCCACTCCCTCCACACATCTGAAATATGGCTTAGCCATATAAGTGAAGAAGACCATCACAGTTTTCAATGTCTTACCCACAACTGTAGAAAAAGTCACTTACATGACTGCCATCAAAATAAGGGAGTTGCACATTACCAATGTATGCAAAACCCCTAATCTGTAATAGCCAAAGCCAGCAGTCCCATATGCACTAATCTCATCCCTGTATGTTGGTGACTTTACCAGTCACCACAGTATGTGGGTTTATGAAGCAAATGAAGCTGACAGTGAAGACCTTATAAGCTGGATGTCCACAGAAGATCTGCAACTGGCCTTTAATCCCAAACAGCAAGCAACCCTCCACTCAGCTCCCTGGCAACATGACTGTAACCCAGATCTCACCATCATGTTCAGTGATCTAAGCGGGAGCACTCTCCATGCATCCCACAATGTACTCCCCAATTTTCTACAACAACCAACATAGGCCCATCATTACCTACCAACAGTGAGATCCCTGTGATTTTGTCTAAATGGATCCCATGGTGGAACCTAACCAAAGTTGACTGGATCTGCTACAGAGAAGCTGTTGAAAAAGTGGTAACTTGAATATCTGCAACACCGAAATGTTATCACCAGTTCATTGGCCTCCTGGTTGCTTCTGCCAGAAGAGTATCCCCTGGGGTTTCTGGGAGGAATATATTACCTGTTGGACTAAGGACTTGCTCTGGCAGTACAATCAGTCAGGCAATCCACAAGTTGGAAAGGCCCTGCTAAAGTCTCTAGATTCAACCAGATACCAAAGGTAGGTTGACTATGTTGGAGGTCTGGACTTCACACACTCTAGTCAATATGCCTGGGCCCTACTATGACGCCTTGGAGCTGTTAATCCAGTGGAATATTGGACTCCAAAACTCCATACCAACTCCATAGATCCTAAATTGGTGGATAATACAAAAGGAACTCTTGACAAAAACAACAAATGAGAAGTCAATCTTCAATTGCATTGGATAATGGAATCAATCCCTATACAAGCCCCTACCAGCATTAGCATAGATGAAGGGAAGGAGAGGTTAGCCACAACAAAGGTGCAGAAGGCATCCAGTGGAGATGGTATCCTCCCAGAATTTCTCCATCATCTAGGCCCCAAGGGACTCCAATTGTTAGCAAAAACTGTATACCAAACCCACAGAATCCAGATGCATATCAAAAACATGGTGGGAGGCAATGGTCATTGCCGTACTCAAACCAGGTAAGCTGATGGATGACCTGGGAAGCTATAGCCCAATATCACTCCTCTGCACAACCAATAAACTCCTGGAATGTATCATCCTCATGAGAACCAGCCCTTTTATCAAGCCAGTGATCCCCAATGAACAATCAGGATTCCAACATAAGCAAAGTTGCTGTGACAAAGTTTTGGCCCTTGCAACACATACTGAGAATGGCCTTCAGAAAAAAATCCAAAATTACTGCACCCTTTATAGACCCATCATGAGCCTATGACACGGTCTGGATTACAAGTCTGATGCTGAAGCTTGCAAAAATGATACCCTGACACCAAACATTACACCTGACATGGACAATGCTGAGTAATAGGTAGCTACAAATCCACCTGGGTGACAGTCAGCTTACCCCCATTCCTCAGTAATGGATGCACAGTACTCACACCAATGCTCTTTAATGTATACAAGAAATATGCCATCAATTAGAGTTGCACATATTTGTGTATGTGTATGACCTTGCTTTGGCAACACAAGCACCCACCCTCGATGACATTGAGTCAACCTTGAACGAGGACCTGAATACCATGGAGAAATAGTTTTGGAAATGGAGACTCAAGCCAAATCCCCACAAAACAACAGTCGCCACATTCCATCTTGATAACAGGAATATTGAGCATATCCTGAAGGTAACTTTCTGTGGCAACACTGTGCTACAAGTACTAATAACCAACATAAAAGAAAGTCACATATAAAAACAGCCTTTCTCATATCAAGAGAGAAGAAACCCACTTGTGGTAGAAAGCAGAAACTATCTTTTTGTTTCTTTTCTTTTAACGGAGAAAACAGGAAATCTTGATAGTGTCCTTACAAAATGGCAAGTGCATTGTGTCATATAAGAACCAAAGGAATGCTTACCATTAAGAGACTCTAATGTTACTTCTGTCTAGGAAAAGTCTGAGTT
The DNA here is from genome assembly GCF_001723895.1 of Crocodylus porosus. Lineage (NCBI taxonomy): Eukaryota > Metazoa > Chordata > Crocodylia > Crocodylidae > Crocodylus > Crocodylus porosus. The sequence goes on along the minus strand of NW_017728909.1, from coordinate 2,305,499 downwards.
TTTCTATGAACACTGGCAAGTTTACAACATAAAATTGCATTTATGTACACATGAAAATATAAGGGCAATGATAAGCATGAAACTTACCTAGACCTGTAAGGACTTTCTCAGCAATGGAATGGACATGGATTTTCCTAGTGTGAGGGTCACCTGCCCTCATCCCTTTGGAAAAAAATTACCTACAAAAATAGTCCTAAATGGTCTCATCACTTCTGAAATTAATGATAGATATAGAGGTTAGGCAGGCAGGTGAGAATTACTGATACCTATATTAATATATATATGTTAATAATCCTTGCCAATTTACACTGCATAACACAAAGAAACCGTTATGTAATATACTTTCAGAGTAATTGCCTCCAAACATTGTTTTATTGGCATTCAGCAGCTGAAGCACAAGGCATATAAGTAAAAGACAAATGGACAAAAAATGTGTCTGGTTGTCCTCATAGATAATTCATGATCAAAACAGTAGCGGACTTAAGTACATAATTAATTTTATTCATGGGTGTAGTCCCATTGAATATCCATAGAACTATCCCTAAATTTCTGGTAAGAAGTTTCTGGAGAGTTCCCCAAGACCACGAAAGCACTTAAGCCCATGTTCACTTGACGTCAATGACACAATTCACCTTCTTCAAGTTAACCCTGTGCCTAAGCGCTTTGTTGGACTGGGAACCAGGTAGTGCTCTTGGCTGAGTACAGGTGTTCAAGAAACCTGTGGCAGAAGTGCTCTAACTTTCCAGGTTTACTCTAAGCACCCTTGTTTAGGTTGGAAGGAAGCAGAATGCACATTAGCCCATGGCCTGTGGGGGCTCATAGCCTGCCTGCATGACCTGAATGCATCATGTAGGGGGGCTCTCACATGCCTCTAAGCATGCCATGCTGGCTCCCTGGGCTGCCAAAGACACCTGAGTGGAGCTGAACACCTGAACTGCCCCTGAATGGCTGGTGGGGTCATCACGGCTGCCCAACTGAATGTCCCACACACACCAAACCCAGGCATCCTGGACATTCATACATACACACATTTAGACACACATAAACACATAACCCATGTATCTGGGACACACACACACTCACCTGGAACCCAGGAATCCATCACACATGCACCCTCCCCCTTCCTAAGGCTTCCAGGGCATGACTGGGTCACCGACTTTCATGTGGCCGTTGAGGACGATGCCCACCTCTTACACAACTCCCTGTTCCCTGGGGTAATGGAGAGCAGGTGCTACAATCCCAGCTGTTTGATTTCATCATCAGTAATATCCTCACACAATCTTTGTTGGGGGCGCAGCCTACACCTTCCTGCCCTGGCTTATGAGGCCCTACTGGGGACATCAGGATCAGTGGAAGAAGCACTTCAACTACTGACTGGGCCTGGCAGTGCAAGCACATGTGGCACAGGGATAGGAGAAAGACTGAGTCCCCCACCAATGTGAGTGGCACTGGCCTTACACTGCAGCAGGCTGTCCAGATCTGTGAAGCCCTGGCCAACTGCTTCCTCACCCATGTGGACCAGGAGCCCTCCCTGGATGAGTATGGCCAGAGAGCTTCAAGTGCCCATGCCCTGGCACTGGACCATGGGTCTCCTACCATGGGCTCCTCTGGCCCTACATCATGGGCATCACTGCCCACAACCCAGGCAGCCTGAGCACTGACCCCCTTCCCCTCTCCCTCCAAAATCCCCCAGGGGCACCCACTAGGGTGTGGGACAATGTAGTGCAAGGAAGGGATGGATTTCATTTTAATCAAATGTTGAAGCTGCCAAGCTTTAGGTATGTTTATTAAACAAAAACTGCAATATTGTCTACTCTGGGACTTGGAAACATCTTCTCAGTTAACATGGAGAGAATGGGGAAAGACTCTGGCTGCACTGGGCACGTTATGATGTGGAGGGGCAGAAGGGCCTATGCAGCTACTGGGACTCCACTTAACAAACACAAAATCTTGAGGCAGTTGGGAGAATGCCGCTTGTGAAACTGCCGCCCCCCCCTTTAATTAAATGTTACAGCTGCCAGCCTTTTCATGTGAATAATAAAGCAAAACTGTGGAACATTGCCCACTTCAGAACTTGGACCCTATCCCAGGGGTCTGCCTATCCTCACAGAGGCTGCTTTGCTTCCCTGAAATGGGATCTGGGGCTGCAGTGCCCTGGTCCAGTGGGCTGGTGGGATGCTCATCCCACCCCCAATTCTCTTTGGGGCCCTGCACCTATGCCAGCAATCACCAGCAGCCAAGCATAGCGAGTTGGCCCTGGAAGGTTAGCTGAGTAAATGCTGGATCAAGCATCAAGTCTCAGGCAACCTGGTCCCCTCTTCTCCTCCTGGCCCCAGCATGGGTCCTGCCATATACCTTCCAGGCTCCTTGGACCATGGGTCAGTAGTTCCTACATGCTATATCTCTTGTTCCAGGACCCCCCACCCCCGGCATCCCACAATCAATATGTGGTGTGGAGCATTCCTTCATGGCTGCCATCCAGCCCCCCACCCCAATGGGATTCCCGGGCATGTTGCTCTAGGGAGCAGTCCCTGGAGTGGGGCTCTCCATGGGGGAAGGGGGTGAGGCTGGCAGCCAGCCCTATCACTCCATCCTGGTGTATCATGGTGCATTGTTACTACCAGACCTGCTCTCCTCTGATGAAATTCAGTAGTGTAATTAGATCACTGTTTCACTATTGTAGTCAGAACTATAGATGATGTCATAATATTATCTTTTACAGGATAATATTCTCTGCGTAAATAGGTTAAAATTATAATTTTCAGAGCAAAACTCTCCCAGAAAATCCATGGGGAAGATCTGAAATAAGCAGCAGAAATTATGACTTTTCTTGATTGCAGCACAGAAATGTAGTTTCTTCATATGCTTGTCTCAGAAGGTGATATGGGTACTTAATTGGCCTATAGAGACCAAGCAGATCCAACACTCCAAGGAAGAACAAATTGTATGGATGTGACCAGAGGTATAGCTAGGTCCAAAAGAATGAAATTTTGTGTACAAATAAAGCACAACTTCTTTGGGTCTATTTTAATTAGCTACTAATAAAACTACATAATGATTAACATTTGCCCTGGACTCAGGTGTCAAGTGCTGATGACATATCAATAACAGAAAGGTAGGTAGCCATGTTATTTTGAAGTCAGTCAAAACTCAGATTAGATGTGCACCTTATAGATGAACTAAATGTATAGACTACATACTTTTGTGGGCTAGAGCTCACTTCAGCAGATGCTGTGAAAGGACAAGTGCAGAGCAATGTATAAAGTGGAGTGAGTGAACTGAATCCAAAATGTGGGATGAGAGGAAGAAGAAGAAGAAAGAAGGGAGAAGTGTAGCAAACAAAGAACTCGGGGGAATGAAGGAGTCACAAAAGCTAATCCAGGTAGTAGTATCAGACTCCGTAAACTCTATTTAAACCATACTTAACTCAAACCAGTCAGTGGCTTTCCTGTTCAAACTGGTTTCTAAAATTTTGCTGCCTAAGAACAGCAATCCGGATGTCAGAAATGGGCTGTCCAGGGAGGCTGAAGTGTTCTTCCACTAGCTTTTGTGTCTTTCTGCAGCTGATGTCAGACTGGTATTCATTCATTTGTACATATAGACATTGCCCATCCATGAATAAGTAGTGGCTCCTGAGACTGTGGGGGGCGCTTTTTGTAGGCGGCAGCATCGGTGGCGAGCACCAAACAGGGTCTGCCCGCAGACACTGGCAGCCATGTTGGCAGTAAGGGAACAGGAGGGTGGTGAGCAGCAAGTGGGGACTGCCCACAGATGCACGCAGCAGTGGTGGGGGGAGTCGGCAGTGAGTGGTGACCACCCGCAGACACCAGCAGCAGCAGTGACAGGGGGGCAGGTGGTGAGCAGCAACCGCCCGCAGCAGCGGCAGTGGCCAATATCAGGGGGGCACATGCCCCCCCCATGAGTTGCCTATGACCCCAACTATTCAATGTAGGCAGCAAAGAGACACTGTAAGCAGATGATAGTGTGTATGATATTGGTACAATTGTAGCTGAATGAACCTTGGAAGAAAGTGCTGGAATTCAGGCCAGTGATGATGTGGGAGCACAGCAAACATTTGGATCCACTGTAAGGCCTGGTGCCTCAGTGAGCGTGGAGTTAGCCGGTTGCTTGAGAGATACCTTTTAAGGAAAGACAGGTCTGGAAAAGGATGATGGCATCTCTCAAGCAACAGACTAATTCATCTCGGTGGAACAAGAAATCATCCACAGACTGAATTGTGTTAAATATGGTTTAAACAGAGACTACAGATTCTTATCCCATTACCGGGATTAGTTTTTATAACCCCTTGTTCCTAAGGGTTCTTTACTTGTTTGCTGCTTTCTTTCCCCCCTTCCCCTTTCCTGTTCCCACCTTCTGCATTCAAATCACTCATTCCACTTCATACGCTGCTCTATACTTGTCCTTTCACAGCATCTGATGAAGTGAGCTCAGGTTCATAAAAGCCTATGTTCTATATACATCTTATTTAGTTACTCTATAAAGTGCACATCAACAACAGCAAAAACAGCAGCAGCAACAACAACAGCAATAATAGTAATAATAATATAATCTAGTATTAATGATTAGGGCACTATAAAATGCAGATGAATGTTCAATATTTATCCAGAGAGTTTAAAAGTTAAAAGGAAGGATGGAGAAATCAGACAAAGACAGAAGAGAAACATGACAATTTTATGCACCAAAAGGGATTTAGACAGAGATTGAGAGAAGCATCTTAGGAGACTCCAACTAAGTTGTTCCCATACCTTAATTTAGGTGGTGCTCAATTCCATCAGGCTAATTAAAGGAACCTGAGTGCAAGAATACACTCCTTGCAGCCTTCTACTACATAAAACACTTCCTTGTAAAGGGAGTTAGGTTTCCTATTCACTCGGTGAAGAGAGTTAGATGCTTCTGAGGGACAATACACAAAAACCCATACACTGGGCCTGGAGCTGCCTAGAGCTAGCCAATAAGATAGACTGAGTGTGTCCAAATTCTGTCTCCTCTTTGGAGCTTCATGCATTTGAGATCCATTTCACAACATATTTTTCTGAGCAGTGGTCTCTCTAAGCCAGGGGAGCAGGAGGAGAATGGGAGCCACCTTTTATATAACAGCCAGGACCCTCTCCTGACCGTGAGAGATTTCAGTCCCACATATCCAAGAAGAATGACCTTCACTCCTTCTGTTAAAGCTAGACCACTGAGGCAGGCAGCCAAGAATACAAAAGTCATGGGGCCAGAAATAGAGAAAATGAGAGCCCAACTCTCTATGCTAATGATTAGTGTATTTTGCAGGGAGAGAGGGCATCTGGGTTCTGGAACCTGCTTCCTAAACCCTTTGCATGTTTTACATTAGATAGTCACTGGACTACAGAAAAGCCATAAGTAATGTTGGGAGAAGGGAGTTGTGGTTGGGTGCACAGAGGGCTAGTTCAGCAAGAGGGGTGGAGGATAGTGAGTGCTTCCCCAGTCAGTTCCATATCCTGGCATCTAGAGCACTTTCTTAAGAATGGGATATATGGGCTCAATCCCCCTCAGATCACACACTTCCTAGATGGGCGATCTAACCACAAGGGAAATAGAAAAGATTGGGCAGAAAATCCATTGCCTTTGAATGAATGCATCCATGGCAACTGGGCATAGGGTGGAGGGATGGGAGCTGGAAGGTAGGTTCAGAGCATGCTTTCCAGTTGGGGCCTCTTAGGGGATTTAAGTGTCAGCCTGACTTCTATCTAGATTGCACTGAATCACAGGTGGGAGCTAGGCACCCAGCAGCTCATGCATGGGTGAAAGTCCAAGATGCCTTGTGAACTTTGCAGTCCTCAGAAGTACTTCATGAGTTTTGAGCCCAATTGAGTGGAGGCTTCTGGATTGTTTTTTGAACGTAGGTCCCTAAAATCCTTCTAAGTCATATTTTAGGTGTCCAAACTGCCTTTCTGGATCTTACCTGTATTTCCCACTTCCAAACTGGCCCAAAGGAATCTCCCAAAAGTGGCAGAGTTCAACCCAAAAGGGATGTCCTGAGTCCATCACAAAGGAGGACTACTTAAAAAAAATTAAAGATCAAGTCATTGAAGTTATTTAATGGTTCTCCTGTTGTATTGAAGACCCTGATTCAAATTCTCATTTTCACTATTGTCACATAACAACACTCTTCAAGGGAATTTAAATGTAATTTATGCCCACTTTAATGTTCCCTTACAGTGCCAAAGTAATGAAATGTGGCAATAGTGTGAAGAAGCCTTCATGTGGGCACAAATTATTTATTCTTAGTTTAAATTGTCTTTGTAATTACCAGACTAGTATAATATAACCAGTATACACAACCACTAGGCAAATAGATGGGCATAGGCATGCATTTTATTACATGCAAAACTGCTAATTTACAGGTCAAATAGCCAATATTAGCAGGTGTGGATCTATAGGGGGGTGCAGTGTTATAATTGGAACCCATCTCCCCTTCAATTCCTGCTCCATCCACATTTTAAAAGCTACTGCCTGGCAGTGGCAGCAACATTTCTATTCAGCCAGCAGTGAAGGCATTGACTGATTTTACAGCTCATTCTAATCTACCTAATTACTTCCGCATGGGTGACTGGTGCCTCCCGAGGTGGGGGGGTACTTGCCCCGCAGCAGCCATTCAGCGACTGGGGTGGGGGTTCCCCTGCCACTGATCACACCAACCCGGAAGTGCCAGCAGTGCTCTGCTGGCACGTCTGGGTTGGCGCAATTGGTGGTGTGGGAACTGCCTCTCCCCAGTCAGCATGATGAGCTGTGGGGGGACTGCAGGGATTGCTTTTCCTGGCACCCCCATTCCCTGGCCAGTGCATTCAGGCGAGGCACCAGCACTCTTGCCTGCCCCCCCTACCCATTGCCTAGGCAGGAAACACTGGCTGTCACGGGGTACACGTGCACCCCTGTGTAATGCCTATGCATTGCCTCTGAATTCTCCGTCCCACAGGTGATAACTATCCTTTCTCTTTTTTAATGGATTGAATGTTCCACCAATCAAGTTTTTCCTCTCTTTTGCAATTCTGTTGTGTGTTAGCTGCTCCTGGTCATGTAGATCCTATTTCACAGCCCTGCTAACTGTTTTTAACTCTAGCTAACATGATTAACTCAGGTGAAAAATAACTCAGGTTTGGAAATAACTTTCAGTGAAAGATTGGATTCACTTCCAGGATGCTCAAGAAGGCTAGATGCTGTTTTATGAATCTTAAAAAGAGATGTACATTTAATTCTAATGATGACAGGACTAATGAAACGAGCTTGTATTTTTTCATTAGTTTGTTTTTTATACATACTGTATGATATATACTAAGTGATATAATATATAGCATAGCACTATATATTATATAGTAAGTGAATGCACAAAGCAATCAAGTTCTATTTTTTTTTTTTGCATTGATCTTAAACTGAATAACATAGCACTAGACCCCTACAATGTAATAAAGCTTCTAGCTTATTTTTAACTGGAGAAAAATATGTATTGTGTTACATGTGATGATACACCACACTATGTGACAATACAGCACACCACATCCTTTTCATAATCCTAGATCTGCTCATGACCATTAGTAATTGAGACAGGCAAACTGGTTGTGAACACTGTGGAGAGCCACCCTTCTAAGAACTGATGGGCAACTGATGAAAGACATTCATAGTGTTCATACTAATCACATGCAACATCAAGCAGACATTTCACGGATGGGACACTCCACTCAGAAACTACCAAACTCTGTTTTCTGCAGAAAGGAATTTGACATAACTTGCTTCTCATCATGCCTTCCCACTGATCTATTTTCGGATGGCTTTGGGCCTTGCCCTGGAACATGGGCGATTTGGGTTATAAACTCCAGAGGAAGAGGAAGGCCCACCACTTCTGGGACATTGTTCTGTTATTGAGCTATTAAACAAAAGGAGAAACCATCGCCTCCTCTGCTGGTTGAGTTTTTTTAATGAAGTGGAAGTTTTTAGTGGAAGTTATTTCACACTATGCTTTGTGTGAAACAACCATATCAGTATACAATATGTGTGCTCTGAGTAGGCCTACTGGGTTGGGTCTCTCAGGGGACTTATGCAGTGGAAAGCTGGTTTGAGAATACTGAATGAGAATGGTCAGATCCAATCAAAGATTTAGGCACCTACCCTTTAGGTTGTGACCCTAAACTGTAGCTGTTCAAAGCTAAGAGTTAAGCTTACATGAGACATGGAGGAAAATACACAATCAGAGGGGCAACTGAAAAAAATCTACATGATGGGCAGGAAACTGCCTTGAACAAGGGGCTGGACTAGATGATCTCTGAGGTCCTTCCAGCCCTATTTTCTATGAGCAGGAAGCCCCTAGAGCCAGCCAACAGAAAGTGCTGAGCAGAAGGGTGTTTCTGAACCGCTACTTGTCTCCGGAGCTTAGACATCTGATTCAGGCAGGCATCTCCCTCTTGTCTGGCTCAAGAAGACACCCACCTTTGAAGCTAAATGCCTATAGGTATTCTTTGAAAGAAATGAGTAGGTCCCACATTTTTTAAAACTAAATGATGAGGAGAACCTCACCACTTATATAACAACTTAGTGTTTAGGGTGGTCACCTAGGAAGTGAGAGATCTGGGTTTTAGTTCCTCAGCCTCAAGGGATTCAAATTCACCTTTTTCCACAAGAATACATTTACCAGCAAGGTCCACCCTCCTGTAGAAGCGGGTTCATGACATGGCAAGGTAGGCAAAATATATTGAGTCCAGAAGGAAGACAAGGATAAGGGAGAGTGGCTTTCTGACATAGTGGCCAGGACATTCAACTGAAACCATGGAGCCGTGAATTCTGGTCCCTGCTTCTTGGACTGTTTATGCATTTTACATTAAACCGACATTGGGTAAAACAAAAAAAATCCTGACAGCAGGGACTAAAAACCAGGGCCCGGTACTCCAAACTGGCTATCTGCAAACACAACCGTACTGAACAGCTATGCCATCTGGATCATCCTTTGGAGACACCTAGGCCTCCTCATTCACAATATAGGAAGCCTACACAACTAACCCTGCTGACTTGAATCGCCTTGCTTGGGCAAGGCACCAAAACTGTAGGTGCTGAAACCCCTACATGAAATACTTCAGCAGTAGATTAAAATCTGGTTCTAAATCTCTATGTTTCTGATTAGGGATTAATGTAGTAATAGTCAATAAAATGCCATCCTCCTTCTCCTCACTCAGTTGCAGCCTCTTTTGCCTCATTGCCTCAAACCTTCGAGAAGTAGCTTTGTGGCATGTGATTTTTTTCATGTCTGATTAAAGGCCAACATATTCCACAAGCTTGGAGTTATTTAACACTCAAAGAGAGGTGCTTAGCTGTTAGCTATTCTTTCCATCTAAATCTGATGAGCGTAATAAGTCATTTTCATCAAACATCTTGTGTGAGGCAAAGTTTTATTGTGTATCTAAAGAGTACATTTTACTTCTCCTCTGCCATATAAAATGGTGCAGATTGTAGACATGAATGGATAACAGGAAATTGCAGAATAATTTGCTGAGTTAAATTTGGGTGTTTCCAAGTCACAATCAGTGCAACTTTTCAATATGATCCACATGTTTTTAAACTCCATTTTCATCATCTTCAAACAGCTACTATTGTAATGTTTATGCTAGACCTGAATTTAAACACAACTGGAAAGAATATTGTTGATTAGAAGTGAATTTGAGTTCATTTGGGTTGGACTAAGGCTTTGTTTGACCCAATATTCCTGTCTTTCTGTCTAAAACTGTTTCCGAGCACCTTTTGAAGTGCGATGGCTTAAAAAAATAATAAATAAATTGATGTAGTAAGGGATCTTATTTCCTTAAACATAGAAAATAAACAAGAAACACAGTCATATCCCCAGCTGGAGTAACATTATCCTTATTACTTTTATTTTTCCATAATTTCTGTCATCTAAACTCAAAACAAGGCGCATTAATTAGCCCACTTCCTGCAAAGACATATGAATGAGCTGAAAGTAAGCATGTACAATGTCAGAGATGTTCTACTTACCTAAAACTTACCACATTTAACTATGCCCATTTTATAGATGGGAAAACTGGGTCACAGAATTTGCCCATCAACTTAGCAGATGTGCCTGGAAGAGAAGAGCACAGGAAGCAGCACTTCACTTTTTCTGTTCTAGCCACTGAACTGCACTTTTTTCCACGTACTATATTTGTAAACAAGGACTAAGTTATTTTAGTGTTGAAGATGCTGAACACATCTAAAACAAACCCCATTGGATGAGACATTAATGACTATTTATGATAGGAAAACAGTAAGTAACTGCAAAGAAAAAATATTCAGATGAATGCAGGGAGGACGTTAAGGCAATTTTAATTTTTTTTAAAGAAAAAGAGTACTTAAGAACCTTTTCCAAGGGAAGCAGTCTGAACTATCGCCTATAGTGGCAATTGCACCTTCCTCCTAGCCCTCATCTCTTATGGTAGAAAATGTATACTATCAACTATTCTTTGGTGCATTTTTGGCACAAACACTCATAGCTGAGAGGTCTCACAGAACACAGCAGAGGAAGGACAGTCCACTGAACCCTAATTCAGCTTAGAAACATAGACTGTTACAGATTCCCTTTTTTGGTCTCCCCATTTCTAGTATATGGTATAGTATGTCCAGGACATTGTAGGTGCATCTACACGTGTGCCCCACTGTGCAGTTGGTACTGCACAGTCATTTAGTACTTCCTTTAGCAATACTACATGACCGCACAGCACCCACCAGTACTGCGCAGTCCCAGGGGCACACGAGTCATTTCCAACCCTACTGTGCAATGGTGAAGTAGCATCTCATGTAGATGCACCCAGTATGTCTGGAATATAGGAATTCAGGAGCAGAGGACTTTCATACTTCTGTAGAGTTATTTGTAACAATAGTTGGTACAAAATTTCAGTGGGAAGGTTTTCAAATTGACACTGCCCCTTTAATTTAATAAAATTAAGGGAGCAACTACTTTCAAAAGTTTTCTGCACCAGGTCTGGCTACATTTCAGTTGTGTCGGATGTGATCCAGTATACTTTTAGTGAGATTCCTTGACACCCTGTAAAATGAAAATCACTGTGTGAATGTAGGTTCACTTTATCATCAACAAGCAGAGTGAGGTAGTCTGAAGTCAGGCAGAAGGCAGGACAGAGCTCCTCAAAGGCTAGCTAATTCAAAGATGCATAACTGCAAGGTATAATTCTGCCCTGCTTTCTGCCTTTATCATCAGTGTAGAACTGGATGTATCATCATTTAAAAATTAAAATATGTGTATTATCCAAAAGAATCAAGTGAGCCAATCAATTACATTTTTTACCCTGCAAAAGCTACTAGGAGTTACACTGGTCAGACAGCCAGGAAATTAGTAGAGCATACAGAGATGAAGTTCAGGATAGAGGTGGCTAATCTATCCTTCATGCTTGTAATACCTCTAAACAACTGTGCGAGTGAGCAGAAATTCTCTTTATTTCAGATATCCTGTGAAAGGTTGTATCCCAGGACAGTTGCCCCTTGGGGAGGAAGAAATTTGTGACCTTGTTAAGCTGAGCAAGCACATCAGTTGCTAGAGTAAAGGCACTGTAAGCATTTCCAGCTCAGCTGGAAAAGAGGTCACAATGCAGCTACCTGCCACTAGTGGGTTTCACTGTGGATAACATCCAGAGGTCTAAAGGGAGGAGAGGCCCAGATAAAGCATAGAAAATCAAAGCATTTACAGGGATTTGTGATAGAGATAGGAGAGCGAGGCATCGGTCCTCACTATGGTGGAAAATGACTTCCACCGTCAAGTGTCCTGCTCACTTTTAACAAAGCACAGTATGGAACTACAAAAATAAAATCTGCACATTGTTAGGAAGGTTTACGCTCCCTACAGATTCAGAGTATGTCAAATAAATGAACAAGCAAGTCCTGCTGTTTGCTAGGAGCTAAAGGTAAACTTGATGTGGCAAAGAGAGTTAAATTTTTCTGTAAGAATAGTTTTCATTAGGGTTTACATTGCAATTTTGCCTAATTAGTCTCCAATAATTAATGCTGTGAGTGTAACAGAGATGTAATCAGACAAAATGCTGGTAAGTAAACCCCATGGAAGCAATACATCTTTTGATAGTAATGATTATGTTCTTTTTTATTATTAAAGATCCCATTAAAAAGAATTTATGATTTTCCCCTTTGTGACAGAAATAATAAACATTACATCGGATGCTCTTATTTTTGGTATTGAGCAACACAGTATATGTAATTAGCCACAGTTAAAAAGAGATTTTACCAGAATGGCTTTTGGGGAACATTATAAGCCAAATTAGAGCCCAATAGGTTTTCACACGTTGAAATACAATACCAATAAATTAATCAGATATGGTTGTTTGAAGAAATGTTTGGATCCTGAGAAAAATCTTCGCGAGAGGAAAATGATGAAACTGAGGGCCTGATTACTTGCTGGAAAGAAGACAAACTTGTGTACAGAAGGATGCTCAAGTGATTCTTTCATTGATCTGTTTTCTAAAGAACTGGTTGACGTCCTACAAGTTCATTTTATATCAAGTTTTTAAACAATTACATCCTTCCGAACTACACCAAAATCTGGTTCTTACTAGGTACTGGATCACATACCAGCCCAAACTTGGCCATTTTGGTTTGGCCTGGATAGCCTCACTCCTGTCATTTGTTTGAAGTCCAGTAATGTCCAAAGGCTCAAGTCTCATACAAACATAGAAGGAAGAGATCATTGGATGACTATAATCTAAAAACTACCAAAAGGGACAAAGGGTAGCAGAAAAGAATAAAACATATGTAGGCCAAAGTGGTCACTGGATCTGATGTTTTGTTTTGCTGTAAGCATAGGGGTCCCCACCTGCCCGGTGACTGCTAGCTGCGTATCTCCTGTCGGTTGCTGTTAGCTGCATATCTCCCATTTCTGCTCTTCAGAGGTGGCTGAAGGGGGGAAGTTTCAGACCTCCCAGGTTACCATGGTTGTTCTCAAGTGCCTGACACACGAGGGGTCCTCCTGATGCCCTCCTTTGAGGGGAATTCTGGCCTGAGGTCACTGAAGATGTCCCGGTCTGATTAGACATCAGTATCACAATTTCAGATTCAGAAATCCCAGTGTGCATATGTTAGAATAAGTGTGCACAAAACTTCTTTTGTACTAAAGAAATTTGGTCCCAAGCCAAAAGATATTCAATTGCCATACAAGGTTTCTGACTTTATTCAGGCTTTGTAGCTCATATCATGTCATACCTAATTAACAGCACTCTCACATATATCCCGGATGATCTCTGCACCAAGCATGTGTATGGGTGACTGCAAACTCAGTGCATTCAGCAAATATAAAAATATATCAGCAGCAATTTTAGGGATCTGTGTATAAGAAGTTAGTTCATGTAGGTACATGCACAAGTCCATGCAAATAGACCAGGAGGCTACAGGTTGAAAATGTTCCTCTGTATCTGCATTGACTTTCCTTTTCACCATCAAAAATACAAGGCCCACAGATACATGACACAGGGACCATAGTCAAGAATATCCTTAACTGGGCGGGACACTTCTTTATTCCTCACAATAAACCTTGACTAGCTGAGCCTCACATAACCCTATATTAGGTTAGGGGGCTGGCTAACTATTAAAGTAATCCTTTTTGAAGCCCAGGAGGTACCTTGCTCCTGCCAACTAATTGAAGGAGCACAAGATTTTGAATGAAGAAGAGGCAGGATATGATTAAGTCCAAGCACACCAGTAGGCAGGCCTCTTCAGTGCCTGCTGGCTGGTCAGCCCATCTGACCTCTCTGCATAATTGCAGTTAAGCACAAGCTGGAGTTTTGTTTTGGAAAGGGGCTGCAGCAGTGTGGCAGAATGTGTTACAGGGTGTTATGTGCATCCTAATTATACGATCTTGATTGCTGGTTACATGGTGTTTTGTGCATTCTAATTATATGATCTTGATTGTTGGTTACAGCAAACAGGAGAATCAGGGACTGTGAAATACATTTCAGTGGTAGTGAAGTCATCCTCGGAGAAACATATGTTTCTGATAACAGGGGAAGGAAAACGTAGTGGTCATTTCCAAGCTTCTGGAAAGACAATGCCTTGATAACATGTATTAGCCTCTTCTATGCCCGAAAGGATTTTAGAGGACAGTCAGAGAAAGTGCCTTGGAGAACTGAGATGCCCATGGTTAACTGTTTTGGTAGGGTTATAATTTATCCTGTGGAGTTGTCTTGTGAGAGGCAGATATGGCAACGAGCCCTGAAGTTGGTAAGGATACCAGAATCTTACCTGTTGCCTGGACCCCTGCTTTTCAGAAACGTAGTCTTTTCCCACAAGATCTATGGCATCTTCATTTAAGGGCATGGTGGGACCATGTTTTTTTCCTATCCCAGTGCAACAAACAGTCAAATATTCATGTGATACATTTACATCACTTAGCGCCCTTTCCACAATGTGGGCAAACACTATTTTCAGGCATTCAGTACCCATGCCTGGTATAGTACAAGTAGACTCAAGCTATACTATGCAGATTCTTTCTGTATGAATCCATTTGTTCTATGCACTGATTACAGAAATTCATCATGCACATATCCTTGCTAGTAGTCAATAGATATGATGGCATCAACATTGTCTATATGGGGAACTAGCACTCTTTCCTAGCTGGCGATACTGTTACATACTGTTGCAACCAGTGAGGGAGGAAACGCAATGAGAACTGTTAAAATCTGCTGAATGTTTTTTCTTTGCTTTTCACCACAAAGAAATCCTGGGGGTATTGATAGTTTACTATGGAGCACTGTATTAACACCTGTGTGTTGCAAGCCTTCCTCTCTTATTTTGTAGTTTAGAAGGCTGTAATGCTGCCACTGGGGGGGAAAAAAGGGTATCCCAGAGGGTGGGAAACCCTGATGTAGTGTGAGAAAAACTCATCAAAACAATCCTCTGTTCAAGATTGAAAGGATGCCTATAGCAGCTTCTGCAACTGACAAATAAAGGACCTCGGGGATCTATCATGGCAGCTCCATGGGTGATAGTAATAGTGTGGGATCCAGTCTTAGACAGGTACAGGTAGACAAGAGTGTTTTTAGCACCTTGTTGAAATTAGACAATGTGATAAGAAAAAATATCCGAGTCCTGACTACTCTACAGCTTCCTCCGCCCCCTCCCCCCCGCCTCTCCCCCGCCATTCTTCGGTAGTGAAGCTACCCAACCTTTGAGCTATGGAAGTGAAATTTGCTGGTGTAGACAAGGCCTGTGAGAATGCACCCTCATGCTAAAATTTATGCTTTTAATCCACCGTAATGACCACAGAAATCACTCACCAGATTGTGCTCTTAATTACCACAAGAGAAACATTTCCTGTCTGAATTAAAAGCCTAAGGGTACCTTATACATGAGCAGCAAGGCTGCTCTGACGCACTGTAATTACACTCCCCCTGTTGCCGGAGCATGTGTATAAACGCCTTAAGAGACCAAGCCCCGTGGCACATATTAATGTAATGGTGCCACGGCATCTGATCCCCAATCCCAACAATCATGCATCCTCCCATGCTACACGTGCAGGGCAGGACACTCAATTTTTGGAATCAGGAATCAGATCCCAATTGCATCATTTCTGCTTGCCAGTGCAGGGAAACCTGGAATCATGAACAATCACCTGAAAGTCAGTCCTGGCCCTGGGACTGCTCTGCAGCTGGTTTGAAATGCTCATGAAGTCCCAGGGACTGACAATCAACTAGAACCAGTTCCAGACACAAATATAGTCCTGGAACTGGGACCGTGGGGTTCATAACGACCCAGTACCAGAAAGTGTCTTGCTCCTCAGCCCCTGCCAGACCTGCAGGACAAGGCAAGCACCATGCCGAGTCATAGGGACCTGGCACAACAGTCCACTTGATGAGCACCACTCAACTCAGCACCTGAAAATAGCAATATACAGCCCCATGAAGGGTTATACCACAGAGCTGTCAGCCTTCCAACATGGGGGAGTTGTCAACCAAATGGGGGAGCTGTCAACCATGCAGCTGGCATCATGCTGCATGCCAGGGCCATGCTAGCACATATTCAGTTTAAGGCACTATGGAAACCAGCCACAAAAAATGTTGCAATTCTTTTGTGGGATATTTTTGTGACTGGTTTCCCATTTTGTTAAGCCATTAATCACTGCATGTGTAGTAGGGCTACTCTTCATAGTGCAATTAACAGGTTAATTGTATCTTAATTGTAATGCCTTCCAGAGACCCAAACAAAACATAGGCATTACATAAAGATGACTGTGTTCCTTGTATTAATATCAAAGTCTTTATAAATTACTCCTTTCCTTGACAAAGATACTATATAGACCTCGCTTTGCACCTTTTAGCATGCAACACCATAAATCCTATCAAGAGGGTCTCAGGAAATACAAACAAGAAATGAAAAAGTAATTATGGGAGTTTGAGTGATTGGGGTGGGGAAAGCACCCAGGGAATAAGATCAATTAAGGAGGAGGCCGTTTCCATGAAAGGCCAAGTACTATAAGAATACAATCACCTGGGGGCTGAAAATGTAACGCTGGACTAAGTGATAATTGTAGGCCATGAGGTCAGATTCCTATCGTGATAAAAATAAAGGATGAACCTCTGCACATGCCATATTTTCTCTCCTGTTATCCGCACCTTCCCCAAAACCAGTTGGGGAAAATTTGGGTGTGCATTAAATGTGATCCCCACAGATCTGCAAATTTGGCAGGGGAGAGGAGGGAGTGGAGAATGGAGCTGAGTGGTTGCACTGTTAATTGCCATCTTCTGAGGAGTCATGATAATTAATACTACCATTTCTGCCCCATCCTCCCACTGCCAAATTTCCAGACTCATGGGGAACCCCCCTTCCCTCCACACACCAGATTAGGCTGACATGCAGGGTTGGACCCAGCGCACTGAGTCCAACACGGTCTCAGACCTGTTGTGTCAGGCTGGACCTCTCACACTAACTCGGGAGCCGTGTGCTGGGGTGGACCTGGCATGCTAAGTCTGGGACCACACACTGGATCTGGTTGTGAATGCTGGGTCAGACCAAGCATATGGCTCAGGAGTCAGCACATGGTTGCAGCCAGTGGCCCAGGACCCAGCGTGCTCTCAGGCTGCACAGCCCCAGACCTGCTGGATGGAGTCAGACCTGCCATGCTAGATCATGCCCACCACGCAGCTCCAGTTCTGCTACACGAGGTCAGGCCTGGTGCATGGTTCTAGACTCAGTGTGCTGGATTGGTCCACAGGCCCAATCTGGGGCTGGCTGCAGGCTCAGAAGCAGGTTCAGCTCCCCAGCAGCTGCTATGAAGATACCTATCCTAAGTAAGAGCTTTTTTTCTTCATCATACCTTTTTAAGTATGATCCACGCAGTCAACCAAAGCCTGCGGTGCTGGTGTCATCGGGAAGGCTTTGGCTTCCATGACCACAGCCCGCTCTTTGGCGAGAGAGGCAGCAAGCTGCTGGGAAGAGATGGCCTCCACCTCTCCCCCCTGGGGAGGAGGCTCTTCTCAGCCAGGCTGGCTGACCTGCTCCACCGGGCTT
>NW_017728909.1:2258435-2287944 GCF_001723895.1 Crocodylus porosus | reverse complement strand
CCTGCCCTTTGGGCAGGGGGCTGGACTCGATGATCTCCCGAGGTCCCTTCCAGCCCTAATGTCTATGAAATCTATGAAATCTATGAAAAAACAGGATAAATGTTATGTTCAAGGGGTAGGTCTATATGCAAGGAAATATGGTAGTCAGAGGCTACAAACGTAACAGCTCTAAAAATCATTGGTCCCTGTTTAGGACAGCAATACACCACTTTGTAAGCAGTGAATAATCACCCACTCAATGTGCTTCATTCACAGGCTCTCAAGTCCACTTGCCAGCTTGCTGTTGTATTGTAGACAAGTCCCATGTACTGGACAGGTCATTTTGTGAGCCCGTGTAAAGGGGTTAGACTCACTGAGCCTCTTAGTCTTGAAGGCGCCTGCACAGAGTGAGATAATCAAGAACATGTAAGTGGACACTGAGATCAAGTTGGTTGGGGTGCTTACAACTTGTGGGTGCAACATGGTCACCTGCATTTCAAAGGGTCTGTACTGGAAGTCATGGAAATGGCAAATCGTTTTAAGATCTCTCAAGTTTAAAGGAATTTTGTTTCAGCAAATATTTCATGCAAAATTCTCTCTGTAACTGCACAGAAATCTTAGCTTGTTGGAAGCTGATAAATTCAGTGGGTTTTCACTGAAATGATTAGTGTTTTAGACTGTAGTATTTGTTGTGGATCTTAAAACAATGCAAATGCACAACTTACATTTAGTGTCTCAATTGATTTTTTTTTTTTTATTTCAAAACACACAAGCATGTTTTTAATTATGTGCAGTCATGAATTTGGCAGGCAGTTTAATTCCACATAGTATAAGGATATAGCAGGGAGCCTTTCCATTTTGAACCAAATGGAATTTGTGATTTGCATGCACCTTTTGAGTCAAAATCAAACATTTGCCCTGGATTGGCCCTAGTTTAATTAAAATGATGAGAATGTGTGATATGCTTTTGGTCTAAGGCAAAAAAGGATGCACAGTACTGAAATTTGGAACAAACATAAAAAAATTGAGAAATGCATGGTTGGAAGTGATAAGAAATGCCAAGACTATGTATTACATGGGATCATGGGATGAAAATAGAAAATATCCTAAAAAAATTCTGGCGTACTGTGAAACCGTTGTCGGAAGGTTTGGATAGGATTACATGCTTTGTGGATAATGTCCCTGTAATGAACACTGTAGCTGTGTGTAATCTTTTCTGTAGTCTTTTTGTACAGCTGATGGGGCAGCTCGTCAGGGCTAGCAAACTTTTTCCCCCCCATCTCATACCAGTGTAAGAAGAGGGGACAGAAATGTTATCTTGACAAGTTCAACTTTAAAAAATTGAGTTATTATCAAATTTAATTAAAAAATAAGTAGACAATATTTTGTAATGGGCATATTTAGACAATAACTGCTTATTTGTATTGAGAGTAATTAAATTAGCAACAGAAACTGGCTTTCTAGTATCTTCATCATCATCACCATCGACATCAGCATTTATATTTAGGAGCCCCAAGCATAAACCAGGGCACCAGTATGCCAAAATTTCATTAACAAGAATTGAAAATGTCAGCCAATATCTTCAAAATCAGTGAGCATGAACTTTTCTTTTTAGCCCCAATTTGTAGTATCTTGGGCTTAGTCGGTGGGTGTCCATCTGCCAAGTCTCTAAAATTGACCCATAGGAAAGAAAAGGGTGCATCTAATAGGCTAGCCAAAAGTGCACGGCTGTTGTTCATGTGTTACAGACTTGTGCTTTGGAAAGTACAGACCGAAGGCTCTTGTCCCACCTCCTCTCAACATGTGTCTGTTTTATATAACAATAATATCATGTTCTGCAGCATGTCAGTGCCCTACCACCTCTCCCAGCACTCCTTTGAGTGAGAACACCCAATAAACATGCTCAGTCTCCACATATGCAAAGGGATTTTATTTATGTATTTATTGGCCATGGTATTTTAAGAGCACCTTATTTTTTTCAAAAGATTTTATTCAAACCTGTTGTTTAAGAAGTCCATTAACAACCAGGTGATATATAGGGATTTCCTTAGCATGCCAAGCATTATTTGTTGAAAAACTGAACAGTTTGAGAGACAAAACTTTTTAACCTGTACGTCACTGGTTTATTGTCAACCCAGAACAGAACAAAAGGTGGCATTTTATTTCCTTTTATGTGACTAAATGGCAGTTTTCTAGCTGCATAAGTATCCTTTCTGGCACTTATGCACAGGCTGAGATTCAGTTACCCTACACTGTGGATATGTAGGCATTCATATGTAGCACGCACAGCTGGCTACACACTAGCTAAGTATGTGTGCATGCACGGATCTGACAAGGCGGTGATCTATCAAGCCATCATTATTTCCTCACACAGCTTGTATGAGATGGACATCCATTCGATCACAGGCTCCAACAATAGCATAGTCAAGGAAGAGGTGCCAATGCTTAGAGCAAGGGTGTCTCTAGGTGGTCTTGTATTTGTCACTCTGCCTGAAGATGATGTTTATTATGGCAAGACCGCGCTCCAGACATTTGCTTAGGAGAAGGATGCCATGGGCGCTGGCTTTCTGAACTCGTTCCTTCCCAACAGTGCTATTCCAGAGTTCCAGGCTTTGAAGTCACCAAGAAGAATGATTTTGTCCTCCCTGAGGGTATTAGTCAGTACATGGTCAAGGGTGGAGTAGACTTGTTCTTTGATGTCATCGGGACACACCAGCCTCTCCACCACTATGTGGGAAGTGGGGAAGATGCACCTGTGCGTAATTCCAGAAAAAAGCAAAGAGAAGGACCTTCCAGGTTTTAGGCCCAAAAGCAGCATGATTAGCACACATGCTCAGGGAAAAGGAGACCTGGGTTCTCGGCTCCCCCTCGCTCAGAGAAGGTTTGAACCTGTAGCTCTCTGACTTCCCTGCATAGTACTTTAGCCACCATTCAACAATATGCAACCCCCTCTCCAGTGCCCATTTAGAGGCCACTGTCCCGTGTAGTTAATATTCATTAGATAAGACAGGATAGAAAGCAGTATAATGGGGAAGCAGTGTAAAGGACTGTGTATGGGAAAGCACCATAATGGGAAAGAGGGTTCAGGCTAAAACCCCTGGCCTTCCCATTCACAGCACCTGCCATCTCTCTGAGCCACACAACCTCTAGCCTGGTCTCTTCCCCTTGCCCCACATATCTTCCTTTTTTTGCTCCCCAGGGGACCGGCTTTAAAAAGAGCACTGGTTAATCCTATTCTGTGGGACTACTGTGCAGGGCTAATAGTATTGCAACATGTACATAAATGCCATAAAAGACCACTTATGTGGCTAGAGAACTGCCATTTAGACATGCAAAAGGGAAACAGAATTCAGCCCAAAGTGGTTAAGAGTCATTCCAACTTAACAGCTGTTTCCATTTCTTATGTGAACATAAATAAACTCATGATACTAAGATCCTTTAATATTCACAAAGATTTAGAGAGTTGCTTTCTTTTAATTTTATCACTGCTGAAGTTTAATGTCAACTGTATGCAGCATCTTCTGAGGATAAAATCAAACATCTTACATGAAAGTTGACTTTTTGTATCCAGCAAGAACTGATTTTTTTCCTCTCTTTCCTATAAAACTATGTTCAATGAGGAAAAAAAAATGTTTTAATCTTTAACCACTTTAAAGTGTATCAGCTTTGCTGCTATAATTTCCTAAATTGCCAGCAGATGATCTAGGAGTTTCCAAGATACAGTAGTGTTGTAGTGTTGCTTCAGCTATGATGCTCTAGACATTTTTTGCCAGAAAGCTGATCTGACATCCCTCCCAACTATAAAGTTGGTCCAATAAAAGATATTGCCAAACAAATCCTTCTCCTTAAGTGTCTAAGAGTCATCTTCACTTGATTCCCACTATTCTCTTGCCATTTGAATTTGCAGTGGGGTTTGAAAGGAAAAATGTGAAGTTTCAAATCACATTTCCCTCTGGACTTTTTTTGCTTACTCTTGTTACATCTAGCACTTAAGGCCCTGATCCTGAAAAAGAAAGCCAGTGTGGTTGGAACGGAAACGCGGAGTGCACGGGTGAATGGAAGAGACAGAGCAACCAGGTTCTGCATACAGTTGGAGTGAAGTGCAGGGAGACATCAAGGAGAGATGACAGAGTAAGAGTAAAACTGGGCGAGTACATTTGGGACTCGGACTGACTAATAGTGAACGAATGACAGAGGCATACGTACCCACCTGCCTTTTGCTGTTAAGTCTCCCAGGTTTTTGTCCTGAATGGAGAGGGGATAGGACAGAATGCACCCTTTCTCTTTGCATATTTTCAGCAACCTTCCTTCCCTCCTATTGCAATGACTCCTTTTTCCCATATCATCCTGCCCTGAACTCAGTGTTCCACTTTTCGCCTTGAAAATAGAGCCAATCTGAAATGAGAAGGTGGTGGTGGTGCCCATAACTTTCTTTCAGCCCATCACTGTTGTCACAGCAGTGCAGGTGAGCTCACAATCATGCCCAACTTAGATAAAACCCTAAGTGAGTAATTCTAAGAATTCAGATCAGACAATGAGACATCAACCAGCATAGTTATTAGCTTTAGCAGAAAGGCCACAAACTTCTTCTTTCTTATAAAAAAAATGGTGCCCGTATCTTTATCTTTGTGCACTTTGGCATTTTTGTTGATTTGGAAGCACTTGGACATCAGAGACGTTACCAAGTATCACTATGTGGAAGCGGCTCTTATCAATCCCTGCCACAAACCAGGCACAAAGGAAAAACTAATTAGGGGTGTTTCCTGTGTTCCTAGAGGTCAATGATCCACCCAAGCCTTGAAGTCCATTGGGCTAGCATGGTCAAGGCATACCACTAGTATCACATCTGGCTGCCTTTGGCTTCCCAGCCTAACTAAGCCTTCATTTACAGCAGGACGTTTGAGGAAAGGGGAGCTTTTAGCATAAACCCAAGCCCAAAGCAAGGCATTAATTCATTCTTATCGAATTATAGCAAGTTACCTTAACTGTTATGCTGCTACGTGCCTGTATTTTAGAGGGTACTTCCAAATCAGACAGAGGCATGGGGGATGCAGTGATCTCTGGGTTCAGTTAATGCAGGCATATGCGGATGAGAAGAACTAAAAAGCAAGGATTATTTGTAGAGCTCTAGGCAAACCTGGTCTAGGTCTCTCTAACAGACCTGAGGTACCAACTCCCAACTCCCAACTTGTGTTGTTTCCCAAATGGGGGATCATTTCTAAACTACAACTTCTGTCATTACTGGGGAAGTCTCAGCTGGTGTCCTCTGCTCTGTAGATAGATCCCTCAGCCTCCAGAGCTGGGAATCCAGAGCTTTTCATCAGCATTTGAGTTCATTTTAAAACATTTAATGTACACCCCTAAAAACTCAGTGCATATTATTGCAACATTGATACAAGTATCTTTATTGCTCCATGGCTTCTAGGCCTTGCTGCCCATGGCCCTGTCACTTTAGTAAAGGTTGACCAGCTATCTAAGGATATCCAGTGCAAGCCAGACTTAATGTAGGTATGGTAAATCAGGTCAAATGGAGACAGGGAAGCATAAACATCCCATCTTGGAACAAGATGCCTTCTGCAGCCTCCAGGCAACTCGCTGTACCCTGAAGGGCTGTGCTGCCTGCATATAGAGAGGACTATTCTCAAACTGAATGTGATTTTGTAAGGAATACCCTACCCTCACCCCAAAATGTTTTGGTTTGGTGTCCAGAACATCTGGTTACCCTCTGGCCCATTTTTCCCCTCCAGAAGATTCAATTCTTAGCACATCACCAATTGCCAATAGAAGAGCTGCAATTGCTGGCACTGAGGAGTTAGTGAAACACTTACATGCACTGTGTATCTTCAGCCAGATCCCACCCACATATTTCAGCACAGACATATTGGGGTAGGATTTCAGGGCAGTGCCTGGGGATTTTGCTTTGTTGATAGTAGCTGAATAGCTACATTGCTACACACTGAAACTAAACATGCCCTCATGCACAGGGAACATTTGTTTCCACATTGAAACAACAACGGGGGCAAATTAAAAGTGAGGATTTATGTCCTTTTTTCTGAAAATTAGGTTTTTGTCTTGCCTGTTTAGGAACTCAGATACCCTGAGAAGCAGAGTCTCTTCTTGTCCATCATGCCTGATGGAGGATAACCGCAGGGTTCCTCTGTAGTGATATCTGTCCTCTGTGGAGCATCATGGGAGAGAATATTGTCAGTCCTGCTGAGGCTGTAGATGGGCTAGTGAGGAAAAGTAGCAAAGATGTACTAAGGACTGATGTACTAAGGACACTCATGAGTCCATCACATCTACATCTAACCAAGCTGCAACAGTAAAACAAATACCCAAGTGCCTAGCAGAGCTTGCGGGGGTGGATACAGCTACCTGAAAGATGGGTTGAGCGAAACAGCTAGAAGAACTAAGTGAGTTCATGGAGAACAGCTACCATTTTTAAAAGGGTGGGCAATGGACAGAAATTGGGGGTGCAATAGGGGTGGGCTGCTTCTGGATGCCTTAACAGTAGGTGTGGCTAAACATGACTTTCTTCCATTCGCACCTAGCAAGGCACATTCAGAGGATCGTGCTAGCATACAGTGAGGCCACTTGCTATATTGAATCTCAGACCTGGAGTATATTGCATTTGTGCTGTGGAATCTGCACTGGCTTGAAGGAAGTTTCTGAGTGGAACTGAAACCTAAGCCTTAGATAGCTTGGGTCTCAGGTACAAGATAGACCCCCTATTTCTCCCTCCCCTCTGGGGCTACAGTTGGATCTCAACTGAGCTATGGATTATATTTGGTCTATCAACAGGCCATTTTCAGTAAGCGAGTATCAATTTGGGGCTTTACTTACCATTGTGATCTGCTAGAGCTCAAAATTAAGCTTCCAGGCAGGATACAAGCACCATTCCTTAGACCCAGGGTTTTGGAGCTTTAGACATGGGCTAAAAGAAGCTTTTCAAGTTTTTTCTTCATATTGCAGATGGATATAAAGACAAACCTCAAGTTCAGAGTAGCGGCTTTACATATAAAGTGACCACGAGTCCCAGATTTTGGACTGTGTCCTGGTGTCTCTGTGGACTCACAGAGATGGGACTTTTATTCCAAATTTGAGACTGCATCCTAGGTCTACACTAGGCAGCCGCATCTTGATCATGGCCAGCTGTCCCATACAGTGCAATTATACAGAAATGAAAATCTCTGCCGCATTAGCTACCATGTCAGAGCTGCATATAGCTGTCTGTGGAGCAGTTGGAATTGTGTCCCATGTTTTGCTCCCTGCAAATTGGTCACCTTACTTGTAAGCTGCATTTCAATTCATGGAACAGGTCCTCAAAGCATAGCATGAGCACCAGGGGCCATATCCAGCAATCTAAATAAAATACATGAATATTGGCAAAGGAATCAGAGTGAGTTTGCACTTGCTCTAAGATCTTCGTCCCACTTTTTAGTATGCACTCTTAGACCCCACGGCTTGTCGATAGCTGAGTCTTTGTGTGCTAGGCCTCCCAGGCTCCTGAAGGGACGTAAGAGACTGGAGCATATGCTTCCACCTGATGGATCCCCGATGAATGTTCCACCAGCAGTAGGAACATGCTGAAGTCCTTCCCCAAAAACGATCTCCTGCAAAGCATGTTAAATTGCTGTTGTCATGTTACTGGGTTGACCTCATCTTCATCATGGAACTGTGAAGATGAGACTTGGGCATATGGAGACTATAGTTAAGACACATCACGTCTTGCAGACCCATATTGAAATGGTATTGCTCTGAGGAGCAGCGATGCCTGCAGACATCCCAGACTCTGACACTAGACAGCCATTTTGTTCTCGGTGGGTCTGTTGTTATTTTTCTTGAGACTTGTTCTGTGTGGCACTAGGAATCAAAATCAACCTCTGCAGGCAAGTATTTCACCCCCAAAACTGGTTTCTGTAAAGACTGGGGTTCTGTAACGCTGAAAATGAAGCGTCCCCTGAGGATGCTGCTTAAAGAAGCTCAGAATGGTACTGAGATAATTGAGGGAAGCTTTGGATAAGGCAAAAAATTTGTCACAGAAGCACCTCAAATACTATTTTGTGGCTAACGAAACATCTAATATTTCCATTGAGGGAAGCTCAAAATGGGTTGGGGGCTGCCCTCCTGCAAGATGATATCCGAGAGGCATATGCTTCCAAAGCATACAAAACATTGACTAAAACATGACAGAACTCTGCACAGATTGAGAAAGGAATTCTGGCAATTGTCTTGGTTTAAAGCAGCTTCATGAATATGTTTATGGGCAGAAATCTGCTGAGGTAGAAACAGACCCCAGAACGAAGCCACATCGCAGAAAGCACCATGCAGAGCAGGACCTGGCCTTCAGAAGAGGATCTAACAACTGCAAAACATGGGCAGCATTTGGCTACGCTGTATGATGAGCAACTAGATTAGGTCTTGGAGACAAACCTGTAAGATAAAACCCTGCTATGGCCCTTTATTTCTACACTGAGATATTTCACTACTGCAGTTCCTCACCACAGTATGAGGGAAAGGCCCGTGGCTTCCCTGCCCCAGTCCCACTCTGAATACATTTCCTTAAGCCAGAAATATTGTGCTCACCACCTCTGCTGTTCTCCCTGTGTCTAACTAAGATCTGTTTGGGTGTCTACACATGCTATTAATGTGCCTTAAGCTTACTGTGCAGGAAAATAAGGTGCAGTATGTTTTATCTGGGAACACATCCACGCATTCACCATCAGGTGCAGATTTGTACCCACCATGAGTAGGCAGGTCTAGCCAGGCCTGCTCCTGCCCTACTCTGGTCCCCTGCAGCAGCAGAGCTGCAGGCTCTGGCCACAGCTGCCCAGGTGCCAAGGGGCTCTGAGGGCAGGCTCAGCCTGGCAGGTGGCTCCAGGGGCAGTCTCAGGCTGTCCCATGAGCCTCTGGCCAGCACGCCATAGATGCTCCCTGCCCTTCCCCCAAGCAGCAGTGGACAGGGCACCGTATCTCCTCTTCCAGCCCCAACCACTAGGGTGCCTGGGTGGCTGCCCATGGATCCCAGGCCCACCAGGCAACCCCAAGATCATTCAC
Organism: Crocodylus porosus; assembly: GCF_001723895.1. Lineage (NCBI taxonomy): Eukaryota > Metazoa > Chordata > Crocodylia > Crocodylidae > Crocodylus > Crocodylus porosus. The sequence continues at coordinate 2,278,908 of NW_017728909.1, read as the reverse complement.
ACTATGGACAGTTTGCAATAAATGCCAAACTTTTTTTCCTTCCGCCTCACAATAACAAACCCCCATCCATATCCAACAACAGACCCCGTCCTTCCCACCTTCCTCAACAGCATACTCCCTCCCTTTCTTCCTCCTCCCTTCTTTCCTCCCTCATTCCCAGCAACACTCGCCCCCCTAACCCCAATGTGCACCACCAATATAGGACCTGCTTCCCATGCAACTATGTACAATGTGCTTTCTGAACTGTAAGTGGGGGAACAGTGAGGTGGAGGCACCTATGATATAGATCCTGGGGAGACGTATCCAACACCCTGCCGTCTGGCAGTATCCCCATAGGTGTGGGTGCTGCAGTGAGGCTGGTGGGCTGGGGCTCCCACGGGGGTGAGCTTGGATGCTGTCCAGCCTACTCTGCCTACTTCCCCTCCTGTACCATGGGGCCAGGGCCAGCAAGGCCCATGTGTGGAGCTTCCCAGCTGCAAGCAACTCCTGCTCAGGGGCCGCATGGTGCCTGGGTGAGTGCTGGGGAGCAGCTCAGGTGAGGTGCCTGGCCACAGGGGACTTGGCTCAGGAGCAGGGGAAGGGGTCTCTGGTCACTGCAGGTAGTGCTGGACATGACTGAGGGGCTTGGTGCTCGTATGTCTGACTCTGTCCCTGCCAACAGCGAGGTCCAGCTGCCTGCAGTGTCCTGAGGCATGGAGGCATGGTGCCTGGCCACCCAGGCAGTGGATTCCTCGGGGGAGGAGCTGGAGTTGCTTGTCACTGGAGCCATCCCTGGCCTGGGGTCCCCACTTATGGTGTGTACCCACATTTGATGGGGGAAGGCTTTGGTCCAGGCTATTCGTACTGTCAGCTGAGGCTGAGGGTGGGAGCACACTGGGTCCTGCCACTGGTACCCTGAGAGGAGCCCCCAAGACAGTCTTCATCAGCACTGGCCCACAGTGCAGGCTCTGGCAGGTCGCCCGTGCTTGAGTACACATGGAGGCTTCACAAGGGTCCCTCACAGCCCAGATGCAGTCCAGCTGCTGCAGGAAGGATATGGTCCTGCAGAAACCCCTGGACCAGTTATTGTGTGCTGCAACCTGGACCCACTGAGCCTGCAGGGCCTTAATCTTTATACAGCACTGCCTCCCAGACTGCGTTCCCATATGTGGGCTGCTACCTCCTCATATATATGGGCATTTGACTGAGTAGCCCAGTCAAACTGCTGCTGCACATCTGCCTTGCCCCAGACAACTATGAAGTCACCAGTCTCTTGCCCTGTCCAGATGAGGCCCTGAGCTGATGTCTCTGGTGTTGGGGATGCTGCCATCACAGGTGTTGTTAGGGGTCTCATGGGCTCAGGCTCCAGGTGCCACTGGGGCTCACCACGTGCCTGTAGCAGTGAGGCATGGTGCCCAGGGGCCAGGCAGCTGGAGGCATGGGCCCTGGGGTCAGGCCTGGGGTCTGGAAGCCAGCCTAGGCCAGTTATGGAGGTGTCCCTGTCATGTGGCTAGAGGAACTCCAAGCCATGTGGCTCTGCCTCAGGCAGGAGGTTGGCCTGCTGCTGGTGTGACTAATCAGGAGCAGATTTGCTCCCAGTCAGTGTCTACACATGAACTACTCTACAGTTGCTAATGCACAGTTAATCTAGTACCTGTTTCTATAGGTACTAGCAAACTACACATTAAACTAATTTACTGCACAATGAGCATGTCTATACATGTGTTTATGCACACCTAAACTTAATGTGCCTTTGCTTAAGATGCATTAAGGTGATTTAGGTGTGCATCTACACATGGATGTGCTAATGCGCATTAAGACACATTAAATTTAGGCATGAATAGCTAAGCCACATTAGTGCATGTGTGGATATGCTAATGCACATTAATGTGGTGTGTATCCATTGACGCACACTGCATTAATGCTTATTAGCATATCTACACGTGTGGTAATGCAACTTAGCTATTCACGCCTAAATTTCATACGTCTTATGCAGGTAGCAAATTTGGGTTCCTATAGCCTTAAGTCACCATTTTAAGGCACATTAACTACATGCATATGTAGACCAGGTCCCTAAATGTGCCTTAAAAATGACAATTTTAGACTAAGCCCACTTAAAAGAGGCACGCGTAGACATGCCCAATAAATCCCAAGCATATCTAGATGGTAGTGCTTTACTGCTCATGAGATTAGCCTAATGCACAGTAAAGTGTCTCATGTAGATGCACCCTTCAGTTCCTACATATTCCTAATGACACTGTATAGGATCCAGCCACAATTCATCCTGGAAAATAAAATCCAGGCTTAGTAAGGACCTGAAAGCAAGACCTTGAGAGAAGTAAATGTGACTCCAACAGTATTTCTAAAAAATAAATCTGGCTCAAATAGGGAACACAAAATCAGCAACATTTATGAGAGCCTGAGAGAGGTTCTAGACAAGACGGTTCACAGAGTAACCTTGGGTCTCCCGCCCTTCTCTTCAGTTATCCAGTTCTGCCACCAGACATTCTGGTGGGAACATCCCAGCACTTTTGGCAGCTCCACTCAGCAGCTGTGCCACCAGAGTGCAAAATGCACCCTAGGAAGATACCAGCTGCTGAAGGAACCACAGCAGCTGGCAGAAGGTGCAGGAATGTCTATATGCACCTTCTGTCAACTGCCGGGTAGCAACAGAAGCCTTCTCCACTTGGCAAAGATAGAGCAAGTCTGTTGGCAGAAAGAACACTCCACTCAAGCATATTAGTGGCCTTGGATGAGACACATATTCAGTGCCATCCTCCCCAAAATACACTGCTGACACTGTATAGACAAGCTATTGGTAACAATGAGCCTACTATGGTTGAGATGCACCACTTTCTACAGGCAACAGCACACAAGGAAGTAATGTGGTCAACGTCATATTTGGTCTCCTTTGTCTCCCAGGTCTGAATAAGCAGGTAGCTGTTTACAGCTGAGTTGAATCCAGAACAAGCTCAAACTCAGGCTTTAGGATCTGTAGCAAGACACCTTAACCCCTCTGCCAGGGCACCCCACAGCAGCAATACAGTATCACCCCATAAATCACAACTTGCTTCCCACTGAATTCCACGTACCAGATTATAGTCCACCATTCACAAGTGACTCATTCTGGCAGTCTTCTGCTATATCACAGCACAGCAGCATTCACAGTCAAATGGCTGAGCAGAAAAGTCAAATAGGAAATAGCTTGGTTTTAAAAGTCTCTTCCAAGTCCAAGGGATCCATACTTACCATCTGTATTGTTGCACCATCCCAGCACATCACACAATGTTTTATTAGGGCCACCAGTTCAATCATTCATGAGTTGAAAAACATAAATCTTAGTGCACCCATCTAATATATGTGAATTCTCTATATATAAAGGGCTTAGTCCGTCTGTCTGGGTGTCTGACTGGGTGTCTGTGTGTCTGTCCATAACGCTCTTGGGAGGCATGGCTTCTGGCAGAGCATGACTCCAGTCAGTGCTGCATCAAGAATGCCCATCAAAAATAATGGTCGGGGTGCGGCTTCAGCAGCATGGGCCAGGCAGAGTGGGCCAGGAAGACGAGGGGCAAAGGGGAGAGGGGATGGGGATGTGGGGCCAGACACGGAGTGGGGGGGAGTGGCGCACAGCCGGACATAGAGCGGCAGCAGCGCAGGGCAGTGGGTGGCGGCAGCGGGGGTGGGGGAGTTGCAGTGCCAGACACGGAGCAAGGCACAGGGCCAGACATGGAGGGGGGAGGGGAGGTGCATAGCCAGAGGCAGAGTGGTGGTGGTGTGGGGCAGTGGGTGGCAGTGGCGCGGTGGGGGGGAGTTGTGGTGCCAGACACGGAGCGGGACAGAGGAGGGGCGCAGGGCCAGAAATGGAGCAGGGTGGGGGTGGCACGCAGCCAGAGGCAGAGTGACGGCAGCGTGGGACAGTGGGTGGCACATCATCAGAACAGACCACAGCAGAAGGAACAGTTTGGGGAAGGAGAACCAGCCATGTGATGAGAAAATCATTGAGAATTGAAGACCATGATTATTGACAGATGGCCAACCAAAAGTAGAACGATCCTTTGATCTACCCTATCCCAGCCTCACTTCTAGATGTCTCTATCATGTGCTTTATTTATTGGCCACATCCCTTTCAGGATGTTGTTTTTGTTTGAATTATGTTCTTACTTGCACTTGAGAGAATGAAAAAAGGGCATAGGGAGACAAAACAAGAGAGAAGCGTGAGTAGAGACTACCCCTACCACGTGACGGAGGTTTTAACCTTTTCTAACCTTGCCCCAGGTCATGTGCCTGAGGCAGGAACTCAAGACCAGACTCCTCTATATCACACCTTCAGTGCACATGGCAGATTTTTTAAATTGTATAATCAAGGCCTACAGGTTTAACGTTAAGAGAAAGATGCTGGTTTTAAAAGACTGTGATGGGGAAAAAGCACAACATAGTGCTCCACTGTTTGGGTTAGCAATACGCTAATATTAATATAAATCATAACATTTAAAAAGTGTAACAAAATAACCAACTGTTTTTTTCAAACCTTACCTCAGTCATGACATAAGTATTTCAAGATGTTCACCAGAGTATTACAAATCACAGTGTGGGCTATCAATCTGTCAATGAATAGCACAAGCGATGGTATTTTCAAGTGATATTTGAAATCCTAACCCCATAAGAAAATTAACTCAGGCAATAACATCCTGTTTTCCACAGAAAGCGTTCAGCTTCTCTAGCAGTGGGAAAGTGCCGTTTGAATCTGCTGCTGTAATTGTACGCCTCATTCCTTAGCAAACCGTGTAATGCAAAGCCCCAAGAACTAAGCTCTTCTGTTTTAAACTGCACGCTGATTTGGAAGCAAATATTTTTCCAACAGCATCACCAGATCGAAGCATTTGAGAATCTGAAACCTTCTCGTAACACTGTTTCGGAAGAACCTGACCAAATGATAGTAGATCTGTCAGTGAGAGAAGCGATTTCTGACAAGTTACTTTGCAAGCGTTCACCAGCTTGTCAAACAGTTCTGAAATGATATATCCCTGCAGACGTCAACCAAGCAGAGTCCTCGTCCTTCATTGCTGGGCTGTTTTCTACAGAGCATTACCAGAACCAGTACAAACACAGAATGAGATCCCTTCTACTTGCAGCTATTCCACCATACATCAGGAGTACACCACTGCAATCAGTGGAGTTATTCCAGATTTACAGCTGGACCAAAACTCATTGTCAAATGATCCTTGCCTACAACAGAAAGCTTGATTTTCCACTCCGCTACACAAGCTGCATGCCAGTGTCATTCTGCTAATGAGACTGCAGCTCCATCCATGTAAAACTAGTTAAAATAGTAAGAAATCAGAAAGGGGGGGGGGGTGTTCCCCGGTGCTTAGTGTACTTGAATTTGTCTTTTCCTTTTCAGTTCAGAACTATATTTCCCTCATGTGGACTCTCCTCTGTATCGTATTTGCTGCGACCATAATCTTCTGTGGCAATATGCAATTAGTGAGGACCAGGAGATGCTGCTTTGCTCTTCACTTTCTCCGTTTCCTTCGGGGTGAAGACCAGAAAGAAGACTTTTGCCACAGGGTGGCACTGTTCTATTTTTTCAGTCTAGCAAAAAGCTTTCAGAAACCCAGTTTACAACTAAATTAAAATACACCGAAATATATTTTAATTTGCCTTCTAACATTAAAAATGTAATGAGTTTAAACTATTGGCTTATGTTAGGTTTGTAATCATTTTATAAATTTTAATAAAGTTTATTAAACTAATATAGGACATGAAGAATACAAATATAAAAGCCAGGTACAAAGCAGTTACAGTGTCTAAATATGGAATTATACAAGTCAGATATATCTTTCCTACTGTAGTTGAGACAGGCTGCCCTGTAGATGTAAAGTCTGCATCAAAGTCATCTCACTCTGGTTGTCGCTGTATTACAGGGCTGTCCAACTGGCAGCCCTTAAGTTAATGTGTGGCCCCCAGCTCTCACTGCTACCCCCTCCATTGCTCTGGCTGCAACAGCAGCTGGAGTACCCAAGCTCCCCCTCCATTTTCTGATTCCTGCTTCCTGCCTCTGACCCAGAGGGTGAGGCAGTGGGGTGAAGTACAAGGAGCTGGCTGGGGGTGGGGAGTGGTCCAGGCTGCACTGTGAGAGACAATTGGGGCCATGAAGAACAGGAGGCAAGGGGAGCTTGTGCCCATGGGGCAGCACTGGAGGGGACACCCAACGCAGTGGGGAGGGAGGCCTGCAAGGGCATGCATTGCAGTGAGGGGGGTATGCAGTGCGGTAGTGGGGAAGCATCTGGAGCAGCAATGGGGGGTGCCCACACAGGCTCACAGAGCAGCGGACAGCACATCTTCATGGCCCAGTGGTCCATGGATCACCTGATGCAGCCCCCACTGGTGCAGCCCTCGGGGGCTTAGAAGTTGGACAGCCTTGCTGTATTGTACTGTGCTCCAGATGAAGAGTTTGAGCCCCAAAACCCTATTGCCAATAGGATGGCCTGAGTAGATAGAGACACTGGTAAAGCAACATTTTTCAGAATCGGGTCCTACCATTTTTAGTTTTTAATTTCTTTGCTATTTACCTGCACTGAGTAGAGCAAAATCATCCTGTTTTCAAAGGGGGTTATATATTGTTGAGCTGGAGTTTAAGAAGGCTGGTGAAATTATATAATGTTTAATTTGAGGGGTGATTAACAATCTTGGCTATATCATGTTACTGATTAATGGGCAAATTTCCTCACTGATTTCAATGAGGATTTCTAGTTAAAAACTGGTGGAATTATTAATATTATTACATTCTCTACTGATGGATGTGATCTTGAAAGGCATTGAGCTGCTCCAAGAAAGAGTTGAGATCCCTTGGTTCCTAATGAGTTTAACTGTTGAAGGTTTGATACAGTGTGTGGCTACCCTTTCTTCATGGGTTGTGACCCAGTTCTACAGACCCTTACTCGTGTGCATAGTCCTTGGTCATGTCAGACTTTCTGTATAAAGATTCATGAAGAAGACGCAACAGAATCCAGCATCATGGTTGCTATTATGATCTAAGGGTGTTTTTAATGACTTTACACTCCTTGCAGTATCTGTTGCAAACTCCCTACAGAACTGTAATCTAAATTCAGCCTAGCAAAACTGATTAGCAAGACTGATATTAGGGCATGGATGTTAAAACTAGTTTTTGTTTGTGGGCTTTAAGGATTCCACAAGTTTCACAGACTGAACAGAGTTTACTACTGGAAAAATGTAAACCTTTCACAGGTTTTTAAAAGGACTTAGAGCTACCTCCTGAATAAATGACTCCCTTTGGAACTTGTAAGCATGGGTTTCTGTGGAGCATTACATTACACTGTATTCATAGTTCACAGTTCTTTCTCCAGATATGCCTGAGGGAGAGGGTTGAAGGGGACTGACTGGGATCAGAATGGGGAGGGACTGATTGTGTTTTATTTCAGGTTCTTTGGAGAAAAGGGAAAAACAAAACTTCTATGGTTTAAATCATCTAGGTGGATTTTTTTTCAAAGTTGTTTAGTTTTTTCATATGTGTCAGCATAATGCATGGACCCATGTTCATAGATATTGATACATTACAAAAATGTAAAAGAAAATAAATTACCTCTTACTTAATAAATCACATACCTATCAAAATACTTCAGGGTCATTCTTCTTGTCTGTTAAAAAATAAGGAAATTCTAAGAAAACAAAAGTTATAATTGAGGATATAACTAATATCAAGGGTTTAAGGGCACGGGAACATCCGAAGAGAATTGTTAAACTTCTTACACAATGGAGAGCCAGAAAAATGTTAAGACACAGTAAAACTTTTAGGAAGTAACAAAGTTGAGAAAATCAGAGCTGGAGTTTCTAAACAGCAATATCCCTACCATACCACACCTGGCCTAGAGCATCTCTTCTGCCATACATCTATACTTCAACCAATGAGCACTGGGGCAAAAGGAAAGAGCATGTCCCAAAATCATTACCTGGACTGGGATGTGAGGATTTCGGCTCCCCTCCACTCATATCCAATGGAGGGGAACATTGGCCCTTTGAGACTGGAATGAAATATACGACAGATGGTTTTTAAAAAAAGCAATTATCAAAGGGGAAGATTTTGGAACATATCCTTTGAAATAAAAATTTGTTTAGCATTTTTAGCAGCTGAAATAATTTTCAGAACATCTGATGAGAGGTTTAAGTGCTTCATTTCCTCCTCTCGCTAGCCAAGCCATCCGTTTGAAGACTGTCTGTGGCACATCTCGTCCTTTGTTTCATTGCTACTGGTATTTTCCATAGGGTAAGATTAAATATCAATGGAATGGAGGTACAAACTACAATTTCCTTGGCCACTTGAATAGTCTTATGGTTGTGAAACACACAGTGGCTTAACGGAAGGTGGAAGAAGCATATTCTGAGCCCTTTATGTCCAGAAAGACGAAGTCCTATCTTGTTCTTGCCTTTTATTCATTATTACTCAGGACAAAAAATCTATCAAATAATTGCTTATTATGTTACTTAAGAGTCCTGCACATTGAATACTTCCATAGTAGATTCATAAGAATGAATCTATTAATTATCTTTGCTTCCTCAGCCTGAAAGCTTGCTAAGAAGAATTTTTCCAACTATTTGAGCTGGTTTAATAAAAGATATCAGACTTACCCAAAGAACCTTGTCTCCCTATGTCCTTAGACCAACATGGCTACAACCTACACCCCTGCCTCTATGAATTATGGTATTATGGCATTTCTTAGGGTCTTAAGTTTTTATGAGAATTTGAAGTCTCTGTTTAAGACAAGACCTTTCTGGTCAGCTAGTTGGACCTCCTGTATAACATGGACAATAGAAACAAGTTCAGTAATTCCAACATCGTACCCATAACTTCTGTTTGATCAATAGCACATCTCTTAGAAGGAAAAAAGAATCCAGCCCTTTCTTAGTTCTGTTGTTTCAGTTATTGATTACCCTGACTCTTAAATATGTACCAGTTACTTTCACTCTCAACCCATATAGCTACAATTACTAACTCTTGAATTGCCCATGGCCACTATTCTTCAGATTGCTATTTGAATGATATCTCCAGCACTTCTCTAGAGCCCAACTGTGGTGCCATTACATTATCCAGCACATACTCATGAGTCTGAATTCACATTAAATTCAATAGGGCTGCTTGTGTACTAGTTCTGTTCAGCAAGAGTAAAGGCTTCAGATCAGTGCCTTAAGCAATCTAATGTTTCAAGCTTAATGGTTCTTATGATTTTAGTGACAAAGGCAATTAGGCAAACTTCAGTATACTCTGCTAGAGCAATATTCATTCTCCTTCTTTTCAGGATCTCTGGAGCGATTAGTCAATCAACTTGAAATCTGATAAGTGTCTAAAGATGTTCCAAACTGCAGAAGAAATGTAACCATTGTAATGATCTATTTTAGAAGGATGAGCCAAGTAGTACATCGTAAAATGTTTTGCTTGTGTCTACCACAACAAATCCTAAAGGAGTTTCAACAAAAATATTCATCCTACCCACCTACACTGGCCCCATGATAGCTTAATCAGGTTCTATTGCTGGTAATGTCATTGACCTCGACCAGTATTACACTTTCATTGATGCCTGATAATATACCTATGTTCAAAGAAGGACTGGACAAATGCATGTGGAGAGGTTCATTGGTGGGTAGTAAATGTGACTATTAGGTGTGTAACTACAAAGTCAAAGTCTCTAAATCAGGCTTGTCCAACATACAGCCCGCAGGCCGCCATGCAGCCCTCCAAGCTGTTTTCTGAGACCCGAGATGCTGCGATGGGAAACGAAAGTAAATACTGTACTTTTTGTTTCGAGGGGGTGATGTGATACCACTTCCTGTGAGGTCTTTGAATATGGCTCACCGGCCCACTGGGTGATAAAAAGTTCATGATCAGGCCCCACATTCAAAAGGTTTGACACCCCTGCTCTAAATGCTGGAAACAGTAAGTAGAAAGGGGCAGAGAACAGATCCATGAGAGATTATGTAGTGCCTAGGTAGACAGATGATCTGACCCATTATGGCAGATGCCAGGAACGTTTTAGAACCGCAAGATGAAACAGGTCAGCTCTAGTCCAACAAGAGTTGGGGGGATTTGGCAAGATCCCAGTGGTGGGGAGCTTAGCCCACACCTGCATCTGCAATTGGGCTGAGTGGTATTGCTGGGTGCAATGAAGATGTGGCAGCAGTACTGGCAGAGCTCCCAGACTTGGCACAAGCAAAGTCGGCCACTGCCAAAGGCTAGCAAAGGCCCCTGTCTCCATGAACTGGATCCAGTGGCTCCATTGGGTGGATAGTCCATAGATCATATGTTGCTGATCCCTGAACTATGGAATTTCTTAGGGTCTAAAGTTCTTATGAGAATTCAAAGTCTCAGTTGTCCATTAGATGTTGATGGATTCATAATATAAAGAACACAGAGGCCAAAAATTAGTAGAAATTACTAGAGATGGTCAGAAACTATTAGAAACACTACACCTAATTCATAGGTGAATTTATGAGACCATAAGCAATCATAAAAAAATCCAGAGGGAGCCTAATTTATGGAACATTCATTTTCTTCTTGTAGGTTGTAGCCATTTTCTTCTACTGAATTTGACTTCCTAGCAGACTTTCATCCTCTCAGATCCCTGCACACTATATACTGCCAGCAGCAGCTGATGCAACCCTGGGTTGAATCACACTCAGAATATCTAAAATGGAACTTTGTGTCCAGAAAATAGCAGAAAAATGAATCCTCTGTGCAAAGAGGAAGAAATGCAGGTTGTCTGTACTTTGCATCTGTGTCTGCTGAATTTCTGTATCGCGAATTTATTGGAAACTTTTGTTATGACAATTTGCGATCTTTTCTTTTAAACATGATGAGTCTTGGAAAAGGGGATAACAAGGCCCTGAATGAGATTAAGGGAGTACCCTTCATCTGATGTGATTTTTGCTGGATATAAATATTCTAATCTTCCACCAAAGGGGAAGATTGAAGGTCTTTAAATCTCTTAAGCCTTGTTAGCTAGGGTTGATTCTTAAACTTCCCTCCGGCCGTATAGTTCCTTCCCATAAAGGACAGGGCAACAACAGAAAGGATTGCCAGACAAAACGATAATGGAATTGGCTCAGCAGTAGAAGATGACAACATGCCTCATGGTGGAAAATAAGTGAAAGGAGTTGAAATCTTTTTCATCCTCCATCGATTTCCTTCTCTTAATTATCCACTACAAGGCTGAAGTGCTCTAATATTGCAGAGACATCTATACTCACTCTTTTTCTCTGTTGTTCTATCCAGAGATACTGCAGCAAGTTCCCATTGTTATATAGGTCCCAATGAAAGTTAATAAAAATGCTGTTTTCTACCAGGTATCCAAGTCCTTCTGCCTTGGGGGTTGAAAATCACATACAGAGTCCCTGCCTCAAAGAACTTACCATTTAAAGAATAAAATATAAACCAAAGATGGGGAAACTAATACAAATATAAGCAGTCAGCTGATGGGTCTCCAAGTCACAGGGGAGAACCTGGCCACACATTCAATTAATGACAGGATGAGAACAAGCCACTTTGTTTTATCATGCTATGAATTGAGTGAATGAATATCTGGGTTACTATGTAAGGCAGGATTAACTGGTTAATCATGCCTTACGTGTAACATGTAGGTGGGGCCTAAGTCACTGGTTAAAACAGTTTAGATAACATTTACTCTGAAGAAGCGAGGGACGGAAGTAAGAGAAAGCTAATGTTAATCCAGTATAAACTACAAAGATACACATGGATACTAAGTTTGTCAGACTTTGACTCTGAAGTGATGATGTAAATGTTCATCATGAGCATGTAAGAAAGTTTTTGCAGCTTCAAAGTTACAGAATATTACACTGAGGAAAGACACCTTTTGGCATCTGAATAAGAATAGCCTCTCCCTGTTGTGTGTTCTGTGTACTAAATTATCCCTAGGTAAGTGAAGCCATTCACCTAACACGTATCCACTCCACCTTTCTTTGGATGACATTAATACAGTTTTGATGCATCTTTTTTAGTTCAAAGGTTTCTTTTTCCATTTTGTTATGACTGATGTAGGTTAAATCTGTGGTTTCCTAGAGTGGAGATAAACTAAAATAAACACAATTTAATCAAGGAGATTTAGTCATGAAAAATGAGCATAAGGGGGGTCCTATTTTGAAATATGGTAAATCATTATGGAGTTGGCTGTAGAATTACAGGGAGACCAGAGCATGCAGAGAAGGGAATTATTCTAGAGACATGAGGTTCTCATTTAAAGTTTTCATGCCTGTCATCTTAACATTTTTTTTTATTTCCATGAAGACATGAATGACCATCTTTGTCTGCTTCAGATATAGATTATCTGATTAGACCCTGGAGGAAAATGAAAAATGTGTAGGGTTTCTTGTATGTGAATATTGCTTCTTTAATCAAGGCATTTAAGGTTTCTATGTTTAGCAGGTAATTGTGTAAGAAACCATTGGTAGTATTGGAAAAAAATATTGCTGATTTGATGTAGTGGAAAGGTTCCTTCTGCTTAGCTAGTAGGGTCCTTCCCTGAGAGGTCTTACAATCCAGGTTGTACTCCTTATATAGTCTAACACTTCCCTCCAAATTCAAGTATAAAGTAACATTTTATGGGGTACGGTACATGTTATACATAGAATACATCCAGTTTGGCACCCATGTTAGGGCCTTGACTCACAAGATGTCAAGGCCAAAGTTGACATCACATCATTTTGTTATACCTAATCATTGTTAGACATGCTTCTGTTGGCATTTCATTGATTTTTGGCTATCGCACTTCAGCAGGACCATATTTTTCTCCATTATTATATATGCAAATTAAAATCCCACACCACTACAGAATCCTTTTACCCATGGGAATCCTCCTTTTGCCAGCTAAGCTGGCTTTCAGATGCATTGCTTTTTCTGCATTTAGATACCCAGTTACATATGCAATTGCACTTACTGCATGTACAAATTGTGCAGCTGAGTGTGCATTTTACATATGCAATTGAGCAGATGGCTCTTTTTTGAAATTGTGCTCTCAGGGCCAAAATACCCAAACCTGGGTGCCTAAATTCAGGCATCTAAGACTATACTTCAAACCCTAAAACTATGGAACAAACAATATTTTTCAGAAATGAGGGGCACACACACCTTCTATCAGCTTCAGTGGTAACCACAAGTACTTAGCCCTTCTTAAAATCACATCATTCATTTAGGTGCCTAAATATGAGTACAGGTGCTTGACTTCAGGCACACAAGTTGGAAAAAATATAGTTAGTTCCACTCTCTTGTAGCATAGGCAAAGACTAGTATAAAATATCACTTTTCTGTAACATAGTAAATCTGAATGTGCAAGTAAAAGGTTATCTTACAGGCTAAGCACAGACAATTAAAAAGCCCGAGGCTGAATTGATTCAATCTTCTCAGGTTAGACTATGTAGATTAAACTAATGAAAAAGTGAACAGACATTTACTTGTGAATCCAGAAACATGATCACATGCCTGCAGTGGCTCAGGCCAGAAGCTGCGGGGTGCTAGTGCACTCCTCCCTGCTGGACTGGAGCAGACTGCTTGGACCAAGTGTAGCCTGCCCACAATGCAAGGGGTGGGGTTGCAGGGGAGATGCAAAGCATTCTGGGATGCTGAAGGACTCTGAGTTGATCTGGAGTTGACAGAAGTTCAATAAACTGATTTAACCTAAAATCAGTTAAGTCTGATACTACATCCATCCAGGTTTATCTTAAACTGGTCTTAGCCATTTTGAAAACTGTTTATGTGCACTGAACTTCAGTTGCATTACAGATTTTAACTGGTTTCCAATCATTTATACTGATTTATGTGTAATTTCTGCCCCTAACCACAGAGCCAAAAGTCTAAGAGGCTGGTCAGTGCTGTTGAAACTTGTGACAGCTCCAATGAAGTCATCCATTAACAGAGCCATGACAATTCAGGGCAGCTGTGACAATTTTCAAGAAACAAAGATTTGAGCCTGAATGCTGAAGGGCAGTTAGTTTAAGTTTTCATTGTCTTTTTAAGACATTAGAAGCTCTTGAGACATAGTGGTCTTTATTTATAAAGAAATGTCATGAGAGCATGTCAGGTTCTTGTCTTTTCTTTTACAGTAATGATGTTTTAAGGCAGTGATTCCCAACCCTGGCTCGCAGGGGCAATGCCAGCGGCGCCACACAGAAAAGATGAGCTGCACCATGTACCGGAAGCTCCCTCGCCCCCACCCCTCGTCCTCCACTGCCTCCTCACTCCACTCCCAGCAGTGGGGCATGGGAAAAAAAGATTGGGAACCACTGTATTGAGTTCCTGATGCTTTTTCCAGATGGTCAAATATTAGTTATTTGTTGACATCAGTGAGATTTTTTTTTTCATAAGTTTATTGCAAGGCCATAGCTGGTAATTGAAATGTGTACAAAAACTGACCCATTTGTTGTATCCTGTGTACAAAAATATCCCTGATTTCCCAAACTGGACTCAGCGTTATACATAGCAGTATCACTACTACCGGAAGAGTCAGCACCTTCTATTATTGCATTCACAGTACCAGGTAGTAAACTTGTAGTAAAAATAGAGGGTTGTGCTCAGTATAGGTTCAGCTAGATATGTAGTACTACGTTAATGAGAGATCTGATGGAAAGCAGATCAGAGAAAATACTATCTTACAGAAATCAAAGTTTCTATTCTGTACTGCAGTGTAGGTGGTATATACCTATCTATACCACTGTTACTCCAACTATGAAACATAATAATGGACAGTCCTATTTTGGAGAGGTTTATTGATTTCAGATATCCTGCTTGTCCATCTGACTTTAAATTAAAAATATGCAGTCCATTATGTGAAAACAATAAATGCAGCATAGCTGTACTTTAGGTCTGAATGTTTCAGAGGTCCTGTAGCACATTGTTTATTAGTGTTATAGATAGCAGCCTATTTCTTTTTCTTCAGGTTGCAAAAGGTTTTGGTGATGTGCAGGATAGGAAGCACTGCTTCTTCCAGCCAAATCATGTCTGTTTTTAACTATTTATGAACACACTCACAGCTAGATTACCAGAACTCTATAAAAGCTATTTTGACCTCAGAGCTTCAACTGCAGAAATCCTGAACCTTCACAAGTGATACTCAGGGAGCTGAGCTTTGGACTAATAGTTGTATACAATGGCAAGCGCTCTGGTGTCTCAACTGAGCACCCCAAATTGGTGGATACTTTTGGGGCAGATCCAAAAGTGGTGCCCACTGGTACAGTTATACCCCCTTCCCACTTTTTGACCGCACAGCAGGAGCAACAGCTGAGGACTTTTTTAAGTCCCCAAAGAAGACAACAATTTCTCCCTTCCTTCCCCTCCATCCTCAGAGGCACATCCCCTTCTTCCAGGTCCCCCAACCCCAGCCTGCTGCTGCCTTTATCTGCATTGTTCCAGGGCAAGCGGCGCTCCTGCCCCACTTTAGCCAGGCCACAAGCAGTCAGACTTCACCCACCTGTGGATTTTCTTCATTTTTCAAGGCTTGTTTTTTTTCCCCATGCTTTCCATTTTTTTAATCTTTCCACCTTTTCCTACTAAAGTAACTAAATGGAAAAACTGGGGAAAAAACTGGTTTCAACCCCCTGCCCCCAAATGTCCATATGTTTGGATTCCATGCTGGTCAACAAAAACACAGAAAATTTGGATTATAACATTTTTAACAAACATATTCTTATTTGAAAGGGACCATTTTCCTTTGGAAGAACATTTTATATAGAACAGTATATATGTAGTTTCTTGGGTAGATTATCAGTTGAGCCATTCAGTGATCAGAAGAAAGAAAGAATTTGGCTGTAAATTAGCCAGCTGAGAATACTTCCAGCTGGGGTAACTGTAAACTGGAGTTAAGCCAGTACAGACAGTCTTGGTGCCAGCTGCCTCCATACCATTGCAATGTGGGCCATGTACTGCGGGCAGAGAGGGAATGACAAGGAGCCACGTTATGCTTGACCGAGCCTCAGCAATTGTGAGTTAGAGAAACCCCAGGGCTGCTCTAATTCAGAACTGAGCCAACACAGCCTGGTCCCTTAATATCACGAGACTGTATACAACTCTCTGGGTGTGTTTACACGAGACACTTAACTTCACAGTAGCATAGTTTACTGTGCAGTAAGCATGTGTGTCTACATGCATGCACGCTTATTGTGCAGTAAAAACCCTTAATTGCGAGTAACTTTGATACCTGCAAATGCAGATGTCAAAGTTACTCACAATTAGTTACTGCACAATAATGCATGTGTAGATATAATGTAGGAGCAAATTTGCTCCTGGGTCAGCACTGCCACTAGGCAGCTGACCTGAGGCTAGCCCCAGGGCTCTGGGCTGGGAACCTCTCCTGCCCCAGGCCTGGATTGCCTCTATGGCAGCCTCTGCCTCAGGTCTTTAAAAGCCTGTATGCATTTTGAGCCCTAGGACACATCAGGAGAGTGACTGAGGCCACTCCAGCCCACTGTGTCCCCCTGAGCAAGCTGCAGACTAGCCTCACTAACTTGCCTGAACCCTGGCACTGCTGCCTGGCACCACAGTACCGTGTGGCTGCCAGGCCTGCTCCGGGCCCCAGGCCCAGCCATGTAGCTGCCAGCCCCCAGGCCCAGCTGCAGGTAGCTTCCCCAGTGGGGGAAGGTGTAGGATCCCCAATGGCATCCTCCTCACCAGCACTCATGATCACATCCATGCCTGCCACCTGGACCCCAGCTGGTCACAGGAGGAAACTCATGGCACTGTGTAGTGAAGCCGAGATGCAGAGCCAGTTTAAGCAGGGTGGGTGCTCCAATACCCATGTCTATCATGCTGGATGCAGGGCTGTCAGGCTGGATGCAGGAGCACAGAAACAACCAGACAGCACAGCATAAAGGTCAAGGCCTTGTGGGCACAGTGGTTGGCCATCACCAACCATAATTGTCAGTTGGGGAGTGCCCAAAAGTCCATGCCCTTTGTATGGCAACTGATGAACATCCCTGTGCCCTGGGACCCAGGCCTCAGCCATGCCTCAGCAGTATGGGTGGCAGGAGACAGTGCAAAACTACATTTTAGAGACCTTTGATATTATGATATGGAAAAAAATATCAGTAAAATACTGCAAAACAGACACAGATATGTAGAGGGACTTCTTCCTTGTGGGATAACACCGCAGCTTAACCCCGTGTTTAGAACATTTTCTGGTAATTAACACACATTTCTAAGTAATAATAATAAAATAAAACAGATATACCTTAAACCTGAATTTAATAAATAGAGGGGAGTTGGAAATGAAAAGAATCAGGTAAATTCAGGTTTAAGGTATATCAGTGAAATACTGCAAATACCATTGTTTAATTCACTAAACTATAACATTTGTCAATCATATGAACCTTAGCAACAGCAATGTTAGGAACATGCAGTGAACATAACTTCACAGGCCTATTAAGTAGTGTTCTACCTTTCATATCAGAATTATTAAATGGCACTATACTTGGATTGAGGCCTTTATTTTCCTTTCACCTCTCCTCTTTGTACATGGAATCTCACTGTATTCTCCAAAGGAAATCATATTGTGCGTCTATAAACTGAAGATTATAAATTATATTCAAAAATGGGATGAGCTAGCAGAAGCCTATGTAAACTGGAATGCTTAAATTATTGGGCAATTTTGAAAAGCAGGCTTTTGAAAGCATTGAGAAGGCTAATGACAAAAATTGCCTCTCTTTTCATCTTTGAATATGAAAGCTCACCTTGCATGTTGTGGTATGCAAGGACTTTTATTTGCAGAATAATCTGTTATGCTAAAAAGTAAAACAGTCTATGGAGAAATGTCATTGAATTGAGCCAATATCAATGATTCAGGATAAGTGAATCTAAGGAGATGAAGCATGTTTAATGTAATTACACATCCACTTCTTGTGATGTACGACCATGTGAAGCATTACTAATCCCCAAACAGATACCTGCAGGGAGGACTATCAAGAACAGCTGTTTGGACAACAAGAAATGAACCACATGAACTCACAGTTCTGCAGGCATTTGACTGAGTGACTCTGGGAGTCAGATTTTGTCCACTAAGTGCGGGATTTATACGGAACTAGACAGTGTTCCATACGGAAGTACATTAGTTTTTCACATAAATCACATAGCCAACTCATTTATTATAACCTTCAATATTTCCATTATGAGATAGAACTTCCAAAGCGAATAATGATGTTGCTAACTCAGCATATGGAATTTGTTGTCATAGTCATTTTGGCTTTCTATTTCCAAAGCATAAGCCTTTATGTTTCAACAGTAGTATCAATTGCACGCTAATGTATTTCATACATTTATTATGCATTTGGGAGTTAATAAATGAGAGAGATAATAATGGAAGCAGTCTCTTTCCTTCTGGCATATTCAAGAAATCTCCCACATTGCAGGTGTTGAAATGATGAAGTTATCAACGGAACTGTTTACATACAGGACATCTAATTACAAGAGCCTATAAGCTCTTTACCATCCTATTACATTACTTTAATAACTTATATTTTATTCATACCTATTTGTTAGGTTTATAACAGGTTTATAACACTTATTAATGAGCACATGCTTAACTTTAAGTCTTACAAACAATTTGAAGAATTAGAATTACTTTTGTGATTTTTTTTTAAAGCGCAAAATAAAATAAACACATTGCAAAAAGCCAACTCCTAAGCATGATAACAGGTACAAAAAGATTGACAGAATAGTTGAAGTAAATATTCTTATCATGTATTTTCCAATGTTTAGAACAGAATTACTTGCACATAAAGGGGTACACATGCATAAGTTACTTTGACCAAAACAATCCAACAATGCATGACTCAAATATGGTACCTTATTTCCAAAGGCTTGGATCTGTGGTCTTGTTGCCAGTTCACATGTACAAAACACATGGAAACTGCTGTAAACTTGGCAGTGACCAGTGAAGAATTCACTCCAGTAGCCTTGTGGGTAGATACTGGGCTAATGGGTCGGCAGTACAAAATCCTAAGATGGAGCAGCCATAAACTTCCTCATTGGCGCATCTAAACGAGACGCTTACTGCATATTTGCCTAATAACACTGCACAGTAGCACGTCATGGCAAAAACCATACTAATAGCCTTCTGCACAGTGTTATTAGGCTAATGTACAGTAAGCATCACTCAGTAAGTGCACGCTGGCTCTACTGAACAGTAACTCTAGGTACTGCGTATTTAGTTAGTACTTTATAAACAAGTATGAAACTAAATGTGCAGTATCTAAAGCACATTAATGAACGTGTAGATATGTCCTATGTGTCTTTTCCATTTCTAAGAGCAATCCTTTTTCACTGTATGTATAAAGCTGTGAAGGATATCTTTTAAAATAATTTTGCATTTGAGATCAAGTAGACTCCAGAGTGAATTCAATAATCTGTTGCCTTTACAAACTCTTACCAGTTTCTATAAACTGAATAAGACAAGATATAGAATATGAAATCCACTAGATAATCATTAGCATATAATAATCCACTGGCATTATTTGTATTTCCATGAACTACATGGCAGATTATTCGTAAAACTGAATACAGAAAGCCGATCAAGTGGCTTCTTATTGATGATAAGCAATCTTTATTTTCCAGGGAGGTGAACACCTCATTAACCATTACCAGTATTAGCTGCTGTTAGAGAGAGACTTAATTTCTTTAGCCTTCTGCAGCTTAACTTTTTTCCTATACTGAAATGTTAACATAGTTTAATACCTACCTCTAGGAATAAAACCAGTTGGGTTTTAGTCTGGCAAGAAGATGGACACAAAGCAATCTGGAGATGTGTCACTTGCCACTCAAAAAAATATTACTAGTGCTCAGCTGGAACAAGAAGGAACAATCCATTTGGACTTTCTCTGTGTACTCTATACAGTCAAGGCTGCCTGTAGAGAAGGTAGATTAAGCATAGGCTCTTCAGTTCTTCCTTTTCACTGCTGAAACCAAGATCATCCAGTAAACTGTTTCCCCCAACATAGTTTCTCATGAGGATGTCCACAATCTTCTAGAATTATTTAGACCTGTCTGTAGTTAAGTTTCATCTTTATGGATTACTTAAGGCAAGTGGTATTCCTGGAAAGCTTTAGCAGTGACTCAACAAACCATCTTTTAGTGTTGAAATAATATGTAGTATCTTCTAATTACAGGGTGCATCTACATGTGCAATTAATGCAACTAAATAAACTCTGGCACAATTTGCACCAGAGTAAATTAATCTGAGTGTCACCATCTACACATACATTTAATCTAATTTACTCCCATATTGGATAGTACTTGTATCTGACAGGACTATCCTACAGTGGAGTAAATTGACGTACTTCAGCCTAATAGCAGTGGTGATTCTTTACTGTGGAGCAGATCAGTCTACTCATAGTTTCATAGTTTTGTAGTTAGTAGGGTCGGAAGGGACCTGAGCAGATCATCAAGTCCGACCCCCTGCCATGGCAGGAAAGAGTCCTGGGGTCAAAC
>NW_017728909.1:2218941-2257550 GCF_001723895.1 Crocodylus porosus | reverse complement strand
TTTTTGAAGATGGGAACCACGTTGGCCCTCTTCCAGTCCTCTGGCACCACACCAGAGCACCACGAGTGCTCGTACAGCTGTGCCAGGGGTCCCGCAATGACTTCAGCTAATTCCCTCAGCACTCTGGGGTAGAGGTCATCCGGACCCGCTGATTTAAATACATCCAGTCCCTCCAGAAGTTCCCTGACTAGATCCTCACTGACCCTTGGCCTAGGTGCGCCTCCCCTGGGGCCTGAGGGAGGCCCAGTGGGGGGGCTGATCAGGAAAATGGAGGCAAACAAGTTGTTAAATAGGTTAGCTTTGTCATCTGGTGCGACGACCAAAATTCCTAGCGTGACTTGCAGGGGCCCCATGTTACCCAGTACCTTGTTTTTGCCCCCTATGTATTTAAAAAAGGACTTCTTGTTGTCCTTGATCTGGGAAGCTAGTCCCAGTTCCATCTCCACCTTGGCCTTCCTGACTGCCCCCCTGCAGCCCCAAGCAACCGCAGTATAGTCCTCCCTGGTGATGACCCCTCCCTTCCATTAGGTGTATGCCTCCCTTTTAGCTAGGAGACATTCTCAGATGCTTCTAGTGAGCCATTGCATCTTTTGCGCTTTCCTGCTCCCTTTGATCCGTGTTGGGATTACCTCCCTTTGGGCTTAGAGAATCGTCTCCTTAAGAAGCAACCACTCTTCTTGGACACTTGGCTCCCCTCCCCTCAGGGACCTCAGTGCCTCCTGGACTATTCTTGTTAGCTCATTGAAGTCCAACCTCCTGAAAACTAGGGCTGCTGCCTTGCTGCAGGCCTTTGCCACCTTGTGCTGCATGGTGAATTTCAGCAGGTGAATTTCAGCATTGCTATTGCCCAGGTGGTCAAGCACCTGCAGCCCCCTCACCAGGTCGTCGCCCATGGCCAGCATCAGATCCAACAAGGCATCTCCCCTGGTGGGGCTGTGCCCCTTCTGGGTTAGGTGGAGGTCCTGCATTTTGGCTAGGAACCTACATGAGCGGTCAGAGGTGGCTGACTGCTCTTCCCAGCAGATGTCTGGAAAGTTCAGGTCATCCATGATGACCACGTACTTTGACCTAACTGCCTCCATGAGCTGACTTAAGAATTCCTTGTCTAGCTCTTCCCCTTCGTTGGGTGGTCTGTAGTAGACCCCCACCGTTAAGTCTCTTTCCCCTCAACTTCCTTGTATTGTAACCCAGAGCACTTCAGTGTGCCCCTCCTCTGACTGTGCTACTTGATGAGGATGTGTATTCCTCCTTAATGTAGAGCACCATACCCCCGCCTTTCCTCCCTGTCCTGTCCCTCCTGTACAGCCTATAGCCCTTGATATTCACCGCCCAGTTGTGCGTTGGGTCCCACCACATTTCAGTGAGCCCCACTATGTCTGGGTTGGTGTCGGCTAGCAGGAGGGTAAGTTCCTCCTGCTTGTTACCCATACTATGAGCATTTGTGTAGAGGCATTTGAGGCCTCCTGGGGATGTGTGCACTGGCCCCCTATTCTCAGCATTGCCCTGGCCCCTGTTGCCTACCTGTGTATATATTCCACTCGTTGGTCTAGGCTGAGCTGTACTTGTGGGTGTTGCTTGGTTTAGCGGTCCAAGGCTTCCTCCACCCTCATCTTCCCCTTCCCCCAACAAGCCTAGTTTAAAGCCTGCCGAAGGAGATCTGCCAACCTAGAAGAGAACACACTCTTACCTTTAGGGGAAAGGTGGACCCCATCCCATCTAAGCATGTCTCTTGTCGTGATGTGCAGGTCGTTGTCAAGGAAGCCAAAGCCCACCTCAAGACACCATTCCCGAAGCCACCAGTTGGTCTCTGTGATGCACGTCTCATGCCATCTTCCACATCTGCTCACTGGTAGGACAGAAGAGAATACCACCTGTGGACCTATCTCCTTCAGCATGCCCCCTAGAGCATGGTAGTCCACCATCAGGTGATCAGGGCTTCTCCTGGCCGCATCATTAGTACCCACATGGATTAGGATCATGGGGTAGTAATTGGTGGGCTGGATTACTCCTCAGTAAAGCACATGTGTAGATGCACCCACAGTCTGTTCATTTATGACAAGTTGACTATTAACATTAATTGAAAATGTGAGTGCATTTACATATTTTGCAAAAGTTCCAGTCAGAGTTCCAAACTGGTGTCACATTCAAAAATGTTTTCCTGTTGATTTTAAAATTCACTTAGCTAAACTTTTTAGTCATGCTGGACTCTGTAGCTATAATGTTATAATATATACAAATATTGTTCTTGCTTCAGTGACCAAGGATTTTGCTCATGTATCTGGAGCTTTCTTTCTATGGTGCAAATGAGTTAGTAGGGTGTGTCTACACATGCATCTATTCCAGCCTAGATTTACTGTGCAGTAACCTACTGCAGAGTGAGTGCCTACATGTAAATTTTAGTGGGCTTAAATTTAAACTAATGTGAACCATGTGTATTTTGGCAGGTGTCTATACATGGTGGGATGTGGAACTAACTTTAGCCTCAGGTCAGTCCCACCCTGCCACATGCCCCTGTGGCCACTGGTGGCATGTGGCAGCAACCCTGCTGTGGCACTCCCACAGGGCTCTGCAGCTTCTCCCCCGCATCCAGATGTTGGCCCTGCAGAGGCAAGAGACAGAAGCCTTTTGTGTGATAAGATGCTCTGCAGCAAGGGCCCTGCACTGCCCAGTCTCACTTCAGAGGTTGCCATGTATGGGTGCTCAGAGACCATGGCAAGTGTCCGGGTAGGGCTGTGCCCAGGTGGCCACTGGCTGAGGCCCCTCACCCCACTTGCTCCCCTGGGGCTAGCAACCCACTGGGTGCTGGCTACAAGCTGCCTGCCCCCCACCCCCACCAGCCCCTTCCTAGGGCAGGCCAGGGAAGATTGCTAGCAGCACCTCCTGCCGCAGCTCCAGGGTCTATCCCCACCCACCCTGCAGGCCAAACACTCTGCTGTGCTGCTGCCCAGCCCACAGCACCTAGGCTTGGGCACATGGGGCTCCTGGACAATTGGGTATGGGGCTGGCCTGGTCCAGAGTCAGGGCAGAACCACAATCTGCAGCCTGCATGCAGGCAGGGTCATGCAGGATGCAGATTGTAGCTCTGCCCCAGCTCGGGACCATGCTGTCACCACTGCAAGGAGCTGGGGCCAAGACATGATCCGCTGCCTGCACTCCCCTTCCCAGAGCATGCAGGCTGCAGATCACAGCTCTGCTCTGGCTCCAAACCATGCTGTCACCACTGCAAGATTCCACCTCAGCCTGAAGCAGCTCCACACTCTGCCACATGCCCTGCCAGCATTGCTGGGGCCAGTCTCCATGGAAGCCCCAGCACTGCATTGCTGCTGCTGGGGTCTCCATGAAAACCAGCCCCAGCCATGCAGATGGGGGCTACTAGGAAATGGAGTCTGGCCACTGGCTGAATCCACAATTTTTGCCACCCCTGCATTATGCCCTGATGATGATCCTGCTGGTGCCCTGGGTGCACCTGCACTCCTGGTTCAGGACCCTGAACTATGAGAGCACTGGGGCAAGCCTGGACTTCCCTGTACCCTCCACCACTGACTGGAGGGCTACCTCTCACAGCACTACACATCCTTGCCCCTCACTGGCAAGGAGGACATTGCCACCAGCATCAACACCTTCCTCAGTGTGTGAAAAGCCTGTGCCCACCCAGCTGTGGGGACAGGGGCTGCTCATTAAAGTCTTGAACTTTGTCCTGCCTCTCTTCATGCTGGTGGGAGGTGGGACTTGAGGGCAGGGGAGTGAAGGTGGGCTGAGCAGGGACCAGGGGTAAGGCCAGGGACTGGGAAGGCCTCCCCCAATGCAGGATTTACCATGTGTCCAGGGCTGGTGAGGCTGGTGGCTCAGTGTGGGGCCCCCCATCAGTGACAGCATCTGGCTGTGCCCAGTGTCCATGGCCTTCAGTGAGTGCCAGGCCAGCACCCTGGCAGGTCCCCACCCCAGGAGGATCTGGTGCTGCTGATGGCCGGTGGTGGTGTAGCTGGCCACTCCTCGTGGTGGGGTGTGGGGCTGGGCCAAGAGTGAGGCAGCCACTGGGCAAGGCTCCCCAAGATGCCAGTGGATGCAGAAGCCAAGGAGGTGGGAGAGGCAGGGGACTGAAGGCCTGAGGTCCCGTTCTCCAGTGACATACCACCGGCGGCATCAGGGCAGGGACTGGGCAAGGCAGGTCACCCTTGCTGGTGGCACTTGCAGGGATACAGCCTGGCTCCTGGGGCACCAAAATGCAGGTCAGCTCCCATATGAAGGTCTTCTGGGCATGACTGGACCAATGATTGAAGACAGTCATGGCCACCCCCTGCGCCTGCAAGATCTTGGCCTTCATGTGGCACTGCCACACCATCTAGGAGTGGCCTCATGCCTGAATCCTGGCTGACATGTCCTCATAAACGTGAGCATTTGAGCACCTGCCCCATGTGAACTATCGCTGGATGTCAGCCCCAGCCCAGAGCCCCATAAAGTCACCTACCTCCTCCTGGGTCTAGTTGGAACCCAGGGTGCTCAGGATGGGTGCGTGGCACATGGGTCTGGGACTCAGAGGGGATGATGTGCTGGAAATTGTCCCCATCCTGGCTCTCTAGCCCCCTATGTGGCTGTCCCTGCAGTGCCAGCCCTAGAGGGCTGCCAGCAGTACCCAGGACAGGGGCACAGCCAGGAATGGGGACCTGCATGGCAGAGGCACTTCACCACAGTGCCTGCAAAGAGACAGAGCTCAGGGTTGAGGTTTGCAGGGTGAAGGTGCTGGCCTTGCCTTCATAGAGAGCAGGCTCAGCAGCCCTGGGGGGAATCTCAGGGCTGAGCAAGGGATGCAGCAGCCTGCAGTCCTTTGCAACACTCACCTGTGGCCAAGAAGCAGCTCCAGCTAGGGAATAAGATAGACAGAGGCTTCCTGGGTCCTGTCCAGCAAGGCACATGCGGCCTGGTGGGCTCCTGCAGAGAGTACTAGCTTCTCCAGGCTCCCTTTGCTGTGTGCCCCAAGGCACAAAATAGCTGGCATCTTTTATATCCTGCAGCTAGGGGCTGCCAGAGAGCAACCCAGCCCTGGAAGAGGAGAGGCAGCCAGCCAAGAACCCTGGGGCTGGGCTCTGGCCAGCCCCTGGTTGCTGGGCAGATCCAGCACTGAAATCCCTGCACTCATGCACACTAATGTATCTACACATTCGCTAATGCTCTTTAACTATTCATGCCTAAATGCCTTCTTTATGGAGGTATCAAATGTAGGCATGATTAGCCTAAAATCGCCATTTGTAAGACACAGTAAGGGCATACACATGTAGATGCATTAGCACATTAAATGCCCATGTGTACTCATGCCCAGTAAGAGTTTTTGGCTAGGTCTCTACACATGCATGGATTAGGGAGTATGTTTTCTCTCAGGTCCCTGCAGCCCTGCAATGCGCCCCTGACACAACTGAAGAGAGATTCAGACTCCCCTTGGGTGCTAGCCCAGGGGCTGGCAGGGAGCACTGGGCCAGGAGATAGCTGTCTCCTGGCCCTGGGGGACTGCCTACTGCTAAGGCAGGGACAATGTCCCCTGCCCCAGCAGCAGGGAGCTCCTGGCCCTGGCTCCCTGACCAGGGGCACAGGGCTTGGAAAGAGCTGCAGGGGAGCGGCAGATCCCAGCCCACTGCCCCGATCCACCAGTAGGGAAGCTAGCTCACTGTTGGCTGCCTGGGCTGGGACCTACCCCACCCCTGCAGCTCAATCCCCATGCCTCAACCACTTGATCTGGGCAGAGGGCTGGGACCTGCCTCTGACTGGGGCAGTTCCCAGTAGCCCCGGGCTGTACCGGGAAGCCTCCATGTGCAGCCTGGAGCTGGCTGGGGACTGCCCGCAATGAAATGGTCCCCTGCCACCTCCAGGCTGTATGTGCAGCCCTGTGCAGCCTAGGGCTGTCAGGGGCAGGTCCTAGGCAGCTCCAGGCTGAGCAGGAAGTTGTTCCCGTGCAGTGCGGGCTGAGGAGCTTGTCCCCAACCTGTTCCCAGCCCCTGCTTCACAATCCAGGCTCACTGCTACTGTGCAGTAGGGTTGGAAACGACCCGTGCACGGCTGGAACAGCGCAGTACCAGCCGGTGCTGTTCAGTCATGCAGTGCCAGCTGGATAGTGGGGCACACGTGTAGATGCACCCACTCAAACTGAAACATATTTACATTGAGAACATAAACATCAAATTAGAAAATTAACAATACTTTTTTCGTTTTTCAACACATTTACACTTCCTGATCCAGGCTAGCATCAGAAAGGGAGATTCAGTACCATGGATTTTGCAAGGGCTCCAGAACTGGGATCCATATGTTAAAGCAATTGATTCTTTACAGATTCGAGGGGCTTGAAATTCCCTGTAAGTTAGCAGACCTGATCTATCCAGTTTATCCACTGAAAACAGCTGGGCATCTGCCCCTAAAAGTATGGATGAGAATTAATTAAAAGCAACCAAAAGTTTGGCTGTTATCTCAACTGTATTGGGCCACTAATCCCTTAAAGGTTGACCCAAACTAGGGAGATTTTTCTATATTTTTATAATATCTATGGAATTATTCTGTGAATATGAATGATTTCTGCCATTGGTTCTGCTTTCCCGCTACCACGTTCATTTTCCCACAGGAGAAATGCATGCCTTTTCCCTATAAACCATCTACTGCTCTTTTACCTTATGAACAGAATTCCAGTCAGCTCTTCTTGGAACAGTAAATTGAAGCCAAATTTGACTCGTTAACTTCATTTCAGTGATTTAGAACTGACTTGATAATGCTACACTATATGATGGACAAATATAACGGACATTTTTACTTACTACTGAATAGTTATGTGGCAATACCACTATTTTGCTGAAGAAATGAAGAGAATTTTCCACTGTCTTTTCTCAACTAATGAACCCATATTATGCATATCTGACAGTACCTAATCATGACCCTTTTTAACAGATCACCAGGAGCAGCATCACCCACACATATTATGAAATACTTGGTACCACCCATTGAGATGTTAATCCTTTGTTTTCAGAGGGATTTGGATGTTTTCAGGAGCAAAAAAAGAGTCTTCCTAAAAGAAAACATATTGACAAAAACTAAACAGGTTGCAGCTATAGTAGACACTCTGGTAGATTTTTTTTAAGATAGACATTTTCTCCAATCCTTTAGCTATTTGATAACGCTTAGACCACCCAAGTTAATTTGATACAAATGTTATTTAACAACTTCCTTATGTATGTTATTTTTATGACCAGCAATGCACATACATCTGAAGAAAGAAAGCAATTTTGTGCTGAGCTGACACTTTAGAGACTCAGGGTTGAAATCTGCAACAAAACCACATCAGTTACCCATACTTTTATACTTTCCAAAGACCAATTCTTGCCACCATTTGGCTCACTGCTATTCCTTTTCTGTCACTAAAGTGTAAAGGTCAAAAGCCTCAGCTGGTGTAAATTGATGCAGATAGAGCTCTTCTCATTTACCCTGTGAACAACCACATGGATGTAGGAAAGAAAATGTACTCCCATTCTGTGGACAAGGGAAATGAGACCACTGCATTCATGTGCTCTCTGGTGCCGATCTCCTTCACAGATAATGGAGTGAGTGATAATATCAAAGTTTAGCTCAAACAGCAAAATCAATATCTCTTCTCCTTTATTATCTTCATATTTCCAAAATTAAAAGTGGCCCACCTGTGGGATGACATTTTTTTAGGGTCATGTGTTAGTTACTGAACAGTACATTTTTCATTAACATGTACTGCAATTGGTATTGCTAGCTTCTGGCCCAATCATGACACACCAGTGCTCCTCAAAGAGAGGATTTTTTCCCATTAATATTAGTGCTGAGTTTATCCTGAGTAAACTGAGTAGTAAAAATTCATTTTCCCTTTAAACAAAAGAGCAGCTTTGATAGTGTTGACTCTGATTCACCTTTAACCTTTACTCCAATTGTTCTTCACACAGAGTAGTTTATTCCACTTGACTGTGTGTTCCTGTCAAACACAAAGCAAAACCCACGTGGGTTAGCAAAAGGCCTTGAGCAAATATGTCATCCCAAAAAGGCATAAATCATTTTTAACGTATCAGTTTTAGTTGCAATGCACAGCTGAGGAAAGGAGGCTTCCCAGCACTGAGCAGAAGTGCGGCTAAGGAACGGGAGTGGAATTCAGGAATTCTGCTTTCAGCTGCCAGCTCTGCCACAGACTTCCTTCGGCTCTTTGGGCAGATCACTTAACTACCCTGGGCCTCCACTGCCTATTTGTAATGCAGTGCAGTAATCCTTTTTCCCCCTGCTTTGTCTATTAGAACAGGAGAGACTGTGGCTCACTGTGAGCAGTTCCTAGAGGAATGAAGCTCCCCCCACAATCTCCAAGGTGAACATTAGATACAATGGGCACATTTACACAAGACTAATTAGCTCCCCAGTAAAGTCTCAGCATCTACACATGCAGGGACAGAGTAAACTAATGCCGCCACAGGTTTGTACTGTATCAGAGTTATTTATTCCATTGCAATGCAAACGTAGACGTTGATGGGGCTGGCTGGGGCACAAGGGTGCTTCAGTGTGGAGGCCTCCTGCTAGCCCTGGCCACCCCCTCTGCAGCACACTGTGCCAGGCTGGATCAGCCCTGGACTAGCAGGCTGCCTCCCTGGCCCCCGCCAGCCAGGGCTGCTCCAACCCAGCTTAGTGGGCTGCAGTCCTGGGCACACATGTAAACATGGTGCCCAGGAACAATAAACTCTAGCACGATAAGAGCCAGAGTTTGTGTCACATTAACTGCACGTATAGATGTAACCAGTAAGTATTTTCTTAGCACTGCAAAAGTACTATCTAGATTCCTGCATGAGAAATGCTGAAGAAGGAGTATTGGTTGCATATCCAGTGAGATCCTTTTATTTTTGCTCATGTAGAGCTGAATTGTGAGCCCAGAGTAGCTGAGGCATCTAGAAACTCTGCAGCTGCAAGAGGTAGCAGGCAAATGACAGCTACATTTTTATGCTACACAATAGAAACAAACTTGACTTGCCAGACCAAACATTTCAGCTCAAATAATGATTCCCATTAAAAATGACAGCCCTCCCTTAGAAGGGGGAGTGTATATAAAAGGCATTTATAGTATGGAAAACTAATTGGTTTAGGAATCAAATAAAAAAAAATGCAACAGCTTCATACAGCAGTGGGAGTGCAAACACTCCTATTTTAATGAGCTTCCTCTAAAGGAGGCTAATGTGTAATATTTCTCTTGTATGAGTTTGCATTAGAGATGTGCTGAAATGGGAATACTCATTACTTGCTACTATCTTAGCCTTGCACAAAACTGTTGGCTTCTCCTGAGTAACCTGACATGATTATCAATGGTTTAGGGAGAGGTATCATGTGATCGAGGCCTGAAACAAGCATTGTGTGATGTGCAGGTGTGCAGCAAAATTTTACAAACGTGCAATGACTTTTTAGACAACGCGCACAATGAATATTAAACAAATCTGGGAAACTCCTGGTTCTGATGCCTCAGATCAGCTCTTTTTTTGCCATTCAGTTTCATTTAAGCCTCATTTCCATTGCTGCAAACATACTTCTCTCATTATTCCTCTTTAAATCTGGAAGATGTCATTGACTTCAGTGGAGTCAAAGACTCTTTATTCAAGGTTTGTAACATATTTAGGATTTGGAAAGGATCCTGAGGACCAAGCCCAGACCCCCAACATCTGGTGTTAGCAGACCTTGTCTCTACCTACCGGGCTCTGGTGCATATGGAATTGAAATTGGAAACAAACTCCATATTGACTTCAGTTCATAGTTATTGGCTGTGACACAGAATTTAGCCTCTCATATGGGAGACAGAAGCTCAGACCTCAAGAACGAAGGGAGGAAATAACTCAAAGATATGGCTTCTCCAGACAGTTTACCTATTCTTCTGGCCCCGCACCCAGCATATGGCCTGTTTCCAGACTTTATATCTTCCTGCATGTCCTGCTCATCATACATGTCTGGATACATCCTCTTAGAACAGGGAATGTACAGGGAAAGGAAAGAAAACACTCTTTTGTGGGAGAAAGAATCAGGATATGATAAAGCAGAGGATCCTACTGTTAAGGAGGAAATAACCAGGAGGTGCAGTGAGTTTGATGGGCTATACAGTTGTGGATCAGTGGGTAGTACTGCTGGAACTACCTTTATCCAGGTGGGATAATAACAACATGATTTCACAGCAGCACAAAGAGCCCTGGCATTTAATAAACACAGAGGGCCAGATTCTCCTCTGCCACACATTAGTGCAGCCCCATTGACTTCAATGCAGCTATACCAGAGCTGGTGCTAGGGGCAAGCAACTAGGAAGATGTCTTGGAGCCAAGACCTTTGGGGTCCCGTTAAAATAAGTTAGCACAAGTCATCGTCTATACCCGTGAGAGGAGGCTGGACCCCACAGCTTAGCTTCTGCCCAGGCCTCTATGGCCATGTTCAGATGAGTGCGGCTGTGTGGTAATCATGCCACAGACATGTCTGTGGCACCACATACCACACATTCAGTTGTTCTCCACACTGCAGTCGAGCAGTGTGGAGGGGGTTTTTGACCCCTGGATATCCAGGGGTCAAAAAAGTCCACAGAGAAAAGACATGCAGGACAGCGTGTGCTGCTCAAACTGGAGCTGGGCTGGCCAGAGCCACACTCCACTGCTGCTGCTCCAGCCCCGGGAGGCCCCCAGCACCCCAGGTAAGGCCCATCCTACTGCCCCAGAGTAACTTGCCGCATGCCAGAGCACACATGGCATGGGCAATCCTTGGGGACAACTAGGTATACCGCCACTAGTTGTCCCCAGACAGCCAAACTTCCACACCACATGTGGACACAGCCTGTGAGTTGAATGCCATCTCTGGCTATTCCTATTTATACCTAATGAGGATCTAGCCAAGGTGTTTACTTTTACCGGCAGGCAGGTATAGAGGCACCCCCAAGCTCCTCCAAATTCCACCAAGGCCGTAACTCAGGCCTCGAGATTCCTCCTCTACCAAGCCCAGTTTTTGTTGGGAGCAGAAGAGACTCTGAGCCTTAGTATTTATATGATGCTTTGCACTGACACGGCACTTCAATGCACTAACACATCCTTGCAGGTGTCCAGCCAGAGGAAGGCAGTTCTAAATTATACCCAGATACTCCTCAGCCAAGTTATCTCAGCCAGGGATGTGAGTTTGAGCCTTGTATCAGACTTGGGCCAAAAGCTGCCCCTAGCTGACACCTACACAACCTTGAGCTATAAGCTGGATGTCAGGAATGACCCGCTCACTCCAGAAACTGCTTTGAACTAAATTGGGGATTGGACTACTGCAGAGTCAAGCCCAGGGAAAGAGCCCAAAAGGCTCCTTTCCACCTCTTCATCTCAGCGGTGTCACATGCTTGCCGGGAAACCGGCCCAAAGTTTTGGTTTGTATTTTAAAGAGACCTGATTTTTAATCCAGTTTATACAGGGGAAAAAAGCATGGAATATAAATGTAGCACGTTGAAGTAGACTGTATTAGGAATCATGCCTACAGGTTATTTGTTCTTATCTCTCATGAAAGAAAACCCCATGAAGCCAATTTACACAGCTCTCTGGTGACCTTTGAAAAGCATAACTGTAATATCCAATAAATTATATCTTTACAGCTGTATTCTGTTATGAGGCACGGTATTTTGTGCAGAGGTGATGGTATCTAAGTATTGACCGAAATTTGTAGCATTTCTCATCTGTTCCGTTCACAAGCCAGAACATACATTTTTATTTGTTTTACTGTATGTTGCATTGGAATTTGTTTTGTTTAATAGATAATATCATGCCATTTTTGAGTAACCTTAGGAAGGGGGGTTTTTTTCCCCTATCTGTTGTGTTTTTTTGTGGGGCTGCCAGGCCATTGTAGTAGTTTTGATAGTCAGTGCCAGAGACCCTGCTGAGAACTGATCAAATGATTTCTATGCCCGGCAGCTCTTTTCAAGTTGGTGAATTTTTGAATTTCATTTCCAAAGGCTAAATTTTCCAACAGCAATATTTGCTCACCCTTTGCATGCAAATGAAATCATTTAAAAATGAGGATATAAGCACAAAGAATCCAACTTTAATTTAGACATCCCTTGTGTAGTAAAAACATTGGTAAAAGACAAGGAAATTTACACATTTTTGTGCACCATTTAAATGCATATTTGTTGAATATTAAGCAATACCCCTGAGGGACATCGGTAGTGAGTTTCTGGCATATTCAATAGACTATGTTCCACTGTCCACCCCTGCCTGAAGTAAAAAGAAATACCCTCCATTTCTGCTGAAGCGGAAATGAGAACCAGTCACTTGACTTCTTTGATCATCAACTTGCCCATACGTAAAATGGAAAGAATATTTTGCTACTTCACAGAGATCTTAAGCCTCAGGTAGTTAGTAAACAGTTAATGGAATTAGAATAATTTTAAGGTCATCAACTGAAAGGTGCTACATAAGTACAAGTACTATTGCCAGGCATAATTTAAACTAATTAAATTTGTTCTGAGCTGCAAGAGGGAGCCAGAGGTTCCTGTTCCTGCTAATAAGGGGAGAAACTGAAGCAAAAAGAGCCCCGGGAAGCTGAACAATGACTGCCTAGGCAATAAGCTTCCCATAAAGGTGAAGGGACGCTGCAGCCACACAAGGAAACACCCAGCTGGAAGGGGCAGGGCTTGGGAGCCATATAAGCCCAGGGTCTGAGCCAGGGCAGCCAGTCTGACCCTGCAGACTTCAGAAGGAAGAGGTCTGCAGCAAGAAGGCTCTTGTTGGGTGCCTGGCTGTGTTCCTGCTATGCCTACAAGCAGCAAGTAAGGAGCTGAGGGCTGGTAGGGGACTAGGACCCAGGATGGGTATGCACCCAGTGAGCTAAGAGTTTTAGTTTTAGCCAGAGCACTTTTTTTTGTTTGTTTCATTCACCGGCAGTTTGGGTTGGGACTATCAGAGGTGGATAGGGGTGGCCCAGTGCCCAAACAGGGTGGAGACAGGGCCAAGCATCTCATTGTCCAAACAAGGCAGAAACAGGACCAGGGAGCCCAGGAGCCGAGCAGGGCAGAGTTACAGCCAGAGGCCCACAGCCCAAGAGGGCAGAACCGGGGCCAGGGGCCCACAGCCTGAGAGGGCAAGCTAGAGAAGGCTACAGCCAGGAAGGCTGAGGCCAGAGCCCAAGAGGGATGAGACCAGGGCCAGAGG
The DNA here is from genome assembly GCF_001723895.1 of Crocodylus porosus. Taxonomy (NCBI): domain Eukaryota; kingdom Metazoa; phylum Chordata; order Crocodylia; family Crocodylidae; genus Crocodylus; species Crocodylus porosus. Next base: position 2,244,375 of record NW_017728909.1, on the reverse strand, counting down.
CCTGAAGCCCAAGAGGAGCAAAGCCTGAGAGCATGAAACCAGGGCCAAAAGGGCAAGCCTGGACCTGGAGCCAAGAAGTCCAGCACAGTGAGCCCTAGGCTAAGGGACCAGTGAGAGGAAATGAGCAGAAGCCAAGAAAGCTGAGTCCCCAACACGGGCATGAAGGCCTGAACTGAGCTGATACTGGATAGTGGGCAAAATACCCCATCTGACAGACAACTGATAACCTCTGTGAGGCATGGGCATGGCTGCAGGGGAGATTGAAGACCACAAATAGCCCATAAGGTAACAGGTGCCCTGGGATCACAGAGAGGCCAGGGGGAGCCACATGGCATAAGAAGAGGAGTGGGACTGGCAGGATCCAGGATCCTTCCACTCATGGAAAGAAGGACTTGGGTTCACTCTAGGGCTCTTGAGCAGGCTCCCTTTTCAAAAAAACAATGAGTACCTCAAGGTGTGGCAGGCAGGAGAAGAGGGGGGGTACTTAAGGAGCCCAAGCAGAGACAGGAGTTATAGCCACGGCTGCCCCAGGGCTCAGACTTGTTACATAAGGCTACAAAATGAGCAGAAGTTTGTGTTGGAGTTCTAATTAATGGAATTTATGATACCAAAATCTGGTCATGTGATGGTAACAAGACCTGTAACTACTTGTTCATGCTAGACTCATACTACTCTGATGGAGGGAGCCTAGCACTGGTTGAGGGAAATGCTCATTCTAGCCATCAAGCAAAGGAGCAGTTAAGCATCAGCTTATTCCATGAGCTGGAGTAGAAATGAAACACATATTTAATGGTTCTGTTGCAGCAAAGTTAAGATAAACAAAAGTGGACGTAATGGCTAAATGTACCAGTGTTGTTAAAGAGTCCTTCATATAAAGGATTCAGCTTCTTTCCCAGAATTTGGAACATCAGTATCCATTATCATCCAGATTATTATATTCCATCTACTAGTCACAGAAATGGATTTAGGCACTTAAGCGTGGTGCCACTCCATCCTTCTCAGGTCCCTGAAAAACTGCTAATACAAAAGGTGGTTCATCATCTCTTATTGACTAAATCTCCGTAGGTCTTTTTATGAAGAAATAGATTAAGCTGAAAAGACTGTCATGTTTAACTCTTCAAAAAAAAGCAGTTTCATTCCTTTGAATTGCAGGGTTGGGTTTGGCCTAGGAAGGAGGATAGCAGCACAGGTTTTCATCATGTTGATGTGTCGACTTAGTCCTTAATCTTGCTAATTTTCTACGTTCTGCTTATATATGTAGGGCCAGGTTCTCTTCCATCTTAAACGGTTACGTGTGATTCTATTCCACCATGTCCAAGTCTGTGAAAATCCATATTACACCCATCATCTGATCCTTAAGACTGAGTCACAAAAAGCAATGAAGAGAAGGACCTACTCACCTTTTGTATGCTTTCAGGGATTCAAGCAGGACCCACATGAGGAGCAGATCCTAAATTGGCTCTGGCAGGTACCACATGCAGGTGCTGCATCTAGCATTTTGGGGCAGGGGGCGGGAATCCATGGGCCTGATCTGCCAAATGAGTTTTATACTCCTGTGCTACAGCATAACTTCAGTAAGCAAGTAATACTGGCAAAGTATCTTAGTTGCTTTTTAGTGACATTTAGCAGCTGGAAACAAGGAAAGCCCAGCACCACTTGATCAGGCAGCTCTCCATGGAGGGCTGAAGCATCTGCCATCTATGGTCTGTGGACAATGGCTTGGTAACTTTTCTCTCAGAGGACAAAGCTGACGTGTCATGCCAACTGTAATATACATGCCAGTTTTGGAAATCAAGTAAAAAAAAAAGTTTGTGTTGAAAAAGACAGTTGATGGAACGTCTACTTTAGAAGATCTCTTTTTGATCTCCGCATTTCAGGCTAATTAGCCGTGAAGTAATAACTGAGGTCCAGACCTCCGGAACAAGTAAACAAGAGGGGAGCAGTCCCCTCATAGGCAAGTCAGGCCTAGTTGTAAATGCAAAACTTAGAAGAATTATCTAAAAGGTCAGGAGCATACATTAAACCTGCCTCTTGGAAGCTTTAGCATATGTCAGTGGGTCTTCTGCAGTTAGTAACCTAAGGCAAAACTGACCTTGGCAACAGAGACCCAGAGTGTTCCCCCCGACTCATCTTCCATTGGTCTACAGCAGCAACACCACGGGAAATGTGAATGCCTGGTTTCTCTGTCAGAAAAAAATGCATGCTCAATATTTGGCCTGTATGTAAGATCTTCCGCTATGGAAGTGGAAGAAACAACAATGAAAACAAAACAATTATGTCAGCTCAACTAGAGTAACTACTGAATATTTAAATCTAGTAATTATGCAATATGATCAAGATAAGACTTATAAGAATGATCAGTATACAAAGGCAGGGCATGATTATTTCTGAGATGTAAAGGAAAGGAGTACATTGAGTTTGCTTTGGAATATTGATGACTCAATTTTGACTCAATTTACACACATATGAAGAGCTGGTTGGTGCTGATGGTGGTTGTCTTGTTCAGAGACTCATGGTATACCATGTTGATTCATTGTAGTTCAGACACTAAGTAAAGCAGAACTCAGACTCCCTGGCTATTGGTGATTACTAAACAACAAGTTATTCAGAGAATAAAGTAGTATTTCATGTAAGAGCATGAGAACCATATCTTGTCATGATCACAACTCATGATATCATGATGGGGGTTGTATTAGATGACCTCAATTTTCTATGATTCTATACTGCATTATAAAAAACCCCTTTATACATGAGGCCCCCAAACTCATACATTTAAAAAACGTAATATTTTAAATCTATTTTTAGGTGTGTTAATTTTTACTGTTGGAGCCTTGGGGTTCACATTTACAAGTTTTCATTGGTGAACATGATGTTTGAATATGTATTAGTACAGGGACAGGGACCCAGATTTCCCCACCCAAGCTTGGTTAGTCTCTGGACTATAGAGTCTTTCTCTCACCAGTCTTTGGCCCAAAGAATATTTAATTGCTACACATAAAGTAAAAGAGCTGCGCTAAGAGGAACTGAGAAAATACCCTGATTCTGATCTCAGCCTCACGACATTAACACTGATGCCACTCCAATGACTTCAGAAAAGAGTCTGTACCTTTACATCAGATGAAGTGAGATCAGGATCAGGAGTACAGACTTTAGACTGATCATATCTCTTCTAGCTACCACTGTCACCACCTAGGAGAAAAGAGAAAGCAGATGCCCTGTAAGCTTTTATGTAGCTGCACTTGACTGACCACAAACAACCAGGGCATAAAAAGAGAATGTGGTATTCGTTACAGTGATAGCTTCTGAATTCAGATTTTTTTCATCTTGTAATAAATTAGAGGTCAAGATTCTCCTGCTATCTAAAATTGTGTCACTGCCATGAAATTTGCTAAGGTTGCAGGGGTTAAAGAAAAGTAGAATGTGGCTAGTGACTTAAGGAGCTAAGTCATGTACCTCTACTGTACCTTACAAGAGTGAAGTAATTGCACAATGTTTGTGATAATTATAAATATAACACAACATCACAAAAATTACCGTTTCTCCAACATGTACGTATCTGATAACATCTAATATTGCCTTTAACAATTTCTTGCATATGTAAAATATGATTGAATGATCACCACAATATGGGTCAATATTCATGACTGTTAAATAGCTGGCATAATAATTTCTTTGTAGTAGATTTTTATAGCATTATTTTTGTATGCTTTTTCCAGTAGAAATTTATAATCTGCACTATAATTTTAGTAAGGATTTTTGATAAACCTATAATCTGCCTGAGGAAAATACCTAAGAACGAAAAACTAGTTATATGACCTGATCCTAGTTTTACTGAGACAAAGCCCAAATGAAGGTTTGAATATTCAGAAGGTGTCAATAGTGAGGACGGCATGAATAGGTCTTTAGGACATAATGTTAACCCTTAAAGATACAGTTGCCCTCACTAGCTGCGTCCATGCATGCAGGGGCGTGTGCTTGTAGGGCACATCCACACATGCGGGCATGTGCACTTGCAGCAGCTCAAGTAGCAGTAACACGATGTTTTGCCAGAGATTTGTGCCACAGCACACATGCCTGAACATACACTTTGGTTCATAGGCAACTGGTGCCTCCTGAGTCTGGGGGGCACCAGATCACCAACGGCGGGCTCCCCCATGGCCAATCACAGGCTGGGGGAAGTCCCCCTATAGCCTGTCACAGACCAGGGGGAGACGGGGTCCTCTAGCAGCCAAGCACAGAACCACCAGCAATGACAAAGGAAGTGCACTTCCGCCCGTACTTCCAGTTTCCTAGCTGGCGCTTCCAGGGGGTGCGTGGCAAATATCAGGGGGTGCACGTGCACTTGTGTACACCCCCTATGCATCGCCCATGTTTTGGTGTTGGGCAAATTGTGCCACTTGGGGTAAACTGACCCTGTGCAGCTCCTCCTGGATCTTCAACCAGGGAAAGCTAGAGTATAAAAAGCTACCCTGGCAAGCAGCTCAGGGTTACTTGCCCTCAGGAGCTTCTGATGCCTGGCCAGTTGGTATCTGGGGGCACTAGCCCCTTGTGCCAGCTGGACTGCTGAAGCAGGCCTAACCTAGAGTGTCCCTGCACCCTCTACCCACTGCAGCAGTCTGCCAATGGGGGCCGCTGCCTGGCTGTGACCTGCTGCCACCTGCAGCAGCTTCTGCACCCTTGGATCTGCGGCCCCATGGCTGTACACCTGCCAGACCTAGACGGGGACTGCACGGCCACCTGGGCTGTGGTACAGGCACTGTAGCAGAGCCTCCTGCACCTCTGGCCAGCTACCAATGGGCCATGGCTATACAACTGGCCTTTGGGCAGCACTACTGTCCTGTCTTCTGGTGCTTCCACTCTGTCATCTGGGCAGCTATCACTTGGAAGATGTGCTCATTGTGGTGGCCCACCTTGAACTGTCAAACTATATCCTCCTGGCTTTAAATGGCCAGGAGGTCCAGCACCTCATTTGCCCTCCAAATGAGTTAGTGCTGGACCTGGGTAGGTTCCTCTGCCTGGGTCCCACCACTTGCCTCACCAGCAAGGATCCTAGTGTTCCCTGTTTAAAACTGGCAATTTTTCTAATAACCACCCCCCAAATTCCCTCATTAAAATACCTAAAATCTACATTCTTCCATGGTTAAAATGAAACACCACCATATTATATATATATATATAGAGAGAGAGAGAGATCAATTAGACAAAATTTTATTGATATATTTACAATTTTAAAGCAATTTGGAAGCCTACCAGTGCCTCTGTCATCATAATAAAATAAATTCTAAATGTCTGTGCACTTTGGCATTGCTTTTATTTTTTTCTTATTGTAGAAAAAACAGAACTGCCCCTGCCCTCTTCACTCACCAGGATGGGGGGACAGCTGCGGCTGGACTGGTAGCTGCTTTGTGGCACTGAGAAGCACTGATATGCCAGTGCCCTGCCTATTCCCTTGCCCCTCACTCCCAACCCACAGCCCCACCAGTGCCCCTCACCCCTGACCTGCCCTGTACTCTCCCTCCTGGCATCAGCTCTGTCCCAGCACCAGGACTTTTTCACCTGCTGCTTTGTGGCTTTGTGCAATGCCAGCACTTCCTGGGCCCAGCCCCAGCCATCCCCTTGACTAGCACTCAGGGTCTCAGCTAGGCAAACCCCTTCCCTTTCAGGCCAACCTCCCTTTGCACAGGCTGCTCTAGGGTGACAGGGAGGCTATAAGTCCAGCTCTGGTGGCCATTCACCCATCCCCCACCCCATCTCTCTCTCTCTTTCTCACGCACACCCCTGGCCAATCACATACACCCATAGACCATGCTGCCACTTCAGTCCCCCCCCCCACCCATCACCCACCGCTGCTGCCATGTCCACCCCTCCCGGAAGCTCATCACACACCCCCATGTGATTCCTGGGAGCAGGAGCATCCCTAGAAGTCCCCCCAGGCTGGACCTGCGTGAGATGCATCTGTGGATGCATGCCAAGGTGCGGTTGGCCTTCCTGACTGCGTCCCCACACTGCCGGCCCATGTTCATCTTGGAATCAATGATGACTCCAAGGTCCTTTTCCGCCTCTGTACTGGCAAGAAGGGAGTTCCCCAACCTGTAGGTATGGTGCCGTTTGTTCCTCCCCAGGTGCATCACTTTGCACTTGTCGGTGTTGAATCCCATCCTATTCTCATCTGCCCACCCTTGTAACCTGTCTAGGTCTGATTGCAGCCTATTCCTCCCTTCTAGCGTGCCCACATCCCCCCACATCTTAGTGTCATCAGCAAATTTGAACGGGGTGCTTTTTAACCCCCTCGTCCAAGTCGCTGATGAAGATGTTGAACAGCGCGGGCCCGAGGACTGAGCCCTGAGGGACCCCACTGCCCACGCCCCTCCAAGACACTTGTCCTCAGGAGCTTCCCAGGTCTGGCCAGTTGGTGTCTGGGGACACTTGCCCCTTGTGCAAGCTGGACTGCTGCTGCAGCAGCTCTGACCTAGAGTTGCCCCTACACTCAGTACCCACTCCAGAAGTTTGGCAGCAAGGACTGCCACCTTCCTAAGACCTGCCTTCACCTGCTACAGCCTTCACCCTCTTGGTCCTGCAGCCCCATGGCTAAACCCAGCCATGTATGTATCATGGTACAGCCAATCACAATGGCAACAGGGCCAGCCATCAAGGAACATTGTCACTGGTGAGGACCACCTATTCCAACAGTGGCATACAGGAGCCAGAGTGTGTGAAGCCATCACCACCCATCTGCAGACCCACACCCTGAGTAGGGTACCAAACTTCTCACCGCCTGCACCAGGTTACCTACCCAAGGGCATCCATCCCCACCCCCTGTGAGGAGTGCAACAATATAGGCAGTGTGGCTATTGTGAAAATAAAAACAACTTTATTCCCCCTTTCTCTCCCCCAAAATTCCCCAACACCAACAGTGCAATGTTCCAACAGTACCCCACACAAGACCTTCCACAACCCCACCACCATTCCCCTTCCCCTCTCTTCTCCCGTGCACAAACCCATTCAAAACCAGAAATAAATGGTAATTATTTACACAAGCAACAGGAGGAAGAGAGAAGATCCTTAGGGGCAGGTTCAATACCAGAGGAGGAAGCACAGGGAGGAGAGAATCAGGAGTTGGTGGCCCCTTGCTCCCGAGCCTAGCCTCAGTCCTGTATGCCACCACCCTGTGTATGGGGCACACTGATGTGGCCAGGGCCCCAGCTGCTCAGGGTAGGATGGTGGGTACTCCTTGTCAGGGCCAGATCTTCCAGGGCTAGAGCTGGGACTGGGAAGGGGGGAAGCAGGAGTGATGCCCTTTGACAGCCATGGTGGGCCCATGGGGCCTGCTGGGGTACCAGCTGAGCCACCTTCCAGGTAAAATGTTTCTTACCAGGCACTGCCCCTGGTGGTGGGGGTGTAGGCTAATCAGGGAGGCCAAGTGCCTATGCTGGGGCTGGTGTAGGCTGGGGTGCAGTGGCAGGAGTGGCTAGGATGGGGATAGTAACCAGGAGCTGCTGCAACACCCTGCGCTCATCCTGCATGGCTGTCTCAATGGAGGCCCACAGTTGCCTCAGCTCCTCATAGCTGTCCCAGGCCAACTGCTGCTCCTTCTTTATCTCTGCCACCAGCTGCTGCAGGGCTAACCTCCCAGCCCACACCTCCCCCAAGACAAGAGCCTGGTCATAGCGGGTGAAGCAGAACTCAGCCAGGACCTGTTGGTCTGGGCCTCCTGGAGGCATGCCCACTCTGTCTGAAGCAGCTCCTCCTGGACACTGTCCCAGTATGTCCAGCATAGTGCAGAGCATCTTTGGAGTGCCTGAGAGTAAGCAGGCACCTCCCAGGTGCTGGATGGTGGCCTCTCCCCTGGCAGATGGGATGTCTGTATGGAGAGCAAGCAGAATGCCATTTCAGCTACTGCAACTCAGCATGGGGTGAGGGTCCCCAGGGACTATGCTCACTCTCAGGTGCAGGGCCAGGCAGACTGACCCCAAGCCAGAGCTATATGGGACCGGCACCCTGGCAAGAACTTCAGCCATCCTGGGGTCTACCTGTCTTCTCCCACTGTGTATCCAGGCAGCCTGCTGTCCAAAGGGCACCCCCCAGCACCATGAACCATGGCCTCCACAGAGCCCTTTCTGGAGGGATCCTCCCAGGAACAAGCATCACAGCTGACCCACCCGGTGGCATCCAGTGTTTCACAACCCCAGGATCTCAGCCACCAGCTTCAGCAGGTATGGAGCTGTGGCCCTTCAGGCACATGGCCTGGCAATGCCACTACCGCCTCCCTTGCTCATAGCTGGGACTAACTCCATCCAGATGGGAGTACTGGCAAGGGGGCAGGCTGTCCTACCCCTGCTGGGAAATGGTCCCCTGCACAGTAGAGGAGTGGGGGTCAGGGGAAGGTGGTGGAGATGGGCTTGGGGTGCATGCAGGGCACGAGGAGGAGCAGCCCAAGGGAGTAGGGAGGGGAAGGGGGGTGGCTTCCAGTTCACCAAATCCTTTGCAAGACTTGCCAGGCTGCAGGGACAGGTGGCAACCTTGGCCAGAAGACTGTGTTTCCTGTTCCCTGGACTAGGCAGGTAGCCAGAACCAGACCTGGCCTCAGATGGTGGTGAGGCCTGGTGGCAAGGCCACCAGAGTATGGCCTCCACCAATATGCATGACACCCTGGCCCACTCCTCAGCCTCCTCCTCACTCCTGCTGGTGTCACACTGGAGCTGGGGGACCTGACACTCCAGTGTCACCTTGGGCCTGGCTGTGGCAGTGGGTCTGCCTCGGGAATGTATCCCCCCACATCATCACTCCCAGCATGGCTTGGCAGCAAGTTGTAGGCCTGGAGGAGGGCCCTACCACTGGGGACTCCAGTCATATCAGAGGTTTGGTCACTGTAGGCTCCATTCCTCTCCTAGTGGAAAAGGAGTAGCAGGGAGGGGCCATGGCTGTGGGGCCAATGATTCAGGCAAGCTCCTTATAGCGGGCCATGGTGGATCACCCCATCCCTAGTACAGACTGGTTTCATGCACTGCATGAAATTGCTGGTTCAATGCCTTGGCATGCCCCCACTGAGCCATCTGTGCAGCAGTTGTCCACTAAATGTGTTCATTTCAGTGTCCCTGGATGAACTGCTTCCCCAAATGGCCAGCAGGTCAGACACCTTCTCAGGCCATCAGCTGGATCCCAGGTGCCTGGCCTTGGCAGACTTCTATGGCTGGTTCCCCCACCTCCTCACCACAGCTATTCATGCTACCCACAGTGGACTCTGATGCTTCCTACTGCTCACTGATGCATGCAGCTGTGGCTTGCCAGGGTCTGCTTGCCAGGGCTCTGCTTGGGTGGCCCTCAGGTCCTGGGTCTCCTTGGCTCAGGACTCAGTGGCCAGACCTCTGCAGCAGTGGCAGGGCTGTTCCACATGCCCGGCTCTAAGGCAGCCCAGCTGGCCCTGGGGGCCTCTGTGGGACCAAGACAGGTCCAGGGTGTGATGCAAGCTCAACAGGTTGCTGCAAGCTGCTGCTCTTTACATTGCTGCAACACACCATGCAGTGTGATAGAGTAGTAGGGGCTCAAACAGAGCACTAGAGACACCAGTAGGCCTGTGCAAAGTGGCTAGTATTCACTTCAGATTTGGATTTGGCTGATTCAGGGGACAGTGATTTGATGTGGTGATTCAAATCACTGCCCCAATTTGGCTGAATCTGATTCAGAGATTCAGCCACCACCAAATCACTGAATCTCTGAATCAAACAGGCCCCATCCCCCACTTGCTCTCCTGGCCCCATCAATGGCTGCCCCGTCTGGCGCCAGCATCCCAGCACTTTAAAAAAAAAAAGCCCTGCACTCATCGGCTCCTGCCAGGTGGAGGGGCAATCCCTGCTGCCCCCCACTGCCCCATGCTGCATTGGAGGTGCTATGAGTCCCCATAGGCTCCAATGGCTGCTGCAGCAGCCACTGGGTGTGAGGCTTTTTTTTTTTTAAAGTGCCGGGATGCTGGGGCCGGGCAGGGCAGCCATTGACGGGGTTGGGAGAGTGGACAGGGGCTGGGGGGTGCTCAGGGGGACTGGGGGACCTGGGAGGGGATGGGGCCTGGCAGGGGTCCCTCCATGGTCCCATCCCCACTCCTTCAGCCCCCCTCCCTCCCCACCCCCTACTTACCAGCACAGGGTCTGGGTCTAGCTCCCTGCGGCAGTGAACGGGGACTTCCTGAAACTCCTCTGAATCTTTTCCAAATCGATTCAGAAGTTTCAGATCGATTCAGACCTTTTTATCGGTCTCCCAGTTTGATTCAGATTCAGAGATTTGGCCACCAAATCGGGCTGAATTGCCTCTGAATCAAATCAGCAACTGAAACTTCGCACAGCCCTACTGGCCAACAGCCAGAACATCCCGATGGAGGGCCAGGCCTCCATTCGGCTTAAAGCGTGCTTTAAAAGCTGCATCACTTTTTTTGCACTTTTTTTTTCCCTGCCAGGGAATCCCCATACCAAATTTAGATGCCACATTACAAATTAGTAGCACAGCACATGATTTAACATTCCAGGTATGCAGTTTGTGGTGGCACAAAAAGGTTCACAGTGCCACAAACTGCATGTGCCTGAGTGTCTGGATACGACCATATGCTCCATAACAGATCAATGGGAAGGAAAGAAACTAATAAACTAACAAAGTAATTGTGTTTAAGTTTTTTAATGTTTATCGTTTTATATGTGGTAATGTTGGAGTGATGTTGTAGCCATGTCAGTCCAAGAAGTACAAGGCAAGAATTTTTTGGGTGTTACTTTTTAGTAAATAAACCACAGAGTTGGAAAAGGTTTCAGGTCCAAAACCTATGCTACGCTGTAATGTTGTGATAGACATTAGTGGCTGAATGAAAATATAATAGACTTGTTGGCTTATATATGAAACAGAACATTATTACTGGGGAATATTTACTGATGTAACAGTTATGTTGCTGTTGTCTATGCATTATTGACCTTTTGAATGAGGCAGTCACATCAGGTATCCTGTGTTAAACTGAGACTCAGGAAACATGAGTTCAGCTCCTGGCTCAGCCTTAGACTTCTATATGGTGCTGGGTAAGTGCCTCAGTTTCCAAGCAGCAAACATCAGATGAGATTTATTTGTTTGTTTGTTATTCTGTACCTTACTGGAGTTTGGTCTTAATGGTCTTTTAACTATTAATGGTAAAAAAAAAAAACTAGAGGGATGAGAGTAACATCACTATCTAGCATGATCTCTGTGATCATTTCAATGCAGACTGTGACAGAAAAGGCACAAGTATTGTTTGTGCAATTTAGAGACTACTTTTTGCTGTCTCTTATCTAGTCAATTCACTTAAGCTAAAGTTAAGCTCATTCAGACTGAAAATGTATGGTTGCTCTTTGTGTATTGAGAGGAACACAACAATTATCGCTAGTTAGATGTGTTTACATTCCTTCTGCTTAATATTTCTATAATTTCCTCTGGCATCATACACTAGTAATTTTTCTCCTCCTACTTCACACTTTTGATAAGCCTTCTGGTCCCACAGCAGATGCATTGTGAATCTTCTCCTTCTAAGTATCCTGCATATGTTTCATTAAAAGTGTTTGTTTCTTTGATCAGCTTGAAGTTCTAATGTGAAAAAAATAACTTTTTGGACTTCACTTGGCAACACATGGGCCTGAAATGAATAGCAGCATTTCAGTACATGCAGTCACAAAGGGTCTCAGTGTCAGTCATTTCCTCTTTGCCAGTTTCTTTGCCTGTCCTTCCAACGATGGCTACAATTTGCACTGGCACCCAAAGATAGAAAACAGTCTTTTTTATTTGTTACACTGTGGAACTGAACATGAAAGAACATGGTGGGAGGTGCCAAATGGGAACAGAAGAAAATGGAATATATTTCACTAAGTGTTGCTTAGCAATAGGTAACACAGGAATGCTGACATTTTCCAGACAGGGGACATGATCCATTCCACATTCTCGCTAGCAAGTACACGAATTTTGATAGACAAAATAATACCATATCTATTACAGCTCTGTCAGCTGCATAGTACTGATGGAGCCTGATCTAGATCTCTTTGGTCACTACTTAATCAATGGAACAGTCACTGGGGAAAGAGCTGAGACAGTTTAGCAGAACTGCATAACTAATACAGAAGACCGTTTGCCGTGGCTACCTCCAAACAACTGCCATGCCAAGTACAGCTATCCAAAGAGGGTGTTGATTTCAGAGTTGTAGCAAACACCCTTTTCATATGGACGTTTACCTCTCTAAGGCGGTATAGATATTAGGGTGTGCACCGAAGACACTTACTGCTATCTTTAATACATTTCAGCTGTTACCACACCACAAAATCAGGGAAGAGGAAGAATCTGGTCAGCCACTCCAACATCTCTGAAATATGCTTGTATGATTTAAGAGCCACATAGAGCTAGTATGACACATGCTGTTGTTAAATATTGTTTCTACTGCTACAGGTGACCCAATGGCAGCTAATGATTACAATACATGTAATTATGGGTCCACTCATTGTACCCTGTATTCCTAGCAAAGTCAATTTTCCTGCCTTTTCAGCAGCAATTTACTGCTATCTTTGGTATAAGTAAATGCTAGTCCAGGAGAGAAAAGGTTTCAGGCATTAGTCCCAGTGTGAACTCCAGACTTAAAAGCAGGAAATGCCACAATTTACACTGGTGAAGCTTACAACCACGTGGAACATATTCCCTGGATTTAGGTTGAAGTTGGTGCTACTCCCAAGTTCAGACAATACCATAACACAGCAATTCCCAAATGTCTTTCCAGTCCCGGCCCTACTTCTAGTCACATAGCTTTGTGTGTCTTCATATACACAATTACTATTGTTTGTGGGTTCACCATTAATAAAGGGGCAAAGAGAGGATAGTCTTTTTTCATTCAAACTTTTCTACACTTCCATGCCTTCATTTATCCATCATATAGACAGAAATGTATTCATCTTTCTGAATACCCAGGTATTTTCCTTTAAGACTATCTAGCCTTCTGTTGATATAGCATAGAAGTGGTATATATTGCAACAGAGGTATAAACAAAAAATACCATTATGCCTATGAGTTCTTTCATTTCCCTTACCTGACAAGGACCCTTGTGCTGTTGTGGCTAATGCTTTTTGCCATTAGAAACCATAAGAGGAATAAAGGGTAAAGAGAGGAGAAAGGAACAGTGGCCTTGTGATTAGAGGCCTGTGCTAATTCCCAGGCCTGACAGACTTCCTGTCTGATCTTGGACAAGTCACTACCCAACCTCAGCGAAGCCTAAGTGACACTTATGCTACTGTTAGGCCTCTAAGACAGTAAAGCGGATCCTGTTCCAGAAGGCAAAAATCTGCTTCAGTATCTAGGTACCTCATGTATCTCCATTATAGCTTGAAAAGGTCCCGGGGTATCTAGACTTGGCCTACACTACATACTCAGAAGCAAACCAGCATGGCCACCTAGGCTTCTAACTCTACTTACATTTTGTTGGGACCTAATTCTAGGAGGAAAATGCATAAATCATACATCCTTAAAGAAAAATCACAACTAGCAAATGTCTGATGCAGTAGCGGCATTTTTGTCCAATAGACTAGGGATTAAGGCAGTTGCCCAGCCAATAGCTTCTAAGCCTCCTCCCCTCCACACTACGAAGAATGGCAAATACATCTCCCACTTCCCAGGAGGGCATCCTAATCGCAATAACATAGGCTAGCTAGGTCTATTGAAGCTGGAGCACTGGGTATCCACAGGTAAAAAGTGAATAGAACCAGAAGCGGAGAAATTAAGAGGAACTGGTCCTATGACTCAATGACATGGATACTGCCACTATCCCAATGATCACATGAAAGTGGTGAGGGATTCCTCCTCCATCTTTATTTTACACTGAAATCAGTGCTGCTGTCTGGTAGTTAAATGCACCGGCTTAGGTGGTTATCTTCCTTCTGAACTGAATCCCAATAAGATGTCTGCCCTCTTAAATTGTGAGGACTGAGCTGGACCCATATTTGGTAGAGTTGACTTTAGGTTGCCAGTCAGAGAATGAAGAGCTATGGGCAGAAAAGGATCCATCTCTGGATTTGCATAAGGCTTTCCTTTGCCAGAATAGGTGAGTTCTGTGGGGCATAATGAGACATACCCCTGGAGTCACTCTAGGCTGTCCTCGACAAGAACAGGAGAGCTGTGTGCTTCCCAGGTTGGAATGAGAACCCTCTCCTGAGGTTGATGCACACTATGACTGCGAGTGGAGGCTAAGTCACTGGACATATAGTAGGCAGAGTAGGAGACATCTAGCAGGGCTTAGGGGTCTTGTCCCCAAAATAGAGATCATCATGATAAGCATTCCTACTTCAGAGAGGTGTTGTAAGGATAACTATATGAAAGACTGAGAGTTACTTATATAGAATATTGGTAAGGCCATTAAAAACTACATTAACAGAAACTCCCCTCCCCCTGTTGATTGCTGTGACTTCTCTTTTGACAGATTTAATACCACCTTGCTCAGGTGGCATATGTATAAATCAGTTACCTGGTTACTAGCAGTAGTAGTCATAATAAAAGGTCCCAGGCTCTATAATTGCCACTTTGATTGTTAAAAATCAAGGTGATGGAATGAGCACTACTTTCACTAATTTGCTTAAAAAGAACAACTAAGCCATACACTCTCAAGAAGGGAAGTGACTTCCACTCTGTTAAAATTTTGGAAGGAAAAAAGGCTGGTGAAATTCTCACCTGTGGAAGAACTTTCTAACTCTAAGAGTTCAGAGATTTTATAGATATTAGGGCTGGAAGGGACCTCATAAGATCATTGGGCCCAGGCCCTCGCCCAAGGGGCAGGAAGTCAGCTAGGGTCAAAGGATACCAGCAAGATAAACGTCCAAAAGTTTCTTGAAAGAGTCCAGAGTACAGGCTTGCACCACCTCCAGGGGGAATTTGTGCTAGACCTTGGGGCTCAGACAGTAAAGAAGTTTTTCCTTCTGTCCAGCCTAAAACGACCTTATGACCAGCCTTATGTAAGGCTCTAGAAAAAAAAACACCTAGAGGGGTTGCGGAGTTTCTATCATTACACGTTTTTAAGAGTGGGTTAGAGAAATGCTTGGATGAGAAGGTTTAGATGGGAGATGGACTTGCCTTAAGCAAATGGTTGGACTCGATGACCTCTTGAGGTTTCCTTCCACCCCTATTTTTCTATAAAAGCCATGCAACAGAAACTGGGCAGGAACAAATGCTAAGGACTGTAACTCCACCCTGGAGGACTTTGCACATTTCTAATAAAATTCCCCACTGAATTAATGGTATGGCATACATATTTTTACTGAATCACCCTTAATACAGCCACCATTCATAAAATCCCTAAGCTGGTACTTCTATTGCTGTTAGAAAATGCATTTTGTTACAGTTCATACAAAAGTGTAGATGTTAAAGAAAACCCTACATGTCCTGGCACATATGATATTTTAACTTCCACTAAGCAAAGAATATCCTTGGTTGTCTAATTTGCATTTTTTCTCTCTTTCGAATAGATTTTCTCCTTTGCATGACCAACTTTAGTCTATATTTTAAAAGCTGTAGCTTTTGAAGTTGTAGTGCTTGAAGGTACTAGGAGGTTCATGCTTCCCATGTGCCTTAAAAGTGCTTATTCTTTTCCTGTCTTGCATTTATTCTGAAACTGACTATGAAAACAAATTAAAAATTTCTAACTCTCCTGATTAATTTTGCATGCCACATGCAACACTGTTGAGCAGAAATGTATGGAAAAGGAGACACAACATATTTCACATGATTTTCTTTTTAACCCCTGGTGCAGCATGTCTGTAGGACATCAAGGAGCCTGGTTCTTATAACAAGGTCAGTGGGTTGGCATAATTAATGGACTGCAACAAGATGCAAGTCTTCTGATTTTAGAAGGTGGTGTGGCATCCACTGGGTGCATCTGCATGTGCACTTTAATGCGCAGTAGCCTATTTTACTGCACATTAAAGCATCACGTAAAAAACTGTGCAATTACACTAATGAGCAGTAAAATAAACTACTTCACATTAAGCATCACTCTAAAAATGTGCACTTCCGGTACTAAACTCCTGCAGCCTCCTGTTCTTCGTGTATCAGTGTCTCCATGCTTCAAAATGGCGGTTGAACAAGCTTTAGTTCAAGCATCCCTCCTGCCATTTTGAAGTGCAGAGACACTGATACACTTATTTAGAGTAGCTCTCAGAGCTGCTCTAATTAAAGCACCCCCCACCCCTGGAGCATATGTAAAAGTGCCCAGAGGTACTAAATTTAATGCACATTAGGAAAGGTGCATTAATGCATGTGTAGACACACCCACTTGGAAGCAAATGAAGAAAGCCAGAGGGACTGGCTACACAGATAATAAAACCAGTAGCTGTACTGGGACAGTGGGATAGGATGGGACACCCTCATCCACTTTAGAGCTATTTCTGTATGGTCTGTAGTTAAGTTACAGTGCTGGCTGGATGATTGAGTATTTATTAGCACGTCTCTTGTTAGTTCCTGGAGAATGAATCTCCCCAGATGATGGGAAGGACTCATTCTCATTCAGAATGAGAGTGTTGGTCTTCCTTCCTGGGAAGAAAGCAAAAATGTTTTGCATAGCAACACCAGCGGTAGGAAGAGACCTGTATTTGATCTGCCAATAATAAATGGCCATGGTTCTGTTCCTTACTGAGTTTGTACCTGTGTCATTATTCCAGGCACTCAGCTTGGCTCTGCTAACCCACCAAGAAGCAGAGCATGAGGTCATGTTACAGAATTTTTAATGAATTGGATACTTATGAATTGCACCAGACTCTCTCTCTCCTAGCAACTGTCCTGTTTTATCCATAAAGGAGAGACAGAAAAAGCGGTAAAAATGCTACTCAGCTATGCAAACAACTTTTCCTGAGCTGGAATGAGAGACTGGAAGAGAGAGAAGTCTCTTTTCCTACACTATTTTGGATGGAAATATACATTCTAGTCTCTAGAGAGCTTCAGATGAATATGGTATTCTTCTTCACTCCAGTCCTAAATTATGGTATAAACTCGCACTGCAGTATCAAAGAGCTGTTCTGTTCTAGCCCCAAAGTGGCTGCCCTTGCCTGGGAGAGGTGGAAGAATGGAAGATAAGATAATACAAACATATTTTTTTATGAGACCAGCCACATGCAGTTAGCTTGTCACTGGTCAAGTTATTATCAATGGACAGTGATCTGATGACATGTGGAATTTGAAGGTGGATAAACGGTGGTTTGACACATTATTTTAGGAGGGAAATGTTGTAATAGCCATCTGTAAGGTGATGCCAGCATTGTAGAGAGTATCCTAAAGTTAAAATTCAGCAACATATTTTTAAAAGCAGTTAAGACAAATATTTTTAAAATATTTCATATCCAAGATTAGGCTGCAGCTAAAAGCAGCATTACTATAAGAGGGGCTTTTCTAGCGTTAGGGTGAAAAAAGGATGCAAACATTTGTTGAGTGGTTTTCATGAGCCATGGAACCAGAAAGAATCAGTCAAGTGTGATGGGGGTGGATGGGCAGAGCTTTATTACACAGCATTAGTCTATTAAGTTTTTGCCAGTTCATTATGGCTGGAGCCACTTTTTAGATCCAACCTGGATGAAGAGAAACATGAATGAGAATAAGAAGAAATTAAGGAAACAAAATACAAGAGGTCCTGCAAACCAGCTTCCAAGAGAAGTGGTGCTGGCTCCTACCCTGGGGGTGTTTAAGAGGAGGTTAGATGAACACCTTGCTGGGGTCGTTTGACCCCAGTACTCTTTCCTGCCATGGTCGGACTAGATGATCTACTCAGGAATAGTAGAACTAGAAACTATGAAACCCGGGGGGGGAGGGGGAGGGAAAGACAAGTCTGAGGAGAAAGTTTGTTTCTGAGTTACCATACAGGAAAGGATTGAGTTGGCCACCGGGGGTGAGTTTTTCAAAGCCACGTAAGGGACAGATTTTAATGTGAACTGGACATCGAGATCCACCGGGTAGCTGTGAAGATCTCTTTTTTATTGCTTACACTCAAGTCTGTGTGCATGGTTGAGGATGGTATCAGTGCATTATTCACATGAGCCGTCTTTCTACAAGGAAGCAGTAATTAGAGCATCCCAGAAGGCTGTGTGGCTGTTTTAAATTGATCAAATCTCACCTTCACTTCCAGATAACTAAAAAGTTAGTAAAAGAAGGCTCTGTCCTTGATAGTTCATCATCACAGCTTTCTGACAGCAGAGAACAGATGCTACTTGAAGTTCATGCTGTCATGGAAGTTGCTGAACAATTTGGGCTTGATAGATGTAGCACTCTAAACTGATTTCCATGCAGTAAACTGAGAACGTTGGATAAAAAGGGGAGGTCTTATCTCTTCCCAGCCTTTCCACTAGACTCTGTGAAGCGCAGTAGTAGCTGAATCTGATATTGGCTTATCTACACAGAGGTTCCATTTGGACCGACCTTGGTAGCAGTCATCCCCTTGTTACACAGCTGCCACAATACGGAAAATTCAGATCAATGGCTTTCCATTTGTATTTACTGAAGCAGGTGAGGTCATAGCTGAGGAACTCCATGGGATTCATAATGGAGTTTTTCAGTGACCGCCCCTCCTTCAGTTGACTTAGCTTCAAGGTCTACTTAAGCTCCCCACACACTTTCTTAATGGCTTAGACCAGGGGTTCCCAAACTGTGGTATGCATTGGGGGTATGCAAGACCGCTCTGGGGGTACACAGGAGAAATTGTGCAATGGCAAATATATTTTTCATTATAACAGTAATTGGCATTTAAGGGGTTAAAGTATAAAACACATGCTGGTAGGAGTGCATGGGCAGCTGGTAAATCTGGAAGGGAGTATAGTCAGAAAAAGTTTGGGAACCTCTGGCTTAGACAAAAACAATTAAACACTCTAATGTATCCCCACAATCCTAGACCCTTATCACCCAGTCTCTGCAAACTGTTAATAATTATAACCTGCTTTTTTTCTAAAAATCTGGACAATATTGGAAAAACAGTTTTCAGTGACATGATTTGGTTTTAGTTTTGACTGAGAAGTCTACATTGCTAGTTTGCACAGTAAATATTGTACAAGTTTACATAACTTCCTTGTTATTACTGTTAATTGGGTATAGTTTAGCTCTGCCTGGAGGCCCCAAATTGCATCAGTGCCCATTTTCTGAGACCCTGTGAATTTGTATAGACATGGCTTCACTGGTCCTGGCCATCTCCTCAGTAACACAAAGCAATCCCACAGACTGTAACACAACACACAATATATGCGATTCATTTGTCTGAACCTCTGGAATACCAAGAAAGAACAAACCATATGTGACAGATGTGAGTCACTTCATTAATGCACTCCTGGAAAGTGCTTATACCATTCTGAGGGTAGTATAAGAATTTGAACAGAACAGAACATTCAATCTTTTTACCTTATGCTATATGTATAGCATTTGTAAGGTGACTTTTTTGTGAAATAAGTGTATTGTCAGGCCTGACTTGTATTTCAAGGCAAGAGACTCATAATATGTGTTATTTTTTTTCTTCAGGCCCCTAAGATCCATAGTACCCTATAGCGCTCAAAAGCAAAATGCTGCCCTGCTCCCATTTCTGTCAGGGACGTGATGGTGTGCTGAAGTCCATTGTCATCCATACAACAACAAATATATCAGAAGATAAAAAGAATGATAGAAAAACAGACTCAACATTCCTTTCCCTCCAATTTGCATAAATACCCCATTAAACCACTCATTTCTTTCCATTAAACCTTCTATAGTTTATTAAGGTATTTATTTGACTTCCCATTATCTTGGGAACTACTTCAGGTGAATGAAACATTTCACACACTATTATTCAACCCTGGGAATTCACACATTTTAGGTGTGCAATGTAAAGGATTTTAAGACAAAAACTTTTATTTGCCTATCTTTCTGAGTTTACTATGTTTGCATATGGGAGATCCTTGGAAGGAAAGGCTCAGCTGACTTAAAATATGCTCTTTCTATAGACAGGTGAGGAACTCGATACAAGAAATTCCAAGCTCCCATTAGCCATTCAACAGTATCTACAAGCAAATAAAACAAAAAATTCCTTCCTATCTGTCGGGCAGTAATCACACTCAAGCCAAACTGACTGCTTTTCTCCAACAGATGGTCCTCACAAATACAAAAGAGAAGTAGAGAAAAGTCAAAATAAATTCTGTGGGTCAAGATAAAAAACACGTTGGTTTCAAATGTAGTCTTGTAGAAATTTGACCACGTTGAAAATTTGCTCAAGAGAAACAACATTCCCATCATGCAATACTGTGTTAGCATTGGATGCACATTTGCCTAATGTTCTTGTGATCAAAGAAACATTTTATTCTATTCAGAAACATCTCCCTTTTAAATTATCTTTTGATGATCCCAATACTGTGTTATTTTCATTTAAATCAACAGTGAAGTCATTAAACATGTTTCAAACTGTCAGAAAATTCCCCCTTTTTATTTTATTCTAAAATGTTTTTAATAGAAAAAATTGACTCATGTTCTAGGATCTTGGTTTTTAAAAGCATTTTAATCTTGGTTTCCAATATAAAATAACAAAATTTTGTGGATGTGTCAACAAAGTTTTTTGAAATTTGAAAAATTCTTTTTTCTGACCATCTCTAAGCTCTTCATTTAATTATATTCTCTATCACATTAGGGCCCAATCCCCCATAGCTCTTAACCATTTGCTTGGTTTCCAACATTAAAATAATCACATTGAAGCCAATGGGATTACTAATATGAATCATAACATCACACAAGATAAGGATGAAAAGATTTTGAGAGGTCATTTAGTACAACTCCCTCTTTCAAGGCAGGATAAACTCCACTTTAAGCCATCCCATTGTCTTACCTCCACATCTCCCCTTGACAGTGTATGTAGTCCAGTGTGCAACTACCCTAACAATTAGACATCTTTTTTCTAATGCCTAACCTGTCTCACTTGTTTCAATTTGTGTTCATTTTTTATTTTCCTATCCATGGCAGACATTTTAGAAAATTGCTCTTTTCTGTGACATTTTGCATATTTTAACACCACTTCAGTCTTTTGTTCTACTATGTGATTAAGTCCTTTACTATATTGCACCCAAGTTTATACATATACATTTTTATTGCCTTAGATTTCTTTCTATCTTTTACATTTGACTTTATGCAGGGAAGAATACTTCCTTTTATTTAGACCATTTCCTCAAAGGATGGTTGATGCCAAACCAGTAACATTGCAATGATACCCTACAATAGAAAAGAAAAAAGTAGAACTGTATAAGGTAAAGGTATGCTCATGTATTTTGTCACTTGACTCCTGGCTTAAATAGGATCTTTGTTGTCATTAAGAGTTGTCTTGCCCCCAACTGTTCGGAAGTTTCATATGAAATTTTTCTGATGTCTTTCATGAAAAATGATATTTTCTTCCCCATCACAGAAGATATTTTCCCCGGCAGGTATGCTGTCGAACATGTTGCATTCACAACATGACACAAAGTCTAAAAATCACAGAGAGACTAATTACTGGAGGAAAATTACACCAAAAGACCAATTTCCTCATGATGAAAATGACAGCCTGGTGCCCTACTTCCTGGCCTGATTGGGCAGTTCGCCTATGAAACATTGTTATATCACATTGCGTTATGTACAGTGGCAATGCAAAAAAGGCACTTTGGTGCAGTAAGTAACAACTGAGTAACCACGACGAGCTGTCAGCTAAATTCTAAGTCTTATTTCCACTAGTTATGAATGTAATGTTAAGCAGGGAATATCAGTTTCCATATCCATGGATTAAGAAAGTCAAACAGCTTAATGACCAACTGGGGCATTAGAGAACTATATTAAATACATATTTATTTCACTATATTGTAATTGAGAGTTAGAGGGGAAAAGATCAGACAGGGCACAGCTAAGCTCCTTTCTATACAGTTTTCCCTTTGTCTCCGTGCCACGAAACTTGCCCAGTCTTCCCTTTGGCATTTCTACAGTACTTTGATAGTGTAGAATAGTGCTGTGCAGCCAAGGTGGCATAT
The DNA here is from genome assembly GCF_001723895.1 of Crocodylus porosus. Lineage (NCBI taxonomy): Eukaryota > Metazoa > Chordata > Crocodylia > Crocodylidae > Crocodylus > Crocodylus porosus. The sequence goes on along the minus strand of NW_017728909.1, from coordinate 2,222,368 downwards.
CATCTTACCCTCTTTTTTCTTGCTTATCAAGATCATCATGAAGCTGAATATCCTCCAATTTGTGACTGGGTGTGTTTTCTTTCCCTACTAATGTTCTGATATCCACACCCAGCTAATGCAGGAACTCTCCAGGTTCTTCCCAGTTTTTCTGTAGTCCTCTCTGTTCTTCACCCTGCTCCAGTCTTCCCCTGCCCTTCTCTCCCCACTTCAACTTCCACTTCTTTAAATGCATTAATTTCCAATTAGTGCACAGGGAGGGTCACCTTCAAGGTGGTGATTTATCACATTCCTGCTACTCCTGCAGCTCTCTCCCTGGAAGAGCATAATTTGTCCACATCCCCAGTCTAAGCATCATTGTAGATGCAGAAATCAGGAACCTGGCTCTGGATTCCCTTATGCACAAGGCAGAAAATAAGCATTTGGGAAAAGCATTTACTAGGGGGCGGGTTTCCTGATCAAGAAAGCGAGAGAGACAGCACATTAAAGAAAAGAGCTGACAAGAAGGATATGAGTAGTTAGTCACTCAGAAGAAAGCCTGAAAGAAGTTTTTATTAAGGCATATGAAATAATGAACAGTACAGAAACAGCAATTTGGATGCCCCTATTTATCCTTTCTTACAGAACAGCAAGGTGACATCTTCATTTGAAAGGACCACACTAGGGATACCACAAAGGAGCACAGCACACTCACTCCACACACCCTGCTTCCTGACGGGATGTCATATATGCACGTCTTAGCATATGGAATATAGCTACCCTTAGTGGGACACTGGACAGGCACAACAGGCACAGCTGAGACAGAGAGCTTGCAGGCAAATACTCAGTCAGACTCAAAAAGGAATTAAATATTTCCATAGATAAGAACACCCACTGCTGCAAAAGATTGTACAAAATAGAGAGGTATAAACTCTCATGCTTCATCACAGAAGAAAGCCACTAATTACCTGCTTTTACAATGGTGCCGCTCAACTTACTTCTGATTTAGAACAGCATGAGCTCTGAAGGTGGCTCAAAACACTCATTTCTATAACTGCTAAATATGCAGCTACTTGATATATCCATATCCCTTGTCTGAGGACACAATATGAAACAGAGACCAGGAAATGCATATGTTTGTTATTACGTGCACATCATAAATCATGAATCAGTAGAAAATAACAGAGCAATGCAGTGGTTCGCAGCAATGTTTTTTTCTACATTGTAACACAGCAGAAAAAAATATATATATACATACACATACATACATACACACACGCACACATATTCAGGAAACCACTTATCTAACCATGAAAAGAGAGACTGGTCCCTACAGTTGTCCGCACCCTCTGCCCAGGGTTTGCAGGCTTAGATTTAGATTGCACACAACATTACAGCACTGCTACCAACTGCTATTCTGATTTCAGCATTTAATGCAAATAAAACTGGTGCTTGTCACTCGTTTTACAAACTCAGACTCCGCAGGCCAGTAGAAACTAATAAACATGATGATGAGTGACAAGAGCTGAGTGAATAATTAGCTAATAATCACTTATTTGACATATTTTACATCTCTTTTCTGCTCATTAGCTGTCTTTGAACTGAGTTTTTGAAATCATTATTCAACATTGTTTGCTCAATAACTTCTGTAGGTAATCCTTAATCAGGACTTCACTTGTCAGCAGGTCATTACTAATATTTGTTTTGCAAAGTCAGCGTTGTACTGGTTAACTTTAATGGGAAGCATAAGTGAAACAGTGCATTTGTGTTCCTTGATCAAAAGACCTGATAAATCTTAGAATCAGGTTTCCAGCGCACATATTCACATTTTCAAGTTTCAAATGTACTTTCTACAAATGTTTTCCAGGATTTGCTTATAATTCACTGCTTCTGCCAGCAAACATTTGCTGTATTATTTGTGAGAAATGTGCATATGAAGTAATACAGAATTGTCAGTTGGAATTCACAGAAACATTTTTACAGAATTTGATGTCCTAAGTGGATTTTTCATTCATATCAACGATTCACCAGCTTCTGTGACAAAAAGCAGTACTGTGAATATAAAAATGAACAGAGTCAAATTCCTGACTGTTCGAAACACTTTTTAACTGAAAATAAAATAACATTCCCTTTTGCAACATCTTTGATATTTTGATCCTTTCTAGCTCCTGCTACCCTTCATATTATTCTTATCATAAAATATCAGTTGCTTTAATTCTTACTATAAAAATGAGTATTTAAATTAAATTGATATTACCATTTCAAATATAGCCATGTATATTTTAGCTGTGAGGGCTTTATAAATAATTTAGATTAAAATGCATTATGTTTAAAAAGTAATTTAAACAAAAGCTGGAATCTAAGTAAAAATGGCTAGCTAGTTGAGGTATAAATACATACAGTATATCATTTATATCTATATGCCTCTAATTCTGTCAGACAATAATTGTCTGTGTACTTCATAGAAAGGTCAATTATGTATAGAAAAAATAAAATGGTGTAGCACATTGTTTCCTATTCATCTGAGAAGCTGTTTAATTCCATCGTTAGACATATTTTAACATTCTTTCTAAAAGTGACCAGCAAAACAAAAAATACAATTGGGTTCTTTGGAGTATCTTTATTATGTATACAGGCAAAATATTTTCACAGAAATATAGTCAATCTTTTTTCTGTACTTTTAGTCAATTGGACAAAAATGGCAAAAATCATAAAATATAGAAATTCAGAAAATGTGAAGTCTCTTGAACTTTTATTTGTGGGTTTCATCTTTGTGCAGAGTGTAGGGAAGTGATTTGTGTGTTTGTTTATTAATTAAAATGGCAAATCTTAGGTCACCCACTTTTCCTAAATGAATGATTTGAAAAACCAGATCCTCGTTCTGTAAACACATACTCATATGCTTAACTCTGAATATGTGTGTATCGTCAGGAGGATGGTTCATGTACTCAGACATGAGAATAGGAATACACGTGGGCACAGCCCTAGCAGTGAAACTTAACAGTCCTGTTTTCTAAGATAAAGAAACAGGTAGAACAAAACTATTTTAAAATATGTCAGTATTTTTTTCTGGATCACACTGAAAGCCATGTTTTTTCCTTTGCATGTGAACTTTAGTAAGTGGTCTCTGAAATAATATCTGTATTAGGGCTCTGCAAAGCTTTGGGTGCTGATTCGATTTGGAGGACATTCAGCCCGATTCAGTGGTCGAATCTCCAAATCCAAATTGAATCAAGAGACCAATTAAAAGGTCCAAATCTATTTGAAGCTCTCCAAATTCATTCAGAAAAGATTCGGAGAGTTAGGGTGATTTGGGCAGCCCCCACTGGCTGCAGCAGGGAGCTGGACCCAGACTCCATGCCAGTAAGTAGAGGGTTGGGGAGGAGAGACTGGAGGAGGAGGAGGGAGGGAACCATGGGGGGAATCCCTGTCAGACCCATCCCCTGCTTTA
>NW_017728909.1:2203053-2218805 GCF_001723895.1 Crocodylus porosus | reverse complement strand
CTTTAAAAAAAAGCCCCTATTCACTGGGTGCTTCCAGGCAGGGGGGCAATCCCTGCTGCCCCACAGTGCATAAGGGACTCTGCCATGAGCCCCTCCAACCCCTGCCCACTCTCCCAGCCCACCCATGGCTGCTCTGCCTGCCTCAGCTCCCGGCCCTTTAAAAAAAAACAACAACAAAATCCCAGACTCACCGGCTGCTGCAGCGGCCTTGGGGTTTCTGAGGGCTCATGGAAGAGCCCCTCATGAAGCATGGAGTAGTGGGGGGGCAGCAGGGATCACTTCCCCACCTGGCAGGGGCCAGAGAGTTTGGGGTTTTTTGGGTTTTGTTAATTTAGAGAGCCAGGAACTTGGGCAGGAGGGCAGGGCAGCCATGGCGCGGCTTTGGGAATGGGCAGGAGTCAGGGGGCTCATTATGGAGCCCACCCACATGGTGTGGCACAGTGGGGGCAGCAGGAATTGCCCCCCACCAGGCAGAAGCCGGTGAGTGGGGGCTTTTTTTTTTCAAAGAGCCGGGAACTGGAGTGGGCAGGGCAGCCATTGAGAGCAGGCAGGGGATGGGGCCTGTGTGATTTGGAGATTTGGCTGATTCGGCAGCAGCCTAATCTCCAAATCAGATTTGGCCAAATCAATTCGAGACCTTGATTCAAATCACCGAATTGAATCACTGTCCCTCGAATCAGCTGGATCCAAAATGAATACTAGTCACTTCATACAGGCCTATCATGCATGTCTCTAGTACCTCGTATCCTAAAGTAGGTCAAAGCTCTGTACAAATTTAGGCTCTGGAAAACCTAAGCACATATACAATTCTGCTCATGTAAACAGAGCCATTGAAAAGAAATCAGTGACCTAGTGCATGGGAAAAAGTTATGCACATACTCAAGTGTTAGCATAATTGAGTCCTTGAAATGCTGCAGCTAGCTGGGATTACTTCTTCCTTCTCCTGAAATGCAGTCACATGTGGATAAAATGTTCAACCATTTACCAGTGCGTAGCAAGTTCCAAAGGAACTTGAATGCCCGTAAGTAGCATTAGATGTAATGTACTAGTTACATACATATTAAAATAAGCTGTTTTACTAACAATAATAATGCAAGTTTAACAGGTTATTAAACAATGGCAGACATGGGATCAAAACCTCAGCTCCTGCAAGCTGTTGTTGCTGTGAGGTAGTAGTGCTATGTGGACTTACACCTACTACGTATCTGTCCAGTTGACTCCATTTGAACTCCACTGAGTATCTCTGTGTGCTTTGTACAGTCATGTATTGTCTGACTTGGAGGTTATACAAACATTTCTGGGATGAAGGAGCTGCTTCCATTGCTGAATGGCATTTAATGTTAAGTGTTAGATTTAGAAAAAAAGATTGGAGAGAACTCTGAATGTAAGTGTGAATGGCTGTGCCCATCTTGACTCTGCCAGCGAGATCTGGCACTCCTGTCCACTGAGCACCAGTTCTTAGGACTGGACAGGCTTTCATTCACTCGTATTAACAGGGAAAACCCTTCATCACCCCCACCACATCTTGATCTTATTAACAAGAGGGGAGGATCCTTGATTGATAATGCTTGCCCACACGAATGTCCTGGGTCATTGGTCCTCAGGGCTCTGCCTTGCCTTACACCCTATCCTTATGCCAACCAGATCTTACACCATTGCCAGGCTGCTCTCTATCTGGTTCAAAGATGGTACCATCAGCAAGCCACTCAACTGGCTGGACTCAAGCCCAGTTAGTACTCTTGAATTATGTTGGGGAGAGCCTCTCTCCTTCCTATCCTCTCCATGAGGCCTTTACTACAGTGCCTAGCGGGGCTAATCTAGCCAGACTTTAATTCTATCTGTCTACACTTAAAAACATTACAGTCAATACAAAGTCCTGGATTCCAGCTTCCCAGAACAAACTCACAATCGGAGCTCTCATCATTCCCCTGGGACAGGCAACATCCCTCTGGGTTCTACCGGTGTGTCGTTCTCGTCTTTTCATTGGGAGTTTGGGCCCCTTGGGTTAGAGGCTCCTCCAAGCCTCTACTCGGGTGAGCAGGGTCTCCCCTGGTCATTTTACCCCTGCTGGGGCAAGCTTTACTCAGGCTCCATGCTACTACCACTGTGGTCCTGGATCTCTCTCTTCTCTTCAGGCGGCACGGGGTGCACTTTTGTGACATCAGCCCCTGTGTGCTGGTTTATCTGTAGCTGGTACATGCTGGAGAAACAGGAGGGACATGGTGCCTGAGGCTTTCCAATCCACACTGCTGTCAACCCTACAGGTATGTCCCAAGGTCCGGGAGGTTTACGGGCATTTCAACCCCATCCCGGGGGCCCGGTGAGGGTGTTTCTGGGGGTCTCATTGCCCTGGGGCCATTTGCTTGGGGACTCCCTGCTACCACACACACCCCTGTTTAAGTTGCCTGGGGTGTACCTGTGTATTTCCCTTCAACGTGCTCTCTGTCTTCCTCAATTTCTTTTTTTTTTTTGACATACCTTTCCTGTTTGGGTTTCTGGTTCTGCACACCTAGACAAGAAATCTGCCACTTTATTAGCCATCCTGGGCCTATATCTCATGAAAAATAGGCAGGGTTACTGCTCATCATGTAATTTGGGAATTATCTATTTTTGCTTTGTAGAGCCACTGAGGAGGGGCATGATCAGTAGTTAACTGGAACTCCTGGCCCATGAGATATTAACAGAAATACTCTACTACCCATCTGATGGCTAGACAATCCCTCTCAACAGTGGCATACTTCATCTCAGCCTTATTCAACTTGTGACTCAAATACACAAAGGGCCTTTCCAGGCCATCCAGCTCTTCATAGATTTCATAGACATTACGGCTGGAAGGGACCTTGGAAGATCATCAAGTCTACCCCCTGCCCCAGGGTCAGGAAGTCAGCTGGGGTCATAGGATCCCAGCAAGATAAACATCCAAACTTCTCTTAAAGGAGTCCAGAGTAGGTGCTTGCACCACGTCTGGAGGCAGTCTGTTCCAGGCCTTGGGAGCTTGGACAGTAAAGAAGTTCTTCCTTATGTCCAGCCTGAAACTGTCTTGGAGGAGTTTGTGACCGTTCGACCTAGTCATCCCTTGGGGCGTTCTGGTGAACAGGCATTCCCCCGGATCCTGATGTACACCCCTTATATACTTACAGGCAGCCACCAGGTCCCCCCAAGCCTCTGCTTTTCCAGGCTAAAGAGTCCCATGGCTCTCAGCCTTTCATCAAGGCCTGTTCTCCTCCTCTCTGATCATGCACATGGCTCTCCTCTGGACACTCTGAAGTTTCTCCACATCCTTTGTAAATTATGGAGCCCAGAATTGGATGTAGTACTCCAGCTGCAGCCTCACCAAGGCCGAGTACAGTGGGAGGATGACATTCTGGGATTTTCTTGAGAAGCATCTATGGATGCAAGCCAGAGTTTTGCTTACTTTACCAGCTGTGACAGTGCAGTGGTAGCTTATGTTCATCTTGTGGCCAATCATGACGCCCAAGTCTCTTTCGGCTGTGGTGCTAGCAAGCATAGCACTGCCAAGCCTATAAGTATGCTGCAGGTTTTTTTCCCCCAAGGTGGAGTATCTTGCATTTTTTGGTGTTGAAGACCATCAGGTTTTCATCTGCCCATTTGCTGAGCCTGTCTAAGTCAGCTTGGATCACCATCCTGTCCTCAGGTGTGGACACTTTACCCCAAAGTTTGATGTCATTGGTGAACTTGGCCAGTTCACTTCTGATACCAGGAGTCCTGAGTCAGGACTGCACCAAGGGCCATGTGTGACACATCTGTGTGGAAACAAAAGATCTTGTAAAGTTCAGTGTATGTATTACTACACTCTGATGTAGAGCTGTTTTGATTTTAGCAAATGCCTTCCATCACTGGCATCCACTTTATCAGGCCTTGTACTCTCCCCTTGATAGCATTCATCAAAGGAGTGGCAAGCTCCATAAAGTGGGGTATGAAGCACTGGTAATAATTGGTGAGCCCTAGAAATGACTTCATCTGACGTTTAGTCTGTGGAGGATGGAACTCCCGTACAACTGCCACCTTATCTGCAAAGGGTTGGATAGCCTCTTGCCCCACCGGAAACTTTGTCTTGCTTTTCCTTAGAGTGCACTTTTTGGGATTTGCTGTCATGCCAATTTTTCTCAGTTCTGTCAAGACTGCCCTTATGGCCTTATGGTGATGCATCCATGTCCTTGCATAGATGACAATGTAATCTATATACACTGAAATGTATATGTGGGGTGCTAGAATTTGCTTCATGAGACATGGAAATCTTGTGGCTACTCTGTGAAGTCCAAACAGCATTTGGGTGAATTCATACAACCTCCATGAGGTCCAAATGCTGTCTTGTTTTTATCTCCCTGGGCCAGGGGGATCTGCCAATAACCTTTGGAAAGATCCAGAGTCAAGATGTAGTGAGCCTGTCCAAACCTCTTTAACAATTCCTCAATATGAGGCATACGAAAGGCATCAAACCTGGCTATTGCATTTAATTTTCTGAAGTCAACACATAGCCTAAAGGACGCATCTCTTAGGCACAGCTACTAAAGGGCTCCTCTAGAGACTTCAGGAGGGGACTATACTTCCTTGGCTTAACATTTTTTCCAACTCCTGATGCACAGCCCCATAAAGGTGTTAAGACACAGGGCACCATTGTTCTCACACCACTGTCCCACTCAGAGTGTGGATCTTGTGTTCTACTCACTGGATAATCTAGGTTCTTCACTAAACACATCCCTAAATGCATAGATGAGGGATTTTAGTTTCTGCCACTGACTACCTGCCAAATCATCACCCATTTGCACCATGTCAGCCAGCAGTTCCCCGTTCCCTGTTGCTGTGGGCTCTGGGCCAAACTCTTCTACCTCTTCTTCTGGGGTCACTAGCCGTCCCTCCTGTTCCTTCCATGCCCTTAACAAGTTTATATGAAAAATCTGACATTCTCTCAGATATCCTGGCTGAACTTCATAATCAAAGGGCAGAGATGACCATAGCAGGATGCAAAACCCAGAGCAAATCAGCCTGTGTGCGGCCTGGATGCAGCAGCGACAGCAGCTGGACATGAAGCCATCCTGGCTCCAAGAGGCCCCACAAAGCACAGGGCCTGGGGCAGTCACCCCAATTCGTGCTGCCCAGGGATGGCCCTGTCAATGGGACCAGCTCTCTGAACTATTTCAAATGAGCCTTGCCATTGTGTTAGTAGCTTATTTTCAGTGGCAGGTAACAGTTCAAATACCTGATCCCTGATCTGAAATTCCCGCTCTTTGACCTTCTGGCCATAGGTCATATGCAGCTTTTTGCCATTATTGACCCTTTTGGCCACTCACTGGGTTGTATGCAACCAGTTTAATAATTTCTGTCAATATGTACCTTGGCTTGAATCTCCTCCCATCCCTCTCTTGCTGCCTGCATCAGCCCATGGGGTTTATGGCTTTAAACCAACTCAAAAGGAGAAAACTGCATCAAAGCCTATAGCACCTTTCTTAAGGCAAACAACAACGAGGTGATCCAAAGGTCTTTCATGGACTGTTTTGGACGGACCAGTGCAACATTCTCTTTAACATCCCCTTTAATCTTTTGACTAAGCCATTAATCTGCAGATGGTATATTGAGGTACAAAGATGTTCTATACCTAATATTTGGCACATGGTCCGCATTATCCCCAACATAAAATTTGTACATTGATCCGTAAGGATCTCATGGGGAATACCTATCCTGGATATCCATTTCAGCAGCTCCTTCACAAAGTATAGAGCTGTAGCTGCCCCAAGCGGTATGGCATCCAGATACCGGGTGGCATAGTCTACTATTACCAAGATAAAATGGTATCCAGTACTGTTTTTGGGCAAAGGCCCTACAATATCCAACATAATGTGATCAAAAGGAGTTTCAATAAGTGGCATTACCTGAAGCGGGGCCCATGGGAGTGAGGCTCATTAACCTTCTGACACTCAGCACAGGAGGCACACCTGTAAGCCACCTCTTCATGTAGCCTAGGCCAGAAAACCTAATGCACTATTTTTCTGTAGTTTTATCCTGATCCAAATAATTGCCTGCCGGTGTCGCATGTGCCAGGTGCCACACCATTTTCTGAAATGGTGTGAGTACCAATAACTGTTTTACCTCCTCCTCACTACCCAACCCTTCTTTACCCAGTATAATAATCCATTTTACCTCATTGTCATGGGAGGAACAGAGGAGAAGACCCCAAAGAGCCAGGGGGGAGCCCTGGGGTCAGGAACCTTCAGAAGAAAACAAAAGTAAAAGAAAATAAACAAAAAAATCTTACCTGCAGCAGGATCTGCGGCAAAGCCAGAAATGGATGCAGGACCCGAGCGGCTCATTAGCCATATCTTTAAACAGCTGCAGCCAGCTGATAACCTCAGCTGCAGAAGCCAGCCAGCAGGGATAAAAGGAGCCGCTGGCAAGGAAGAGGGGGCACCAGCAGGGAAGTTTCTCCTGGAGCCCCTACGGGGGAGGAAAGTGCAAGAAGCTACCTCTCCCAGCACGGGAGGATGCAGCAAGGCCCGCCACAGGAAAGGCACTGCCAGCGGCAGTGCAGGAAGCAAGGGATCAGACCGGGGACCCAGATTAGAAGACCGGGAAGAGCAGGAGGAGCTTGAAGCCAGGGGTTACCGTCGAGGAACCAGCAGATACCAAGATGCCAGACCAGGTGGGACTGTTGTGGGCTTCAGAGAGCTCAAGGAGGTGCCCCAGGTGGGGGACGAAGGGCATGGGCAGCATGAGGGGCTGCAGAAGATGGGCCCTAGTGGCATAGAGCCACCCCAACAGGGGACGTGGGGGAAGCGTACGGAGAAGGACCACCGTGGGTTCCAGCGAACCCACAGGCTGGGTGAAGAGTGAAGAGGCGGACTCAGTAGCCTGCCGTCTAGCCTGGACCCAGTTTAGGGCCAACTAGGGGCCTTGGGTACTTGGGCCCTGGCATTGGTGGGTAGGCCAAGGGACCAGGTGATAAGGGGGCTGAGGACCTCTCTTAATATCTTTGTATTTCTTTGTTGTTTGTATTTTATGTTTCCCACTATTGGCGGTGTTGCAGTGCAAGGCATATGGAGCCCAAGTGTTGTTTAAACCTGAGGCGGGTTTACAGTCTCAAGGGAGGCTAAGCAGCTGTGAGGCGCGGTGGGTAGATTTAGGGTTAGGCCCGACGGGCTGATAAGACCATCTCTGCAAGCATATGTGGAGCCTCAACAGTCAGGGAACTGGCCAAAGGACATCTTGAACCCATCAAGGCAGGGTGTAAGGGCAAGGCAGAGGGGAGGTAGATCCTCGCAGAAGATCACCAGACAGACGTCCCATAGTCAAGAGACCCCTGGTAGTCAGACACCCACCACTGGAACAAGATCCAAAGTCATGGCAGGAGAGATTGGGGAAGGACTACACTGGAGGGAGACACCCACTCAGCGGAACATCGGGGATGGACAGACAAACACCACCAAACATCCAGGCCCCAGTGGCACGTGACCAGAAGTTTGAGGCCAGACGGGCACACTCATATTGCAGGTCACTTGTACTTAGTTCAGCTCTCATTTCCTCTCCCTCTGTTCAGGCTACTTCCTGTTCCCAAATTCTAGAAAATTCTTCTTCTTCCTGCACTTCTCTAAACTGGGGCCCATTAACTACCTCTTCTAATTCTAGTAGGTCGCCCACCTCTCCAGATGGGCCTTCACTTGCCTCTCTCAACAATCCATCAGTACTAGGCCACCCTTTACATTCCCACCCTGTGGCCTTAACTTGTTCTAAAACATTGTAAAGTGGGGGGCCAATCCTGGCTAATTATTGTTTCACAGGCCAAACAGGGAGCTAGTCTGACCTTCATCTGTCCTTGATGGTCAGCCACTTTCATATAAACAAAACCTCTTTCATAATGTGCCGACTCCCTGTGGATACACTGCACTCAAATTGATTTAGTCAAATGGATTGTTGCCCAAGGAACTAAGTTAGCCCATACCAAGGTTTGCGAGAACCCGGTGTCTAAGGTTGCTCGCATGGACTTCCCTCCAACCTGTGCTGTCACCACAGATTGATCCCATACAGGGATCTCATCTCCACACCTGAAACTGAAGTCCATGTTAAATGTTTACATTGGGCAGTGATATTTGGCACCTATACATGTACCAGATGTACCTAATTAGCACGCATTAGAACAGACTTGATTAAACAAGGCTGCTGGAGCATACTAATGCCCTCCACAGGTCCTTTCTTTAGGTGAGCTTCTACAGGTTCTGGTTCATTGGGGATTTCTTTAGGTGAGCACAGCACTCCATGATTCCACCGCTCACTCAAATTTAGTGGACACTCTCAAGCAATATGGCTCGCTCTGCCACACCAGTAACAAACTGGGTCTCTTGCTCTTGGGCAGGTTGGGTTTCATCCTGGTGGCACACTTCTATGATGTCAGCCCCTGCACACTGGCCTATCTGCAGTTGGCATGAGCTGGTGAAATGGGGCAGATGTGGTGCCTGAAGCTCTCCAGTCCACACCGCTGTCGACCCTGGAGGTGAGTCCCAGGGTCCAGGAGGTTTACAGGCATTCCATCCCCATCCTGAGGGCCTGGTTGGGGGGGATTTTCAGGGCTCTCATTGCCCTGAGGCTACTTGCCTGGGGACTCCCCACTATCACAGTAAGGGATACACATGAAGAAATTATAGTTAGAAACAAGACTAGTTATGGGATTTAATATATTTTATTTCACTTTGGTCTATTCTGGATATTGCCTATCTCTTCAGCCTTCGAGAGTGAATGCACCTTAGGAAGCTAAACAACACCCTTGGTTGTTGTTTAAAGTGCCCCTTTGTAACTGGGACAGACAAGCCTCAGAATCCTCTCTGTTCTAGGACTCCCAGGATAACTTTATTCTTTCCTTTTTAGTTGTCAAATGGAGTAGAGTTCCTGGAGTTTTGACACCTTGTAAAGACATTCCAGTGGATTCTAGCACACTCAGGCAGATGGTGTGAAAGGGATTCAGGGAAGAAACTGTAGGCTTCTGCCAGATTTTCATGTATTCTAGGTAACATGGTGTTTCAGGGAAGAAAAGGGAACTGATATCATTATTACAGCTTACTTTCTGTGCCAAACCACCAGGATCCTGCCAAAGATAGCAAAGCCCTTAAGATGTCTATTAAAAGCTCCAGATATTATGGTAATGCATAAGAACTAGCCCTATGTGGGGCTACATACCATCATGAAAGCCATTATTCAATGCTACTGTAAAATAGGCAGTCATTTTCAAGAAATTGCATGTGTCCTCAAAATGAGATCTCGACTTCTTTTCAATGTAGAGTATGCTAGATGTCTCTACTCTTCATAGTCCCCAAGGTTGGAGCTGGCTTTTATGACTGTTGAAAGCAAGAGCCAGGAGGACTGTTGCAAAAAAAAAAGGATTCATATTTGTAGAGATCAAATACATTGTTTAAGACAGAACTGAATTATGGGCAAAACTGTGAGAAGTATATTTAGCTGATCCAGGTTATTTTGCATGCATGCGCACATGAAAATGACAAGATAGGAAAAGGACCATTCAGAGAAATAAATAATATTCAGTATCTGCTAATATAGCCACATTACTAAAATGTTATGTTTACATGGGGCAGCGATACTGGGCACATAAACACACCCTGGACATCTGCTCCAATGTGTGTTAATTAGTACACGTTGAAAAAGACTTGATTAATCAAGCCTGCTGAAGCGTGCTAATTACCATGCTCCAGCAGCCTCCATGTCACGTGTATTCAGCATCCCCATGCTTCAAAATGTCGGCAGGGGCACTTTAAGTAAAGCTCATTGAACAAAATTTAAAGTGCCCCCACTGCCATTTTGAAGCATGGGATGCTGAATACATGAGATGCTGTGGGCTCTTTCATTACAGTGGCTTTTGGAGCCACAGAGGGCTGCAGGGGGGTCACAGGTTCCTTCCCAGACTCAGAAGGCAACAGTCACCAAGCCAGGAGGGCACAGCAAGGAGCCCCAGTGTGCTCCCCGGTGGACCCAGAAGTACTTCTGGTTCTGCTGCTGAGCATTCAGGGGATCCCCCTGCGCTTCTGTGGGACACTCTATATGCCCCAACATCACGGCATTCACAAGCCACCTGCTACATAGAGATATGTAGAAAAAACATTTAAAGCTGTGTCTGTCCGAATCACCAAATCTTTCCAAATCTCTCTGAATCGATTCGTAAGGTTCCAGTTTGATTCAGATTCAGAGATTCAGCCACCGAGTCAGGACGAAGGGGATCAAAGTAGCACTCAGGAGGTGAATCTACACATGACATTTACTGCAGAACTGACTATTTAGCTCCACAGTAAAGTATCAGCATTTATACCCGGGCACTATTAGGCCAGACTAAACTAGTCAACTCCATCATAGGATACTACTACCTAATACAAGTACTATCCTATGGCAGAGTTATTTACTCTGCTCCAATGCACGTATAGAGGCTGGCTGGGGCTGCCTGAGGCACAAGGGTGCTACAGTGCAGGGCTTTCTGCCAGGTAGCCCTGCACTGTAGCACTCTTATGTTCCAGCCAGCATCTCTGCAGCACTCTGATTTGGGTCAGAGCAGCCCGGGCTGGCAGGCAGACCCCCTGGGCACCTGGCAGTTGGGGCTCCTCTGCCCCAGCTCAACATGCTGCAATCCTGGGTATCCAGGAGCAATAAACTCCAGCATGAACAGCACCGGATTTTATGTTGTATTAATTTCACATGGAGACACGACCTGGGAGGGTGCAGGACTAAATTATGGCACATCTGCCAAAAAATGGTTGGCCCCCACTGATTCAAAGTGGCATAAGTTTGGGTAGGTGACAGACTACCTCATCAGATGCCATGATGAAGTAATATGTCACCTACAAAAGCTTATTCCTCTCTGAACCAGTTATTCTCTATGGTGACACCCTGCCCAGTCTTCTACCCAACTTCCAACCAACCTGGCTAGTTATCTCTCATTGCCAATAATGGTAACACAGGACCTGGTGGCCAGCAGCTGAGTTCTTCCTAGAAATGATAGAAAAGAATTTTCCTTTAGTATGAATGCAATTTTCTCTGTAATAAAGTACCTAGTAACTAGATCCAGTGACAAAACTAGAGAAAGGCAACCACCCCAGGCACCAAACTTGGGCAGAGAGGCAAGGCATGGCTGCTGCCAGCCATTATTGTGGGAAGCTGGCAGGAAATGTGCTCAACAAGGAGTTGCTACTGCCCCTGTGCCCTGGGCTTTGCTACATTGCTGACTAGATCTGTTCAGAACCAACCCACACCCCCGCTGCAAAATGTCTTGCCAGTGCAATGCTACAAGTGACTCATCTTATTTGGTCCTCTATGGACTGTAACATTCTGATCTGACCACAGCTAGGACCTGCAGATTCAAGGCAACTTAGGGGACAGCAATCACCAAATGATTAAATTCACTATTCAGCAAAGGGCAGGCATTATACCCAGCAGGGCAAGGGTGCTGAACTTTAAAAAAGTTGATTTCAATAGACTCAGGGAATTGGTTAGCAGGGTGCAAGAAGCTAAGAATGTGGATGCGTTGAGGGTCCAGGATGGGTGGACAGTCCTCAAGGAAACCATTCTTTGGGCTCAGAGTGACTCAATCCCATGGCAGAGGAAAGGGGGCAAGGCAGAGTTCTTCAATGAGTTTTTTGCCTCTGTCTTTTTAAATGGGAATCTAGACAAACCCTCAACATACATCACAGACACCAACAAAGGGAACATCAGCCAACAAACAGTCAGTACTGACATGGTAAAAAGATACTTAGAGGGACTGGACATAATCAAATCACCAGGACTGGAGGGACTCCACCCACAGGTAATGAAAGAATTAGTGGGGGTTATAGCTGATCCACTGGCAAGTATATATGAGCACTCATGGTGCTCAGGTCAGGTTCCAGAGGATTGGAAGAGGGCTAATGTCATCCCAATCTTTAAGAAGGGGAGGAAGGAGGACCAGGGAAACTATAGACCAGTCAGCCTTACCTCTATCCCTGGGAAAATCCTAGCAAAAATTATCAAGGAGCCCGCTGGCTAATGTGATGCAGAGGGGTAACCAACATGGGTTTTTAGCAGGCAGGTCCTGCCTGACTAACCTAGTTTCCTTTTATGACAAGGCCACCAATTGTTTAGATGCAGGAGTTGAGGTAGATGTTATCTACCTGGACTTCAAGAAGGCCTTTGACAAGGTATTCCATACCATTGTTATAAATAAACTGAGGGGGTTTGCCCAGGATAATTACACAGTAGACTGGGTAGCAAATTTATTCAAGGGTCACACTCAGAGCATGGTAGTGGGTGGGTCGGTGTCAACCTGGAAAGATGTGGGCAGTCGAGTCCCTCAGGGCTCAGTTCTGGGGCTGGTGCTGTTCAATATCTTCATCAGTGACCTGCATGAGGTAGAGGGAAGCACCCTGTCCAAATTCATGAACAACACAAAATTATGGGGTGCAGCTAACACCCTGGAGAGGAGGAACCAGATCCAGGCCGACCTAGACAGGCTGGGGAAGTGGGCAGAGAGCAACAGGATGCAATTCAATAAGGACAAGTAGAAGGTGCTGCACCTAGGGAGGAAGAACTGCC
Source organism: Crocodylus porosus (assembly GCF_001723895.1). NCBI lineage: Eukaryota > Metazoa > Chordata > Crocodylia > Crocodylidae > Crocodylus > Crocodylus porosus. The sequence goes on along the minus strand of NW_017728909.1, from coordinate 2,206,232 downwards.
ATCATACCTACAGGCTGGGGGGCGACCTTCTCAGCTTCACTGAGGCAGAAGAAGATCTTGGAATCACAGTTGACTCCAGGATGAACATGAGTCGCCAATGTGATGAAGCAGTTGGCAGAGCCAATCACACCTTGTCGTGCATCAGTAGGTGCTTCACAAACAGGTTCAGGGAAGTGATTCTCCCCCTCTGTGCGGCACTGGTCAGACTGCAGTTGAAGTATTGTGTCCAGTTCTGGACACTGCAGTTCAAGCGAGATGTGGACAACCTGGAGAGGGTACAAAGAAGAGCCACTCACCTGATTAGAGGCCTGCAGGGAAGGCCCTATGAGGAAAGGCTAAGGAACCATAAACTCTTCAGCCTCTCCAAGAGAAGGCTGAGAGGGGACCTTGTGGTGGTGTACAGATTCATAAGGGGAGAGTAACATGAAGTAGGTGACAATCTGTTCACCAGGGCACTCCCTGGAATGACAAGGAACAATGGCCATAAGCTACTAGAGAGAAGGTTCAGGCTGGACATTAGGAGAAAGTTCTTCACCATCAGGGTTACCAGAATCTGGAATGGGCTACCAGGGGAGGTAGTGCTCACCCCATCCTTGGGGGTCTTCAAGAGGAGACTGGACAGGCACCTGGCTGGGATCACATGACCCCAGGTCTGGTGACTCTTTTCTTGCCTGCCAGGGGCAGGGGGTCAGACTAGATGGCCCACTGAGGTCCCTTCTGACTCTACGAATCTATGAATCATGGGAGCCTTTCTATTGATTTAAATTGGCAGTAGATTTGGCCTTAGGTGGCTAGTGGGGACACACATAGACTAGTTTCCATTCCCACTCTCTAATCACTCAATACAAACATTACAATAGTCAAGAGCTCCTTAACATTGTGTGACATGAAAGAACAAGAAAAAGAATAGGAAATTTGTATTTTAGAATCTACTGCTCAAATATGTGTTGAATCTTTTTTAGGGTTTCTCCATATACTTCTTCAGCCACCATTTCAGATAATATATTGCTGAATGACGAATGATACAGTTTAACACAATGCTCTCGCTAAAGTCACAAAGATAAGTCTATAATAAATAAAAACACAAATTAAATATGCTCCAATGTTCAATGAGGCATTAGAAGTTATGATACAATCTACTTACTGTTGCAACCAGGGTCTATTCTTAGATTAAAAACTGACTGAAAAATTAGGAGTTTTACAACTCAAAACAAAACTTGCTATCATCTAAAATAGTCCACAGCTCAAAGCCTAAATTAAGAATTCCTCTTCTGGTGAGAAATTGTCATCTCCTTCCGGACAGAGGAGCCCTTCTTTTTATCTGTTCATACAATACTGGATATTGTCTCTCTCTCCCTACCACCCCTTCTATATTATTCTCTGAAAAATACTGCATAGACACATTTATATGAGATGCTACTGTGCAATCGTTACTACACATTTATTTAGTACTTGTATTAGAAAGTACTAAATAAATGCATAGTAACCAGAGTTACTGTGCAGTAGCACCAGTGAACGTCTTTTAGGTGACGCTACTACACAGTAGCCTAATAATACTGCGCAGTAGCATATTAGCACTGTCCGTGTTCTGATTTTTCAGCTACTGTGCAGTTAGTGTCTCATGTAGATGTGCCCTATCATCTGCTTCATCCTCAGCAAGAAAGAAAGAAAAAATCTCCTCAACTCCTGTCTCTCCAGCTACCAACACATCTGATTTTTCCACTTCATCTCTTTAACCAATGAAATTTATATTTACAACCTAAAATGTCTCCAGCTTGGGTCTTCTCCAACATTGTGTCCAGATCTATCTACCTCTTTGTCCAGAATAATTCATAAGTGCAGATGGGTGGAAAACAGTTTTGCACAAAAAAATACTTGATGTTTCAAAACATTTTTCAACCAAATCAAGACGAAAGGTAAAAATATTTAAAGATTTCACAAACCGAAAGGCTTTTCAAATGCCTCAGTCCAGCCAAAATATTTATTTCAATTGTTTTAAAATGTTTAATTTCAATTAGCAATTTTCAGTGCTTTACAATAATTAGTTAAATATCTAAATAAAAATCACATTAAACCAGTCAGAAAAAAATAAAACATTGTTATGATCTCAAAACCTTCCCCCCGAGATATGTTGAAATCAAGACATTTATTAAAACTGACTTTTGTATCTTCCTTCCCTTTCTCATGTCCCTGCCCTTTCTGAGAGCTGCCTGTGCAATTACTTCTTTTTGTGTCTTCTCCCTTGTTTCCTTTATTCATGGAATACCTTCTCATTGGTCAAATCCCTCCTCAAGACCCATTTCTTCCATAAAACCGGCCAACTAATAAGGGATAAATCAAGGAGAATTACTACTTCAGCACATTTATACAGGCTAGGCAAGAGAATATGATGAAGGACCTTCACCCTGCAAGCAGCTACATTTAGACATGCACTTGAACACAGGCAGAAGTAGGGGGTCTATCTATGGAGATCAGCTAGAAAGATAATTGTATTCGTCTTCATCATCTTCATGTAAGCTTTCCATCCTCTAGACTGGACTGGTATCTTCCTGAGTGCTTGAATAGCACTTTCTGTATTGTTGCTACCAAAATATAAAGAGATCATCATTATTATTACTAAAGACCATTACTGATAATGTATTAGGTACCTGGATGCAACTGTGATGGAGGTACTCATAATATTCAGATTTCTTTATGTTCTATTAAATAACAATTAAATAACATTAAACAACAATAATCTGTGTCGCTAGTTCAAACTTGGCCAAGGCTGGCAGTCACAAAATTGTTTCATTAGGGACAGGTCTTGTCAGACCGACCTGATTGCCTTTTATGATCAGGTCACAAAGGCAATGGATGCAGGTGTTGCTGTGGACGTAGTCTTTCTAGACTTCAGCAAGGCCTTTGACACCGTCTCCCACCCCAACCTCATTAAAAAACTAGGCGACTGTGGCATTAATGCCTACATAGTCAGATGGATTGCAGATTGGCTCAAGGGCCGTACTCAGAGGGTGGTGGTGGACGGGTCATATTCGACCTGGGGGAAAGTTGGCAGGAGAGTCCCCAGGGCTCGGTCCTGGGGCCTGAGCTGTTCAATTTCTTCATCAGTGATTTGGACGATGGGGTGAAATGCAATCTGTTTAAATTCGCTGATGATACCAAAATTTGGGGTGAGGTGAGCA
>NW_017728909.1:2118114-2202953 GCF_001723895.1 Crocodylus porosus | reverse complement strand
AGGTTACAGGAGTGGGCTGACATAAACAAGATGCGTTTCAATACTGACAAGTGCAGGGTGCTGCACTTAGGCAGTAGAAACCAGCAGCACACTTATAGACTGGGAAACTCCCTTCTTGAGAGCATGGAGGCAGAAAGGGATCTTGGAGTTATTATTGACTCCAAGATGAACATGGGCCGACAATGCGAGGTCACGGTTGTCAGGGCTAACCAGACCTTGTCGTGCATCCACAGGTGCATCTTAAGTAGAGCCAGGGAGGTGATCCTCCCCCTCTATACGATGCTGGTCAGGCCACAGCTGGAGTACTGCGTCCAGTTCTGTGCGCCCCATTTCAGGAGGGATGCGGACAACATTGAAAGAGTCCAGAGGAGGGCCACCCGCATGATCTGAGGACTACAGGGCAGACCCTACATTGAAAGACTGCGGGACCCTTCTGGTCCCCCCTAGTGAGTTTATAGACGGTCACCAGGTTCCCCCTCAGCCTTTTCTTGCGAAGGCTGAACAGGTTTAGGTCCCGCAGTCTCTCATTGTAGGGTCTGTCATGTTGTCCCTGGATCATGCGGGTGGCCTCCTCTGGACCCTCTTCATGTTGTCCACATCCCTTCTGAAGTGTGGCACCCAGAACTGGATGCAGTACTCCAGCTGATTTCAACATATCTGGGTGGGGGGGACGGTTTTGAGATTATAACAATGTTTTATTTTTTTCTGACTGGTTTAACGTGATTTTTATTTGGATATTTAACTAATTATTGTAAAGCATTGAAAATTGCCATTTAATTCCCTGTGGGCATCAAAGAAGTGATTTTTAATATATGTTATTTATAAAAGGTTAGGCTTACCTTGGCTTATATACCAAGCCCATTACAGTGATGTACATGTACTTCAATGCATCATGCACCATAGAACTTTTGCCTGATGAGACATTAACTTTTGAGACATTCTTCATAGAGGGAGAAATTCTTCATAAAAAATGAAACAGCTAGAATTTAAAATGTGAGAATGAACAAATTTAATATTCTATGAAAGTTTTCTTAAGGAAAAAAAATCATTTTTTCCAGGGAATGTCATGCTTGTAATTTCCCTGTTTCATTGCCTGAGAACTCAGAATAGAGGCAGTGGTCTTGGTGAGTAAAATACATGTTACAAAGGTTAGAAAAAGTCACCAAGCAATTTTTATTGTCTGTTTTTCATCAAGATGCTGAAAGTTGAAAATTTCACCCAGTGTTAATAATACACTATTAGTTACACATGACTGCTTTATTGGAGTTAAACCAACATGACTCCTGCTCACTCAGTCCTAAATTTCTCTAGCGGCCAGCTATTTAAGAAAACAAAAGCCTTCATAATTTGCAATATAGGTCAGTACTTAGCTATGGGAGTTTTAACACATATCAAGTGTTATTTTGAACTCTGGGCACTTGAGAAATATGCCACAGAAATATGGCTTAATATCAGTAGAAAATATTGGGAAAAGGATATGGATATTAAAAAATATATCATTCCTAAAAGAAAAAATGCAAAACAATTAGCTTCCTCAGGTTAAGAGGATATCACGACATGATATTGGAACAGATTTTCAGTTGCTATAAACAGTCATACCTTCAATGGATCCAGACCAATTAATCTGAATTTTTTTTAACTCAGTGGCTAAATGCATCATTGATTATGAATTTCCAGAAAAATGGATCCCTGTAAAAGAATTAACACCTCTCAGAATCACAGAAATCTCAAGGATCATCTGGGTTGGCAAGGGCAATAAGGTGCATAGTTGACAGCTTAAAGATCATAAGTTTAAGGTCACAGCAGAAGCATTTATGGCATAGCCATCTCAAATCCCAGTGAATCTATGAATTCTGCTTAATACCGTCACAAGGACATGAGAAGGAAGGTCCAGTCCCTTGCAGGAATGCTACTTCTAAACCATCCCTGGGCAGTGCTCAGCTTAGCTATCAGCCTCTCAAAAACCTTCCGTGTGGGAGATTCCACAGCTTCCTGGGGCAGTCTGTCCCACTGATTATTCCTCCCCTGGTGAAGCACCTTACAGTTGTCTACAATCAGCTTCATCCTTTTGCCTCTTCCCCTGCTTTCCAGTGCCTTAAGATCCTTATGAATTCTACTCCTATCCTCCAAGGTGTGTGTGGATTGCAAAGTTTTGTGTCATCTCCAAATATAATCAGGAAGCTCTCTGTTCCAGCATCCAAATAATTAATACATATTTTAAATAGCATTGGACCCAGGATATACCCCTGGGACAAACTACAAAAACCTCCTGCCATTCTGACATAGTTCCATTTATAATTATCCTTTACTTGTTATTATTGAGTCAATTTTCTATCCACTTTGTAGTTATTTTACATATCTCACACTTCTTCCATTTTCTTATGAGAGGGGGGACTTTATAAAAAGCTTTACTAAAGTCCAGATACACTATGTTTATTGCAATCCCTTCTTCCACCCAAGTACCGGTAGTTCTTTTGTCAAAGGAGGAAATCAAGTAAGTTTGACATGATTTGTTCTAAACAAATCCCTTCTGGCTGCTAGTGATTAGCTCACCCTCCTCCGGCGGCCTACAAATTTACTTCTTTATACTTTCCCCCACTTTTGGAAGGATCATTGGGAGCTGCAGGCATTTAGTAACTCCCAAAAAATAGATCTTCATCATTTCACAAGATCAGGCATCTAGGCTTTTTAGGAAACCTTTGCAATATGACATCTTCACTTGCAAACCCAGCATATGGAAACCTTCATACTTCATATTATTAACATTCAGATGGGATCTGGATGCATTTGTAGCCTTTCAGTAGTAAACTTTAGGCCTTTCCCATATTTTTCCTTTTGTAATGCCAGCATTATGCCAGTTTAATGGAGTAGATAATTAGGCCGAACACATTTAATTACAGAAAGAACTGAGGGTATCTACTACTGCAGAAATTAGTTTTAAGTTAAGAGTCTACTCATTCTCTCCCTCTCTCTCTCTATGATATACACAAAAGTATTATTTTAATGGCTGGGTCACAATAATGTTGGGAGATGAAGGCGTGGAATATGAGATAAATATTTGCCATACAAACATTTTAAAAGTCGATTACAAAAATATCTACATTAATTCATGCTGTGATTGCACTCAAAAGTCAGAAAATGCCAAAGCTTTCCTGAGCAAAGACAGTGGGAGATGAAGTATTGCATAACATTACTTAATCTTCTGAATTGAACTGAGATTCATCCAGCACAGTTGTGATCAGCTGTAAAAGTCAGGAGATTAGACATGTTTGGATGTTCTTTTTCCAGGTGACTTGAGGCACTGTTAATGGATGCAAATTTAGCATTTGACCTTTTTATCGGCATATGTCTTTAATAGGTGTGTATGAGATTAAATTACAAAAAAAGCAGTGCATAAAGAACAAGAACTTAGAAAATTAGGTTTCCCTTGGTCTCCTTCACCTCTTTGTTCAGATTTGTTATGCAGGACAGAAATTCTTAGGCCAAGGCTCTGCTAATATCAGGCAGAGTAGCTCAGCTGAAAGTAATGGAGCTTTGCTGGATTTATAGCAGCTGAGAATGATTCCATGTGCCTTTTTTTTTCTTTTTGTCTTCTTCTTTGTCAAAATTCAAAGTAAAAACAGGTAAAAGAGGATGACAGAATACTTGGCAATATCTGCAGTAAATGAACAATACCACTTTAATTATGTTTTTGTCATGAAACACCTGATTCAATAACATGTTTGTCAGCTAGATGTCTTCTAATCCTTCAGAAATGCCATTCTGGGAATTGATTACTCACCTGGCAAATATGGGCCAGTCAAGCAGCCCAGTATAATCAACTAGTTCTTCTAAAACAAATGACCCTGAAAGATAACCGTATGTTGAATTCGATGAGAATTTTGTGCTGACTTCACTGGAAACCATCATGAAATTCCCTGCAGGTTGATACTTCAGTGTTGCCAACTCACTGGTACCTTGAGTCAGGATTTGCCATTACATGTGGCTGTGTTTACTGTAAATATCAGAAAACCTGATTTCCAGCATTTATTTTCTCCTCTTCCTCACTTGCTATAGTTTATAGCTGGTTCACATTAAGACAATCATTTACTCCTCATTAGCGCTGCTATTCTGTAGAGCAGTGGGGCCAACTTTTTTGGCAGGTGTGCCACAGATTAGCTCTGCACCCTCCCCAATGGCCATTCCCATCCCCTTCCCCGGCTTGATCAGCCTGTGCTCACTGCCTGATCAGCTGCTCTTCTTTCTGCTTCCTTTCCTGTGCTCCCTGCCCAATCCTTTCCTTCAGGTTGTGCTTCCTGCCTTATGTGCCACAGTGTCACTTGACCCGTCCCCAGTCTGCCATGTACTGCACACACAGGCTGCTCATGCCAGCTGTGCCACAGGTTGGCTGCCCCTGCTATACAGAATCCCATAAAGTACGGTTATAAATCTAAGGTATATATGGAAAATTGTTTACAAAACATATACAGTGCATCTAGAGGTTCTGCATTATCGATCACTTCAATAGATTATGTTGGAAATACGTTCAGCTAATCAAAAATACCAAAAGTAATCTTTACCATGAGTTCTTTTATAGGTTGTAAAATGTTTTGAATGTAAACAGGAGGTTCCTTTATGCAAAAGTAGGGAAAAAAAGAAACTGTTCAGAAAATGTAATTTTCCAGAACATCTGGGACTTACCAATTAGAGAATGATGGTGGGGGGTGGGTATTATTAAATTTAAATTCATGATGACAGAATAGCAAGATATTTCATTTAAGGAAAGGTATACATTTTTAAGAAGCACTTCTTCAAATAATCATGCAGCCAGGTTGCAAAGTTACTTCAGGGTTTTTGGTTGTTTTGGTTTTGTTTTGATAATTTTACTGCTGCATCTAAGGGGCCTGTATTTGAGATCTAATTCTTAAGTCGCTGTCCATTTCCACATGCAAGCAATACGCTAGCAGAATTTAGATCGGGAGGGGCCGTGGAAATCAATTCTAAGTCCTGAAAAGTGACCCATAACATTAACAGCTGGAATGGTGGTAGATCCTTTTAAAATACTGAGTCCACCAAACACTTAAGCAGGTATTTAGTTCCAGTGAAGTTAATAGGAGTACTCATATGCTTAAAGTTAAGTTCACACTTAAGAACTTCGCCAGATTAGGGCCTAGGTCAGTAACAGCTGTCACTACAATATATAAGGTTCTTAGGACATCTGGAAATCAATATACTCCTCCTATGTAAAGATCTTACCAATCCACATCATCTGATCATTTTAAATGCATGACTTTATTTTAATTGCTATTTGATTTTGCTTTTCAGAATGTTCTCAATAAAATTTAAGGGAAGTTGTCCAAGAGTGCTGGTAGAATGGGAATAAATATTCAAAGAGTGATTACATTACCTAACTAGTATAGCCTTTCAGTGAAAAACTTTGCAGTCCATACTCGAAAGGTGGAGACAGGACTCTAGAAAAAGTGGGGTGGACACACAATAGACAGCTTTACTGATGTAAGTCACTCTACTCCAAGAGAAAGTTAGTTCTCAGGAAGTGAAGGATAACTCTATGCTGCTATATGTTATACCAGTGAACCACTTATACATTCATTCCCCTGATCAACTTCATTGTTGAAGCTGGGTGTCATTTTACTCAATGCAAACTGACACCTTCTCTACTTGGTGACAAGATGCTGTAATAGCACCAGCTTGGGAGGCCAGTCATGTGTCCATTCCTTGCTATGGAGTAAATTTTCTCTGGAGTAAATTGGGGGGTAAATTATTCTGTATTAATCATGATAAGTTTGCACCCAAAGTTCCCTGAACTAAATGGATAAAGAGCTGCCTACAGGATTGTTCAGAAATTCAGCCATAGGACAGATGGATACAAAATGGAATTTCTGACTCAGAAGATTTTCATTTGGAAAATTTGTTTTTGCTTTGAATTTGGATGGACAATCAAAAATCTCAGCTTTTGTGCAAGGGAAGTTCCAAAATATTTCAATTTGGAAACAATGAAACCACTTTACTGAAACAAAATATTTTCATAATGACAAAATATTATCATGGAAGACTCTAAGCAGAAAGACAACCATAACGTGAGAAAGTCAGTACTAAAGTGTGCCATTTTGTTTTCCAATCCTTTCATAATTTTTCCTTTGAAAATTTTATCAAAATTGATGGATTTCTACAGAACAATTTGTTACCATAAAATGACATTTTCCTGGTTCAACCGAAAAAAATACCACCTGTTTTAAATCATTTTTCCAGAGAAGCTTTAGAAATTATGAATGGATGCTTTGCTTTAATCGTGCAATCTCGGAACTCCTTATCAATAATTTTGTATATACTAAAACTTTTTGATTATTAAAAAAAGCCACAGTTAATCTTTAGAGCATCTGTTCAGTTCATTGAGGAATATCAAAAGTTTATGGAAGCTGTTGGGTGCCTAGCTCTTAAAAAAAAATCAAGCCACTTATCTGGGTTCCCAATTATGAGTTTAAAAGTTTAACTTTGGCTTTTGTCTTTTAAAATCTTGCCTAATTTATTCAGGATTGTTTGTTAACTTACTGAGCTTATTCCATCACTTAGCCCACATATTAGAGGTAGAACCATATTAAAATATATCATAATACAATTTATTGTTTATGATAGATACTGGAAGTTCCGGTTGTATATCAAAAATATGACATTTAAAATCACATCTTTATTTCATTCCAAAGTAATAAAGGATTGTTTTGGCCTGACATGTTTATAACATCATGTGGTGGAGTCAATTATGTACCAGACAATTGTCTATTGGTTCAATCTATAGCCCCTAGGACTTACAGAACAAGACAATGTCATATAAAAGTAATGCAAGGTTTGCTGGCACAGCTGTACTTTATTTTAAGAAGACTACTAACAAGGCGTCTGATCCAAAGCCCACTGAAGTCAATAGAAAGACTCATTACTTTCGATGCGCTTTGGATCAAGTCAACAACGATTTCATTCTTCTCCATGCTCAATAGCCATGGACATTAGACTCCTACTTTGCTATTTTAAGAAAGCAAGACTTTGAACTATTGCAATTTTATAGTGTAGTATATATAGTTATAACTGACAGAAAATATCTGTCAAAATAATCATTATTAAATAAAGGACATGAGAGCCCTGTGTTTCAGCTTTAGAAATATTCTCCCCACCACAGGAAACAAACTTCTGTGATAAACTGTGGGTATATCTACACATTCATTAATGTGCTTTAGATACTGCGTATTTAGTTTAGTACTTCATTTAACAAAGTACTAACTAAATGTGCAGTACCTACAGTTACTGTGCAGTAGCACTGGCAAACGGTTCTGTAGCGATGCTTACTGTGTATTAGCCTAATAACACTGCACAGTAGGCTACTAGCACAGTTTCTGCTGTGACACGCTAGTATGCAGCATTATTAGTTTAATGTGCCGTAAGCATCTTGTATAGATGAGCCCAGTGGGTAGCAGAGTTAACTTGGCTAAAGCAGGCCCCCTCCATTTCTCTCTCAGTGGGATGGGGAAGGCTGGGGCCAGAAACTGTGCTGGCCCAAGCAGCCTTACCTGAGGTCAGAACTGTCCCTAGGAGTGTGCAGGGGTCTGGGGCATATTGGCCTGTGTGGGACCTGGGGTGGGGGGCAAAATTGTGCATAAGTGGGGGACAGCATGAACAGCAAGAGGGGGTGGTGACTGCCCGCAGAAGCCTATATGGCACTGTCCACAGGGCCCCCCAAAGGGCCTGGTGCGGTCGCCCCGATTCCCCTCCCCACCAGGGATGGCTCTGCCTGGGGCTCTGGGGGCCGGGAAGCTGCAGCCCTGGCACTTCTGCAGCTGGAAGCTTGGCCAGCAGCTAGAGCATAGCTCTAGCCAGCCAGGCTCCAGTTTTGGGTGATATACACTGCTGCCAGATGTACTACCCCACCTTTTTTTTCCCATTACAAGGTAGCAGCATGGGGAATGCCTGAAGATGCAATGCGTGGTGCCACCAGTGGGTCTGCAGCGCCACATACCGCATAGCTGCGTTTGTCTGGATGCAGCCTGGGAGGTTCAAATTTTGAACTTGGCACCAGGGCCACAGCTTGATCTTGAACATATGGGCATTTTGTTTCCTTCCTAAAAATTAAGCAGAGACTGCCTCACCTGGAGGAGCTTATGCAAAGTGTAAATCTCAGCATGTAAAGCAAACCACTCATTTTTGTTTTCACTCCATTTTCCCTCAGTTTGAAACAATTTGGTTCTCATTAAAGAATTCACTGCTGTGTGTGGAGAAGAACAGCTCTATCTACCTACAAGGAGAAAAATTGTTCTGTCGGGGAAGGAGACACCGAGCAGCTTCCAAAACTCAAGCCCCAACTCTCACCCCGGTCAATAAAAAAAAGGGAAACATGCCCGCTGCTGGCAAGATGCATCACAACAAGCTGTAACTTGGAAACATCTTGAACAATGTCACCACGACCAAAGAAGAGACAAGAGACCTCCTCAGTGAGGTGAGGAAACAATTGGATATGAATTGCTCCAGGTGTGTGATTTCTCTAACTTTGTTGTTAAAGATTGTATTTACCTTAATTTACTGCATTTTAAATTGTCGCACCTCAGGCTTATGAATAGTCCCAGGCTTTATGTTATATTAGTTGTCCATGTTTGTCCAGAGGGTGATGGGTCTTCCTAATTTGTTTCTCCCAGATGAAATCACAAGATGAGACCAAAACAAAAAACCAAAAACCAGAGGAAAGGCCATACCAGAGAGAAAAAGGCTGTACCACATGTGGCAATCATAGCAGTATTACAGAACGCATTTCAGACTAGGCTAATTCAATGGCTTAATAAAAGAGCACTGTAGATAATACCTACAAACATCTCCATTTCTTCCTTCCAAAGACCTCACTGAAAAACCCACCAGCAGTCTCATTTTTTTTTTAATCAAAGATGATTTCACACAAAATTATAATGCCCTTTTACAGCAAATGTCCTTATTCCAAGCATCCTGATTAAACAAAGAAAAACACAGGCCCAACAGTAGCTTAATACCAATTTCCATGTGTAAGAGCAAAGCCCCTGAGTCACAGCAAATCTATCCTGATCAGTCTTCACCTCAGGTTGCCACAGAAAAGCCCTCAAGGACAAGGAGAAAACGTGCTGTTTGCCTGACCCAGCCCCTAAATCTCTGAAATAACTCTTCTCCACACACTATAGAGCTCCTGCCAGATTGCAGCATAGGAGTAATTATTTGCTTGCTGGGTTAGCGTAGTTCTTCCACATTCCCTTTTCTGCTTTAGGCATTTGCATTGCACCTATCTGGCCCCCACTGAATGGGACTTGCACACCATTTGTTATGTGGCAAAATTTGAAACAAGAGGAACTGCAAATGCTTAATGGCTCATACCTGTCAATCACAAAACAAAAATTATAAATGTTAGAAGCCAGACAGGAACGTCTCACACAAGTATTTTTTTCCACTGGACAAAAAGGCAAGTCATCAAAACAAACAAAGTTGGTTTTAGGAAATCTCCTGACTCTATATGTTTTAATAGTTTTCAAGACTTTAAGTGAGGTTTTACAATATTTTTTAAAACAGGTTTCAATTAGTTTTAAAGCTCTTAAATAGTACATGAATACAAATTTAGTAAATTGAGACTGAGGTCTGATTGAGACTGATTGAGAAAAGGTCAAAATCTAAATGAAACATTTTGAACTTGTCTAAATAAATTGCTTCAATTGATCAGAAGTGAGATACTTTGCCATTTGTTGGTACATAACACACTTTGGAAATGTTAAATGTTTTTCAAGATCTTGGAAATGTTTATGAGTTGGTAGTAGGATCAGAGTGTTGTTGTAGCCAGAACAGTCTAGGAAAGGTTGGATGGGCAAGACGCTTTTGTGATACCTTTTATTGGACCAACTGTATACTTGGAAGAGCTGTTAGACAAAGTTTCAGATATCAGGTGCCCTTCCTCAGGTCTGAAGAAGCAGCAGACACATGCAGGCTATGCTAAATATTAAAGAAATATTCCCTGCAAATGCAAACAGTCTGCAGGGAGGAATGGAGGATGACCGGGAATGAAGAGGTATAAACAAGCCATTAGAGGACGTAAGTGCAGTGGCATAGACAATCAGCAAGACAGTTCAAGACAGAAGTAGCAGGAAGATGACTGTTGCAATGAGCCATTGTCTACATTAAAACCAGATGGTAAACTTGGGTCCTGTTAAGGTCAAACAAATAGGTGGCCTGTATTTGTTGACAGAACTGTTTTAAACATTAAATGCTCACTCAAATACAACAGAGAAAATGAGATTCTTTTGAAATCAAATCTTACATTCGATTTTAAAAGAATACACTGCAGTACCATCCCCCACTCCCTAGTTACAAGTAGACGCTATTGTATTCCCCCCACCCCTACCCTCACTGTCTTAAACTCTTGCATAATGCTGTAGGTCAGTGCAAAACAGCTGGTTTATTCCAATGCAGGCAAATGAGTCCTGTGTATATACCTAGAAAGCAGAATCGGGATCATTTCAAGGTCAATGGCCCTAAATAGCATGGACCAAATCCCGTTGCAGATGTAAATGAGTTTAGCTCCACTGAAATCAATAGAGCTAAAGAGTTATGTTAGTTTACAGCATTTGGGGGCCCGGGCTTCTAAATGACAGGTCTGGTTCTTAAAGGTGGTAGATAAAGTGTGTGGTAGATAAAGTGTCTTTCTTCTGTATGTTAACAAGCACCTTTCATGTACATAGCAACCACTGTAGAGAATGTGAAAATTAATGCATTAACATAAAGACAAAAAGGGAGAGATTGCAAAGGCTTGCCTTGCTGTGTTTCCAGCTTCCCAGGGAGTACAGGCAACACGCAGCTGAGATGCAGCGCACCTGCTCTTCAGGTGGGAGTACTGAATGTACATCTGCTTCTCCCTGCTAGAGTAGTTGTGACCATTGGCCCTCCTTTTAATAAACCTGCTTCTTCTCATTCCCCAGTCACCATAAACTAAAGTATGCTGTAAACAACACAAGCTATCATTCATTGCTTGGATCTGTACTGTTGCCAGGTATCAGTACCACTGTAACTTGGTGAATGCCGAGTCGGGCATCACAGCGTATATTGAGATACAATCCATATATGGGGAATAACCTTTTGCAAATAAGTGCATGTCAGTGCAGAAATGCAAGGTGTTTCTAACTCTTTCACTGCACCAGCATAACTTCACCTTCCTGCCAGTTCCTACAATTCTCAGCTGCGTATCTGTTTTTCAAAGCCAGCCTGATTAGAGGATGTAACATTTCCATGTGCTAACATATTCTCATGCAGCGCTCGACATGCGAATGTGATGTGACGAATTCTATGAAGTGCAAGATTAGGGCTTTTAAAATAATTGTGATAAATGATAGCATCTGCATGCGCTAATTTTCCTCAAGATGTGTTAGATTAAATTAATGAAGTGAATGTCCAGAATAGCAAACATTAGCCATTTGTGTGACCACTGCTTGGAATCCTCCCACTTCTTTATGTGCTTTCAAGCCATTGTGAGGGTAGGTAGAAGGAAGAAAAAGAGTAAGTTAACCCTATTTTCTCCCTGAACATCTAGTGGATAAATGGAATTTGCTCACCCAACCAAAATGCCCAGATTTGAAAACTGAGTTTATAGTGTCACAAGATGGCTAAGGGCCCATGTTTCCTTTGATTCTATAACTTGAAACAAAGACATGTTCATGTTATATATTTATTACTATTGACGTACAATATTCAAGCCTGACCCTGAAACTGAATCATGACAAATTTCCACTGGACTACAATGGCCTTTTGCCCAAGCAAAAATTGTTGGATTGGGTCTGTTCTTGTGAAGACCATGAATTATTAGCGATAGCCCTGGATTTAGGACTCTGGATTCTGACTTTCCAAGAGTCTGCCAAGATGCAGAAGTAAGTGGTGAGGGGGAAGGGAGAAGCGTGCACCAAAAACTTGTTTCCCCATTATTGCACCCTTGCAAGAATCTGTGCATCTGTAACAACGTATGCCACTTTTCCTCTACTGGGCCGATCCCCCTCCCAACAGATTGTGCCAATGATCAAAATTGCTGTGATCAGTTCTCTAGGTCCCCCTTAGAGTGGTTCAGGGTGCAGGTTTGGGAAGGCACCAGCTTGAGTCAGACATCAGAATCTCAGCTTTAAAGTTAATTGTGTCTAGCCCTGCTAGTTTGAAGTAAAGCTCAAACATGTGGCTCAGATATAACAATGCAGCAATATCAGCTTGAACCTGTAGAATGAATGAGAGGCAAAAACAGGCACTAATTCCAGGGAAGAACTCACCTCCCTGGCCCTCCCAAAGTGTTGAAGGTATAGACACCTCAGCAAGCTCTATAGAGTTGACTTCCTGATGGTAATCCATTGCACTGCTTGCTTCTTTCTGCTTCTTAAGTCAGACTTGGGGGAAAAGTGGCAGACCTCTCTCAAACACCGTCCATTCGCGGGGGACAAAATGAAAAATCATTGACAGAGGGTTATGAAGATCACAAAGGTTTCTCTCCCTTCCCTCTTTCCTTCCTTACATGCTTTAAATCAGCATTAAAATAAGTAACAACAATGAAAGCTTGGATGCTCGTTGTGATAATGATAAAACCCCCATTTGAATAAATGTGGCGGTTAGCAATAAAGCTATTGTTTCAGGGTCTTTGGACTGCATCAGCTCTACTGGTTTCATATTTTCAAGGTTTCCTCTGCAACCAGTTCAAATGAAAACTCTGTTTCTGGAAAAGAATATGACAGCCTTAGAAATAAATGTTAGGTGAGCAACCTAATCCAATATAGCCCAGACAAATGCCAAACCTGTGTGCTCTATAATCAGAGTGAAGCTGCATTGATTTTCCTTCTGCCAAATATCTAATTTGCCTTATTTTGCAGCTCTTACACATATGAACAGTCCCACTCAAATCAGTAAATTACTTGATGAGTAAGTGATTTAGTTTTTGGTTTAAGGGGTTCAACCCAACACTTTATGATATATGGTTTCTCCTCATGTATTAGTTTGACTGTTGATGTTAGAAGTAAAACAGTCTTACAGTATTTGCTGGACACTAATAGATATCTAAGGACCAAACCTAATGCATATGTGGTTTTTGGCTTTCTACACAGTGGACAGTGAGGTATTACCTACCCATGGCAAAGCACAGCAGCTGTAGAATCAGCTTAGCTGCAATTTTCCTTTTTCTAACTGGCTCCAGAGATTAGTATTGGGTAGCAGTTCTCAACAGCCTTCACACAGGGAGTGTTGTAACACTTAATCATGCTCTTTCTTCTTGTCAAGATGCAAGACCTTTGGGGGGATGTCAAAATATTCAGCTATTTACAGAAGCCTATTGCTAAAGTAGTGCTTAATGTATGTATATATGTAAATAGTTAATAGCTAAGGTGCCAGTAGACAGCATTCAAAAGTACTTCCAGTTCCTGGGTTTTGTCTAATCCATGCTCTGAAAGGAGCTTCCTCTCTGTAGTTCTTCCATAAAGTCCTTTACTCTAGCAGGAAGGAGGAATGTGAATGAGGACCCGAAAAGAAGAGAAGATACATATGCACCAAAACAAAGGATAAAAAAAAGTAAATTGTTTGAACTTAAACCCAGTACTTTTATGCCCATCCTGATACTAGGTTTGATACCTATGTATTATGGCAGTGGCTAGCTTTAAATGAGATTAACCATAGATTCTTCATTAAAAAGGAAGGCATTATGGAAAGTGCAAAGATTATTTCATTTACCTTAGAAGGTGTAGCACTTTAATTGGCTATACAACCAGTCAGATATGCAGCATACACACAGCTTCTCTCTGAGCAGGAACAACTGAATACACATTTTTGAAAATATATAAAGTATAATTTTTATTAATAAAACTGTAAAGGTAGTTGTTGTCTACCAAAATAATTTGTGACATTTAAGTAATGTTATATTTAAAATCTTACTGGGTATTAAATGAATTTGAAATTTAAAACATTTTTAGAGAAACTATATTAAAATGTAGTGCTTTGTGCAGTGGTTGTTCACCATTTCTTTCCAGTTTTAAGCTAACTTTGAATGCTGTACAATCAACAGCTCAGCTCAACTTCTTCCATCTAAAGTAGTAAAGCCATGACCAAGCCAGAAACCTGTTTCATAACACACTGGAAATATCAGAGACATCCAGATCTGAACCTGAACTTCACCATTGAGACCTCTTCATAAAATATGCCTGAACTGGTATCTCACTTTGGGAGACCTTGTATTTTAGGAAATCTTGATTTTGGATGTATAATTAGATTGACACAAAATGGGGTATATTTCAGATTAAGATTTGCCTTAGGCAAAGGAGAAAAAAGCCCCAGAAAAGATTAAATAATGAGAGTGGAAACTATGATTACAGTCACTAAGAGACAGACCTTTATTTCATTTTCATCTATAGATGTATTAAGCCAAATGTGACGTATTTCTGTCAAAAAGTGCATTTCATCCCACCATAAAATAGGCCATTTTCATGGTGTCTGGATAGAGAAGATATCAGTAGGGATCTCCATGGCATGTATGCAAAATGTTCACATAACGCACACCCTTTTAGTTTTCTTTCCAATGGAAAAAAGACGGCTTTGTTCAGCATAAGACTCTCATGACAGGACTGAGATTGAAATGAGACTTGTCACATTCACTTAACAGAAAGCATTTACAAAAATAGCTTTAGTTTTAAACCACATGGATTTATTTCCCCACCAGAATATTAGGATGAAATGCACACTTTCTTCTCCTCTTTAAATCCAGGCAAAATTCCTATGATCAACCAAGTTCTACATTTTGACCACGCGGCATCACAATTCAGAGGTCTAACCTATTGCTTGATTGAGAAGTTTGATCTTTATGGCCTCTTTTTTAACCAAAGAAATGTGTTTCTTAAAAGGAAGACTCACTGAAGGATAAAATTTGTTTTATTTAAGTCCATGATTTTAAAATTACAATTTAACCCTTTAAAAATAATATATTGATATCATTTGCAGCTACTTTTCATCTGTTTGAATGTGATATTGCGTTACTGGGTTCCAGGATTATGGTTAATATCAGCCATTTCCTCAGGTCCTGTTTGTGATCTGAAGAGTTTGTGAAAAACATGAGTCCCAGTTCCTAATCTTCATAGTTTCATCATTTCATAGTTAGTAGGGTTGGAAGGGACCTGAGCAGATCATCAAGTCCGACCCCTGCCGCCACGGCAGGAAAAAGTACTAGGGTCAAACGACCCCAGCAAGGTGTACATCTAGCCTCCTCTTAAAGATCCCCAGGGTAGGAGCCAGCACCACTTCTCTTGGAAGTTGTGTGAGGGATAATGAAGCTCTTTACTAGATTAGTTTATTCATGAAACTTAGGGTATAGACAGACATTCATTTGAAGCACTCCAAATCTCTCTCCAATTTAGAATACTCCAAATTCAAAATATTTCATCTCTATGCAGAAGTGTAGCCCCCATCCTCTCCCTCTGGAGTGCTTCAAAATGGCTGAAGGGATGCAGCAGGGAAGCTACTTTTGAGCCAAGAAATCCAAGGGGCTGGAGACCAGGAATGCATCTCAGCTTCCAAAGATCCAAGAGCCAAGCATGCAGCAAAGTTCATCGGCCGTCTCCACTTGAGGTTGTGGGGAGTGGAGCACTGAGGAGTGCTGGAAAACAGAGAAATCTCCTGTGGCAATAGGCTGGGGGGTGCATGCATTTCAGGAGTCACTTTAAAATGAAGCACTTCACAGAGATCCCTCTTTTTTTTAGGGGCATTTTTGAAACCCTTCTTTGAGCCTGAACATCTGTACCCTTGCTAGGTGTAGTGTTTCAGGAGGACTTAGACTGCTTCAAACAGCACATCTGTCTACAGCCTACAACACACGGTGGCATGATACATTTCATATAATTGGCTAGATGTCAAAACATTTTTTTTTTTTTTATTTGGAATCATATTCAAAGATTATCTTTCTGGTCATTATGATGAGTGAAACGAACAATTCACTATTCCCAGGAAGAACAGATTGTAGCTAGCTATCAAGATAAAAGCAGAGCCCTACCAGCCGACAAAGGCTGACTGTCAAAATTAGAAGGCTTTTTCCAATAGAAAAGCCTACATTTCAGCTTAATGCTCAGATAATCTCTCTCAACCTTTATTCACTTTAATGGGTGTGAACAGAGGACTGACTTGTCTATTTTCAACCAAAGAAGATGTAAGAAGATAGTAAATGTGCAGTGGAAGTGACACCAGAAGCAAGCACTTCTTGGTCAAATTAAAATGTATGGTGTTAAGCTGTTTGTGTGTGGGCACACAGAACCTGTAAGCATATGACCTTAAGTTGGAGATGTTTAATGTTTTTTTCTCAGGAAGTACATTTTGCCATAGCTTGAGCTTGTTTAATTGAGGCTGTCAATTAACTATAACAGAACTGATATGGATAGAGCTCAATGTTTAATTCAGAAGGGCAACCTGAAAAAAGTTCCTCAGAGATGCACATGGAATCCCCCACCGAGACAAGAGCACCCATCTACAAAATACATTATACAGAGTTGTTTTCCTCCGTTCTTGTGCCCAACGTCACAAAAGAGAACTACTTAATTTTGTGGTGCTGCTTCTGGACTAAGAGCTCAGGAGAAATCAGTAGTGTTTGGTCACTAAATGGAAAAGATCCTTCATAGCTGCATGGCACAATACACAATGGCAAAGATACAGTATTGCAAATACATTGGAAAACTACAAACCATTACCTAAAGTTTGATTTCCTTGGTCCATTCCTTCCCAGCCTCTGTCCTCTCCCTCTACAAACTCCTGTTTTCTCATCTTTTCAAGACGTACCAGCGGCACATTGCTTAGTCCACAAGACAGACTGCTATACTGTATGGATGGGCCACGGCAGTACTACTGCCAACCCTTATGACTATGGTGGGCCTTGAGACATTTGGAGTTTCTCTACATCCCAGCTCTTAGAGTTAAATAATTAAAAAAAATCTGAAAGCTAAAAGAGTCTTAATTCATTTCTACACTTCATGATGAGAGGGGAAAGCTTGGCAATGCAACCAGTGTATTCTAAAGGCTCAAAACCCAGAAGGCAATGACAAAGCAGCAACAATATTGGTTTTTTTTCTATTCAAAATCTTATGATTCAAGTCACTCATGAATTGGTGATGGGTTCTGGCTCTCAGTTTTGAACACTTGGGGTTGGCAATAGTCTAGCAGACATTTCTTTTCTGCAAAGAAAAGACATTTCTGCAAAGGCAGGCAAACGCTATTCTTTTATCTTCCATAATCAAGTGCAGTTTGGAAATAAGGTTAAAAGCTTTTCCTGATGCTGGTACATGAGCCTGGATCCAAACACTTTTTAAAGGCATAGTTGGAAGTGGCTGTGGGGTAAAGAAAATTATTCTGTCATCATTAATCTATAGCCAATGCTTAGGAGGGAAAATGCTAGTCTTCAAAGCATTTGCACTGATTCTGAACACACAGAGGATAGTGTAAGAGGATGCCATTTCTTTGTAGTTACTTCACAATAGAGCCACTTTTTAAAAAGTAAAAGACTAAGCTCTGGGTCTTCTGTGAACCCAGTCACAAGGAAGAGGCAGATGGCTAAGCAAAAGACTATATGCCAATTGAAATAATTTAATGAAACAGAAATAACTTAATTTTTTTCAGTTACTTGGAAAAGCCACAGAAATAATAGAAATAGAAGAAATGTAGATGTTGAGGGAGAACCCCTTCCCCCACCAGTGTTTCCACTACCTCTCCAACCAAAAACCTGACCTGTAGTAAAGCTAAATTTTGATTTTTCAAATTGGAAGGCAGATTCAATTTGGCAGTTTGAGATTTGAATTAGAAAAACAGGTAGATGATCAATCAAAGCATCTGAGAGAGACACAGTTCAAATATCTCTGGAATTTGGCGAGTGGAAGAAAAAAAAAGCAGCAGCAGCAAAAACAGTTTTACCCTAAACAAAAAAAAAAAAAAATCCCCTCTCTTTTCATTTCACCAATTGAAAAAAAAATGATCTCCCAGATAGAGTAAAACTGTTACTATAATTGAACTAGAGTGCAATCGTACTACAGCCAGTGCTAGTAATAACATTTATTCAGTCCAAATCTTTGTTCTTTGTGGTTTCAAATACATCAATGCATTTGCCTAGGACAGCCTTCCTGTTTTACTATTTCATTTGCTCTTGGGTGGGAAGAGGAGTCCTAGAAAAGCACAGCATACATTTCAGTTTCTCGATTCCCCCCCTAACCATGCGAACCCTCTCCTCTCAAAAAACAAAGTGTAAGCTCTCACTGTACACTGAGAATGTTTACAATATCCAAAATGAAAAATAATGTTTTACAGGTGTAAAAAGATGTTGTTGACAATCCTTTTGGCACTGTGTCTGGTGTACACCATTCATTTCACTTGCATTAGCAGCTAGAACTCGGTGTACACTTACGAGCATTTTGATTTTGTCTCTCTATTGTTTTCAATTAGAAGCTTTTTTGCATGTGATGCACCAAGGGAAAAACAACACTTAGAGTTAGGAATAAGGTACTCCCGGAGACAAATATGATTAATGGGATAATCTTGTAGATTACAATAGTTAGAGGCAGTTCCTGCCATTTCCCACTCTCTGAGGACTGGTTCTGCTCGCATCCAATACAAACAGCTGTAGATTCCTCAATACCATTATTATCCAATGTAGGACTATGTTCTGCATGTTAAAACTCCTATAACATGCATCTTCTATAATTGTCTATTGTCTAGCATGAGCTTTACAAGCTAAATCTTCTAATTTTGTGATTGCTTGATTAAGGGAGGATTTGTGAAGTTACAATTAAGTTTTAAAGTGTGTGTGTGTGGGGGGGGGGGGGTTTATACAAACGTATCAATCTATATATAGATTCCACAGGATTACAAATGCACAGACTGTTCAGGTATATTGTTGATACACTATTTTAAAAACTTTAATCAGATCCTACATCAAGATCTAGTAGACCACATTCTATCAATTGCCTTCATTAGAAAAAAAGTGATCAAAAGGGATTACCTGACTGATAATATTATTTGCTGACTTCTTAATGTGATTTCTATTCGAGTGGGGTTTAAACATATAGAATAAGCAAGGCCCTCTATTCTCTATAGGAAGCTAGACCTAAATTCTGGGGCAAGATGCTTATGTTGTATAGCACTACATGCTACAGAAGTGAGAAGCTGGGGCAGCTCTTGATACATTTAAAACTTAAGTGTCTATCAATTAAATTAGAACTGAAAACTTTGATACTGAGCTCAGTTTATTATATACTGCCCCTTTAATTTAGAGTGTACTGGAGAAATATATTGAACACAAATCTATATGCTGGACATTTTTCACAGAAGCTAGAGATCTTGGCAAATATTTTGGCAGGCTATTTTAGGAGTAGCATTCCTGAATTCATACAGGGGGTTGGATCAGATGAATCTTGAGGTCCCTTCCAACCCTATGGCTACAAACAGATGTCACATCTGTCCCAGAATAAACCACATTATCCCAGAACAAGAGTGCAGTTGCGCAGATGTCCATGTTCATTGGTCCAGGGTAAAAGGTTGGGATAACCTAAAAAGGTTATCTTAAAAAGGTTCACAGAATAAGAAGTATAGGGTGCCATCATTGAATCAGCAACAGAAAAGTGATAGTGCATTAGGGGACTCACTAAACCCTAATTAAAAGGGCAATGCGAGTTACACGTCAGTTCTGGGATATTTCTGTTCTGGGACAGACACGGGCACAACTTGTCCAGAGACAAATTCAACATTTGTTCCTACCCCGAGATTCTATGATCAGTTCAGTGTTGTAGCATAAGCATACGAGAATGATGTTTCAATTAAAATCATCAGGAGTGGAAAAAAATTAATAATAGTTGTATATAAACTATTGCCACTAGTCTTCATACGTAACACCACACAGATGCGTGAAGTATGCTCCTTCTAAAGAATTCTTTTGAGTTGCTCTGAAAAAATCAGATGAGATAAAAAGCATAATGCTTCCCATGCTAGGGGAAAAATTAAATACAATAGAGGATAAGTCTGGTAAACTCCACTGCTACCAAATTTCAGAGTAAACAAGTTATATGCATTATCCTAGAAGCCCTTTCAAGTATGCATGGTCTGCCTGGACACCTGCACCCCTGCCTCAAACTTTTTGGTCTGTATTTCTGAATTCATTTTCGTATATACCTTTCATCATCTCAAATCTATTCCTACTCATATACAATAGGTATCACAGATACCGACACAAAGTTAACGTTTAATTACATCAACGTTCTCTCTCAAATAAAAAAAGAAAAACAAGTGTAACCTTACCCATTGGTATCACCAAGGACGTTTCTGTTTCTGTAATCTCCCTTTCATAGAAATCCTTCCTTTGCCTTCTTCCTCATAGCTATCCTCATTTTCTCCCTACTTAATAAGACTTTGAATAATCTTTGTGCAGTTATTCCTCCAAGAGCAAGAAACAAACTTGAAATTACTTATCTGGATATAGCTGATTCTTTCCTCCTTTAATATTGTTTCATTCCATCAATTAGAACTTCCTCCTTGTTTGGTCTTATTTCAGAAGTACAACTGAGCATGGGGAAACTGGAAAGTTCAGGGAGCAAGATAGTTCAAGGATTAAACCTGAATTACTTTGCTCCCAATTGTTGACGTCCATAGTATTTTGCTTTTTGATTACATTGGTCATTGTCTGTGGCCCCTTGACTATGACTGACAAAACTTTTTTTTTAAATGAATTTCTTCAAAGT
The DNA here is from genome assembly GCF_001723895.1 of Crocodylus porosus. NCBI lineage: Eukaryota > Metazoa > Chordata > Crocodylia > Crocodylidae > Crocodylus > Crocodylus porosus. The sequence goes on along the minus strand of NW_017728909.1, from coordinate 2,182,200 downwards.
AAACATGTAGGGCTCTCAGAACTTAGTGCCATATATCTGTGCCCACTGACAACTTCATTTTTGAAATCCCCTTAAGATACAGCCTTCAATCAGAAGAAACCCAAATTTGTATTTCCTTCTCTTTGCTAACAAAAATGTATCTTCAGAAATATTGCCTTCCTATCTAGCTGAAGAAATACTCCAACTGGGAAGTAGTCCTAGACACAGGCATCTTCAAATGTTAGTCCTACACACACCAGCATTTGTAAGATCCTTTCACCTGTCAAGAGGCTTAAATCCCCATCACTTCACTCTACTCCCTTCCCAGGCTCCACAGAAGTAATCAACTCTTCCTGAACTTTAGTTTCCCTATGCTCAAATGTTCTTCTGAAATCTTGGCCAGGGGATACACATGCCCAGTGCATGACAATTAAGATAATATGTGCAATCTGGTAAAGCAATCCAATATTGCTAATTGTATTGTATATAAAATGATTTTTTTTAAATGTAAGGCAACAGAAAACTGGTCAAAGTAGAGCTCAGAAAAGTAAAGGGAAAATCCCTAAAGAGCTCCTGAGAACCAACTGAAATACTTGTAGAATGGCAGTGACTGTGTTTTAAATGTGCTGTTAATGACATCTAGTGGAGAAAACAGGAAACTAGCATTTATATTTCTATTTATTATGCTTATTATGAATGCAAATGGACCAAACAAAATATGAGCTCTATTGTCCTTAGATGCTGCATATGCAGAGGAAATCTTGGTCTTGAAGAGCTTCAAATAGGTACATTTTACTCTATCAAAATACCATGAAAAAAATCAAGTTCAGTGCCACATGCAGTATTGCTAAACCAAAGTATTATGACTCAATGTCCAAAATACTACATTGCCTTAAAAATGAGAATTTTTAAAGTAATACACTTTGAAATCTTGTTTACTTTTTGGAGTTTGAGCCTCCTGGGAATATAATTGTGTTGGACTTTCAAATTCCTGGTGCAATGCTGTTATAAAAAGGGCTAACACAACGGTAGGAGGGATGGACACAGAAACTGCAACTAGACTGGGGGAAAATATGTGAATCATTTATACAGTCATGGCAAGACTGAGGCTGAAATGCTGCATTTGGTTCCAGTGCCAACATTTTAAAAAGGTACAAAGGTTAGAGAAAAGAGCTACAAAAAAGAAAAAAGTTTGGAGGGGTGCCGATGGCTGGAAAAGGCTTAAATTAATACACTTAAGTGGCTTGATTGATTTAGCTTATCAATGATTTTCTATAGTTTATAAGTAAATGCCTTCAGAGAGAGAAAAGACTGTGCATTTTAGGATTTTATTACATAATTTCTACATCTATAAAGAATGTTTCTGGCTATTTGATTTCACTATAACTTGGCTGAAACCAGCCAAAATCATCTGAAAATCTTGAGGTCTGTAAAAGAGAGAGTTTTAGAAAAAAAAAGCATTGCAATTCTCAGACAAATTTTGACACAGCAACTTTAGACAGAATTATTTGACATGGAGCATAGCCAAGTTTTCCTTTGAGGTTGCCTTAGACTAGTAACCTACCGTGGTTTATTCAAAAAAAAGAGGGGCTCCCAGCGTTGTACTGGGATTTTATTATCCAAAAAACCCCATAAAAACAAAACATTCACCTTTATGAGGAAGCTGTAAGCACCCTAGAGCAAGTAAATTTACAACAGTAAGGACTATTCAGCAGTGTTAAGAAGTGGCGATTAAGCACTAGACCAGATTACCAATAGGGACTGGAATCTCCAGCATTCATCAAATCATAGAAAATTAGGGTCGGGAGGGAGCTCAGAAGGCCATCTAGTCCAGGGGTTCCCAACTTCTTTATGCTGAGGACCAGCAAATCCTGCAGGCAGCAGCCAACCCTTTTTTTTTTTTCATACTGAGTATGAAAAAAAGGAGTTGGCTGCTAGCGTGAAATATGCCGGTCACTTCCGATCCGCAGTTTCCTGGTCCACAGTCACTTCCAGTCTGCGGCAGCGAACCCTTTGTGGTCAGCTACCAGGCCAGATCCCGGGGGTTGGGAACCCCTGATTCTAGCGCAACCCCTGCTCAAAGCAGGACCATCCCCAACTTGATCATGCCAGGCAAAGCTTTGTCTAGCCAGGTTTTGAAAGCCTCCAAGGACGGAGCTTCCACCACCTCTCTGGGGAACCTGTCCCAGTGTTTTACTCCCCTCCTAGTGAGAACATTCTTCCCAATATCTAACCTCAACTTCCCTTGTTGCCACTTGTGACCATTGCTCCTTGTTCTGTCATCTGCCACCACTGAGAACCATCCAGCTCCATCCTCTTTCGAACCCTGCTTCAGGTAGTTGAAGGCTGATATTAAATCCCCTCTCTCTAGACTAAAGCCCAGTTCCTGCAGTCTTTCCTCATAAGTCATGTCCTCCAGCCCCGTCACCATTTTTGTTGCCCTCCAGTAGACTCTCCAAATGTGTCCACATCCTTTCTGTAGTGGGGGGCCCAAAACTGGACACAATATTCCAGATGTGGTCTCACCAGTGCTGAACAGAGGGTAATAATCACTTCCCTGGACCGCGGGCAACACTACTACCAATGCAGACCAGCATGCTGGTAGCCTTCTTGGTAACAAGGGCAAACTGTTGGCTCATATTCAGCTCATTGTCCACTTTAACCCCCCCGGTTCTTTTCTGCAGAGCTGCTGCCCAGCCAGTCAGCCCCCAACCTGTACCTGTGCATGGGATTGTTTCATCCTAAGTGCAGGACTTTGCATTTGTCCTTGTTGAACCTCATGAGATTCCTTTTGGCCCAGTCCTGCAATTAGTGTAGGTCACTCTGAATCCTAGGCCTATCCTTCAGCTTATCTACTACGCCCCGCAGCTTGATGTCATCTGCAGACTTGCTGAAGGTGCACTGTATGCATCTTACCAGTTGCTGATGAAGACATTAAACAAAACCGGCTCCAGGACTGACTCCTGAGGCACTCCACTTGATACCAGCTGCCATGAAGCCATTGATTTACTACCCTCTGAGCCTGATGCTCCATCCAGTTCTCTCTCCACCTCAGTCCATTCATCCAGCTCGTACTTCCTTAGGTTGCCTGCAAGAATGTTGGGGGAGACAATATCAGAAGTCTTGCTAAAATCAGCACATCCACCGAGCCAGTCATCTCCTTGTAGAAGGCAATCAGATTGGTGAGGCAAGACTTGCGCCTGGTGAATCCATGGAGGTTCTTAGGTGCAGGTGACCCAAACATTTGTCAATGATGAGTTAGGTAAGGATGATCCTGCCTTAAGCAGGGAGGGGGTTGAACTAGTGACTTCCTGAGGTTTTTCCAGCCCAGGTTTTTTCTTAATAATTAAGTATTCATGTACAAGTAACATGCCAGCCAGCTCAGCCATCCATAAACAACTCACTCACAAAGACAATCAAAGCAAAATGATAGCCCAACTCTATACCCGTTCTTCCCACTGCTTGTGAACTCTGTTTCTTTGATAAAGGTTGAAATAACAGGGAAATTCCAGAACGCAAGGTTTGCAACATTCTGTTAATATTTAAGAATACCAACTCTACGCCATTTACCTGGACATCAAAGTAAAGGAAAAGCATACAAAGCATTTGATCGATAAAGAATTAAAAGGACAGACTATAATTAATGCCAACCAAATTGTTTTTATGCAAACTGTCTCATCAGACAAACCAGATTCCACTTGTTGGAAAGATTACAAGTCTGACTGAAAAAGTAAGTGCATAGATACTTAGATTTTCACACTGAACAATCTAATTAAAATAATGAGCACTATGCACAGAAACACCACACTGACTGGACTAATTGACTGACTGAAAGAGGTCAAAATAGTTATCCGTCCACAATCATCATCCAACAGGTGGGGTCCTGCAGGGATTCATTTCTCTTCTTCTATGAGTGGGCTGGCAGTAAATATAAAAATGCTTGTGGATACAACTTATAAATTGCACAAAGATTGACAGAGGAATGAACGATGATGACAAGCAGTGATTGGCAGCTATCTAGGTTACCTGGTAACCTGAACCCCATTCAAACATAAATCATTTTATTCTGTAGTAGAAATGCAAAGAGCTAGAATGCAGGCCATTTCTATGCAATGGGAAAATATGTCCCAAAATACATCAAGGCTGAAAATACATTCTCAGCCAAAAGGAGCAAGGCAAAAGCCTGCATGCACTTCTGCTTGGACACTGAAAAGGGACAGGATGCCATTTTTGTTTCTACCTTACTTTCTCATTACATTGTATACTGGCTAGGTTTCATTCTAGAGATCTGATTCCAAGTGAATACAAAAAAGCTTTAATTAAACATTTTAAATATTTAACAATATTATGGGAATGGCTGCTCACTGCAGATAGTGCTGCTGGAGCAGCTGGGATGAGCTGCCTCTTCTTTCGTACGGCTGCCTTGGAGCAACAATTATAAGTCCAGTTTAAGTTTAGTTAACCAGTTTAATGCTCCTGATGAAGAGGGAATGTATCTCTGCAATGTCACCTTCAAATTTGTACGGAGGGCAGAGTGTTATGTGGTTCACAGGTTGAGCTGAGAAGACTGGAGCAAGCTTATATAGGCAAGGTAAAAAAAAAAAAAAAAAGTGTATGGAGGTAGGACTTTGGAAGCAGACTTGCACTAGGGGCAGGCTCCCCAGTTTCAGAAAAGGGAAGGAAAAAACCCCACAGGTGACATGAGGAGCGTACGGACTGGAAAATGGGATCAGTAGAGGTGGTTATTAGTCTAGTAATCTGTCTGATAACAACCAAAACCAGATGCTTCAGAGAAAGGTGCTGGAGACTGAGGGAACCAATGACATGGTCAGGAGACAGAAGTGTGTCTAGAACTGGAGCGGTATGAAGGGCTTTTAAGAAACGGGTAGTCTTAAAATAAGGCATCTCATTCTGTTACAGTCTGGGTGAGATTCTCACATTCGCTAGTTTAATTTGTGATACTTCCCCCCCACTCCACCCCCTTAACGAGTATTTAATTTATTGCAACATTTTGTTATTTAATTGAATGTAACATGATACCCGTATGACAAGCAGACTAACCAGATTAACACTGACGCTGTAATGGTCATTATTAGGTTTTAGAATCAACGGTCCTGGGTTCATAAGCATTTTTGAAAGTCTTCACAAGCATAAGCAATAACATCATTTTTTATTTTAAAAACTCTAAGCGAGAGAGATCCTGCAGAACAAATTTGTAAATTCCACAGCCATGACATGTATATTTGATAAAGTGACATAGAGGAAAAGGAAGCCTTACCATCTTACCCACGTATGTTCATACATTGAAAATTGTCACCCACAACATTTTAAGCACTTGGACCAAAAATATCTCCCTCCAATATCAACTTCCCCCTTTCCCATACTAGGGGTAACTTCTCTCCCCACCCCCAACCCCTCATCCTCCGCCAGCAGCCTTTCATCAATACATCTGGCCTTGTAAAATTCTACAGGAATGTGGTTTTGGGTTCAAGATCAGAACAGGATCCTTTTCCTTGGCCCTAAAGTTTAGGCAGATGCATCATATCAGGCATGGGAGCAGTCCCTCTCATATATGAGTGCATAGGGGTACATAGGCATTAACTTTCAGCAGTCAAAAAAAGATTTTACCAAAAAGTAACACTTCAATAAGTTGCATAAGATGAAGAAAAAGATGCTTCAAGAGTCCAGTTAACTCCCAAAAACATTAAAGCTCTTAATTTCTGTATGAAATTGAGGATGTTAAAAGTCTATATACATTTATGCAACAGGTTATATGGTTTTAAACTAGATCACTGATAAACCAGATTCAGTTAAATCAGTACAATTTATGTTTATACAAGTCCTTTTTCAATATTGTTGAACAAGTGGGATATAAAACAAAACAAAACAAAAAACAGGTGCTTCTAAGTCCATGTGAAATTCTGTTTTACAGGACAAATTAGGCTTGTGCCCATTTTTAAAAAGCATGTGATGGATATTGAGAAAATGGAAGGGAACAAAAATAAAGGTATTACAAATTCAGGTCCCTTCTAGCCAGGAAGACTATAGAGACTAGAAAAAAAAACCAAGTAATGAATGATAAAACAGGATAAAAAGTGAACCATAGAAGGGTTAGCACCTACATAGCTTCAACAACTAATATGCCCTTGAAGGGTAACCTGGGGACGACTTTATACATCCTCCCCTCACAATAAACACATTCAGCAAAAGCAGGCAAGAGCACTATTACTGAAGACAAAAAACCACCAACCAACCACAGAAGCCAGGTAATACATTCAAGGGGAAATAAATGCTTTTTGGCCATGCAGCTGACCTTAAGAAGTCCTGAAACTTGTGATAAATGTAACAGAGCAACAATTGCAAACATTACAAAAATTAAAATTGAACATTAGTAATTGAATGGCTTTCTATAGCAAACCAGTTTAGCTCAACTGATTGAATGGTTCCTTATGGTCCTACAGAACCGCAACCCCTCCCCCCCGTAATTATTAACAAGTTTGTCAGTTGAAGGCACTGATTATGCAGAAATTCCAACCAGTTTACCATTTTTTTAAAAGATCAAAATGGGACAATTATCCCAGAATAACTGTACAGACACATACTTGCACCAAAATAAACAACCCATCCTCCCACCAACCAAGCAATCTAAACCCCCATATTTTGCTGCAAGTTAAACTAGTGGAAGCCTGAATACATTACAACCCCCCCACAACTTTTTCCAAATAAATCTGACAAAGCCTTTCGTGCATCAGAAAACACCAAACTGAAATTTAAATAGTCCTTTGCAAGTCACCTCTAATTACAACTTTTCAGCAATATACCAAACTGTAAAACCATTTTATGTGATCTGTCTGATCGCAAATTAATATCACTTACAGGGATGCACAGAATACGCACATGAAAATAAGCAGTCAAAGATTAGAAACAGGCTGAATTAAATGACTGCATGAATTTATTATAAATATAGAAACAAATGTTAGCGATTTGCTCATTTGGGCCAACAAATTCTGTTAAATGGGCACAACATTTGGATGGTATTAAGCGGTGTGAAACCACATGCTATAAGTAGCAAAATACTTCTGAGTCTATTAACATAATTGTGAAATACAAAATCAAATTCCTATTGAGAAGCCAGTTAAATAACTAAAGGACTATTTCTCTTCTATATCCTTGCATGTTTGTTTTAATAGCCAAGAATACTTCATAATACCTTCTTTTTTTGACAATTTCACTACTAGAAGAAAATACTGTCTCAGGGTTCAGTTTTGTATTTTAAATTGATAATGCAGAACTTTAATACCACTTTCCATTAAGTGAAACATGTTACAGTTACCTCTAAACATTCATTTAGATCTATGTACATAAAGTATGCAAGGTATGCACTATGCAACCAGTGATGTCACAGAAAAGTCTTGTAAACAATATAAATCTAACTAATCTTTTACAAAGATGAGAATCACTAAGTTATCAAATTCTTTCAGGTATAAATAGTATGAGGTAAGCAATACTTAAGATGAGGCACTTCAACAATAACCCAAAAGGTAGTTAAGTGTACAAAATTATAAACAGGAACAGTTGTTCATATTGCCCTCAATTATATTTAAAAATGATTTTAAATTCTATATACAGTGTCACTTACGTGCCTCATAACCCCCATTTAAGCAAAATATTTAGAATTACAAAAGAAAATTGAGGCGTCAGTAAATACCTTCAAATATGTGCAATACAGACAGGTGAGTAAACATGGGTATGTAGCAGTACATTAAGAAAGTGCCTCATGTAAAAAAAGAAAAAAAAGTATGGTTTTCTGCACAATCCCAAACTTTCTGTTGAAAGAAAGTATCTCTGCACAGAAAGTTAGCTTGGTATTAATGTGTAAATCTGCCAAGCCAGAAAGGAAGAATCCCTACTGTGTTAAAGAAAACAATGCCAATTAGAACAGGATTTAATTCTTATTGGGATTTATTGTAATTAGAAATGTAACAAATTTAACTTTACAAAGAAACTAATTATGCCAATTAAAACACTTAGTAAAACTTCCTAGGAATTTATGTAGCACCGTGTATGTACACAGTGCTGATCAATGCATGATTTATTAAAATGACTTAGGGCACTTTTCCAGGGAAATTTACTGAAGGGGTTTAAGCAGTTGAGCATAGACTACAATACTTTTAAAGAATTCAGATTAAAATACAATAACCTTATCTACCAGGAGCACTTCTATATCAAGTTTCAGAGACAGGACACAATGCCCAATAAAATGTAGCAGTAAACAGAGGTATCTTGTTGACTTAAAGGTATCAAAAGCATTTGGTTATCACCTGCACTGTGTGTCCTTGTTCATTTGCCTGGCTAATAAGCTCAACATTTATTATAAAACTGGGAATATAGCTTTCAAAATAGTAGCAAGAGATCTTTATGCCAACTAATTTGTACTGAACTGTATCCTACTACCACTGTGTCATTTTTGACAATTACAGTTAAGTTGATATTGATGCAATAGTAACCTGATACATGCTTCCTCACCCTCATTTTGGAAAGGTAAAATGGAGACTTCCAAATAGAAAAAATTATTCCCTTTTGGGAATAATGTACCTGTATTATGTGAACACTGATCATAAATTAGCAGAGGCTTATTACAAGCCAGCTCTGGATTTTCTTTTTAAAATGTACTTTTAGAAAGCCAAGGATGTTTTACGTAAATTTGACATTTTGAACTAATTAAACAAATGCAGACTATGTTGAGTCTTCTGTTTTTAAAGATAAGTCAGTCCCGTTTTGAAATTTAAATGAAACAAACATTGAAAAAGCTTTAGTTACTAGAATGACAAAATTAAACTTGGCAAAATTAATGAATTTTATTTACAAATACATGTACCAAGATTACAACAGAAACACACTCTGAAACTCCATCTCAACAAAAGCAATGATTTATTGATAATGACATTAAATGAAACAGATTGACAGTCTCTGGCTACAGTCAAGCAATTATCCAGGAGCTGGAGATAAACTGAAGATCTCATTCGATTGAAATAAGGCCTTCCAGTGTCATTTCCATCTTAGTGACTCTCTCCTTTCTTGCCTACTACCTGATAAAAGAAAAATAGAAGATAACCACTAATGTATGTTTGCAATTGCACAAAAAATGTAATAGCCCTTAGTAATTTAAGTGCTCTTAAATTTTCAACTATATTCATTTTTCAGCATGCATCTTAATGCTGGCAGTAGAGGGAGCTGTAAATCCCTCCTGGAATTAAGTTGGACATGGAATGCATGTGAGAGAATCCTGTTTTCTAGTATTAATCCAGATAGCAAAGCAAGATCTCTTTTGAGACAAGTTAGGAAACAGTAACTGCAATACCAAAACAGCCCGCACTATTAAAAATATACACCAAACAAGGTACATATGAAGGGTCAGAGCCAAATACAATGTAAAAAATAAAAATACTATTCTTGAAGACTGCAACAAGCCCCTCCCTTTTGTACTCATACCCCAATTAGCTTTTCATTTCCTGCAACTATGTATACATTAAAGATAGGAGGTCTTGATCAGGAATTTTTGCATTGTAACGCAATTCAACACTGAAAAGTAACTAAAAATGGCGTATAGGAGCTTCCCAGTTTTGCTTAATTACTGCTGTATCAAACAGATTTGGTGTATGGGTAAGAAGCTTCCAATTCCAGATCTGCAAACCTAAATCAGGAACCAGTCAAACTGGATTATTTTTTTCTTGCACATCACCAGCAAGTAATGACCTTTTGGAACACGGATTAGCCCTCCAATTTCTGTGCAACCCTGTTACCTCCATAAGGTGGCACAGAGGCAGCTGACTTGACCTCAATCTTGTTTCTGCACAGAATGGAACAGAATCACTCTTACTTGGCTAAGATGAGTCCGATACAAGACATAGGGAGTAGATCCATTGTTAAGATGGAACCATTTTTAGTCACTTTGCAGAGGAGAAGCGCTTTTAAATCTGGTGTCTTGTAACCCAAGACAGTAAGCAGTTATTAGCCAGGGGGGGAGAGGTGGGGGAATAAACTGATTTAATGATCACTGTACCAGACTGGAAGATGGAACTTTCTAATATCAGTTTAGCCTCTTGATTTACAGATATGGCCCCATTTCTCCCTCCGAGTTGAAAATACTTACTTACCCGACAAGGTTTTGCCAGGAGTCCAATTAGGAAAGGGTTCTGAAACTGTTAAATCCTATGTTTCTAATAAAGCCACATTGTTTAATAAGCCCAATTTTACACTTCATTACTTGAGATTATTATGAGCAATGGTGACACTAATATTTCTAGGGAGTAAAAATTTATTTTAATAAATTGACTCCTGGGCTAAAATGTGTTAGAAGGATGGTTCTCACTGTGGTTCACTGGATCCTAAGGACAGGTCCTTGCCTGGCATGATTCGTAAAGCTCCATTCTTTACTACTGGCTGAAACAATTTATCCAGGCAAGACAAGAGGAACTGACTTCTCCCAGGATGTCAGTGAGGAACACAACCTACCCCATAATCTATGCCCGGTCTCACTCCTGCCCTGTCCTCTGCCCCCAGGGGGAATAGCCAAAGGCTTTCACCACTCAGCTCTTTCCATCAGATCTCCAAGCACTTTTCAAAGTAGGTCAGTCAGCATGTCTCCTAGAGCTATGTAAGAGCCATCATTATCATCTCCTCCTCCTCCAAAGAGCTGATGGACAGGAGTGTATTTACAGAGTTGTGAGACCTAGTGCTTAAAGCTAGAACAATACCAGTCCAGAAAATAAAATCCAAAAGTGCAGAAAAGAAATAGTTCATTTACTTGGGTTAAGATTCCATTAAGTCAAGTTAAAAATATAAGATTAAACTTGGCAAATAAGTGAGAGTGTAATATTTATTGTTTGGCTGTGTTTCTTAAGCACCAAGCAGTGTTCAGGTATGCATTAAGCATGAAAACACCAATATATTAAAGATTAAAGATGTTAGCAGGTATATAACATCAATCAAAAAATAAATCTATACCAGTCAGAGGTGGAAATTGTCAACACTCCCATGTGTATTATCTGCAAAAGTTAAGCATGCCAGTATGGATATTTTGTCATCATGGGCCAAAGAGATTCATTTGCTCCCAATCCAAATACAGAACAGCTGTAAGAATTTACACTACACAAATACTGCTATTCTTTCCATGGGCATTTGGTCTATCTCCCTGTCGTTGCTTTTTAAGATAACCCATATGGCAGTTGCTTGTTAAGACTTCAGATCTGAAGAAGGCTATGCAATTGTAACCTAATACAAAATGTTTGTAAATAAAATTTAAAAAATCAAATTCCCAGACCACTTCACAACAGTCTAAAAACAACAGGGAGTCACTCAAAATACTCTATTTATGTAAAATGCTAACCAACTAGTCAATTTATGTAGTGTGCTCAATTTGTACATTTTGAAACAGAAATCAGAAATTAAGAAGCCAGAGGTTATCCTTACCATTGACCGAAATAATATGGTATGATGATGTAATTGTTATACCCCATTAAACTCTCATAAAAAGAAAGAAAAGGAAGTACAATACTTTGCAGTCTTTTAAAAGCTGCATCTCAAACTGCTTTGAAGAATGAAATACAAGACAGAGCATGTTACATAAAACAAGTGGAAAAATGCTTCATGGCAAATCTTTAAGGCAGCTAGTTTTAAGGATAACAAAAGGATGGAAATCAAAAAACAAGGTGATAAAAGATCATATTTTTAAGATAGGAGATCAAAAAAAATAGCTGATGAGAAGGAGACACACGGGAAGGCTGCTCCAGATGACAGAAGCTGCAGAGAAGGCTCTTGTACCATTGGTGAGATTGTGGGAAAGGAGAGACAGGTGGTACTAGATGAGCGGAGGAAGCAAGAAGGGGAGCAGTGCGAGACAAGATCAATTAAAAAAATTATAGTTCTTCTGCATTTTTAGTTCTTTGGGGTTGGGAAGTTAAGCTGAAAAATAAACAAACAAAATGTTACAAGAAGCAGCTTGGAGTGCAAACGAGTAGCATTGAGACAAAAGAAAAAGCTACACTAATTCAAGGGGGGAAGAAGTAGAGGGAAAGGGGAGAGGAAATTTTTTTTCACATGCATAAGTCCCACCCTAAAACAGGTGCTTGCAGACATTAAAAAAGGAAACCAAAAGAAACCCGAAAGAAAAATGGTGCTTTACTTTAAACTTGGCACGTTCCCATGCTGAGCCCCATGCATGCCCAGAGAGTCAGCACATTACTTTAATCTTGCTCCGCAGCGTCTGTAAAGATCAGGCACATTAATGGGGCTATTTTGGTACTTCTAGCTACAGCGGATACAATCAGCTATTACATAAGTGCCAAAAATCCTGACTGAAGCACTGGATCTTTACAGATGCTGTGGAGGCAGGTTAAAGTAATGCGCTGCTTCTTCCACTAAAGAGCACTTTCAAAAATCTGCAAGCAGCCTATGTTACTTGTTGTAAAGGTTCTTTACTTCTGTTAATAATGAGTATAACAATGCACAGTAGGTTAAAAGCATTTTTGATATCAAATAAAAGTTCATTTTAAAAAAAAGCCTGCAAATCATCACAAGATTCAGTAACAAGTTACCTAAACTCTAGGGAACTAATAGGAAATAAAATAAAACCAATATCCTTGAAATAGTTACTGTTTTTACTGGTCTGGTTAACAGGGCAACTCGGCCTAGAAAAAGTGTGTGGTATAAAACATTTTAAAATTAATCAGCTACAGTAATTTAGTCTGCATTACAGATTGGGTAGAAAAGTAAAACCTTAAGTACCAACATATCCATGATGTTTGATTCCCATTACTACCACACATCCTACACACCACTTTTATTTATAAAGATGGCTGTTAAAGCAAGCAACCAAAATGTTTTGTTGTTGTTGTTTTTCGGGGGGGGGGGGGAGGAGGGTTGTTTTTTGTTTATAATGCAGCAAATTCAAAAGAAAATTCAAGTAAATTTACCCTCTGGCTGCTCAGGACCACTCTACTTAGGCAGGGCAAAAAGTCTCTCCTATCTCCCCAACCGCTCACCATAATTCAGTGCACCTACTTTGTACTAAAAATTTGTTCTGAAGTCAAGTTTACACTTCTCACAAGCTACAGTTCAGTTGTGAAAAGAGAAGCAGTAGCTACTCCTTCAGAAGGAGTGATTTGTTTGGTATCGTTTTGTTCAATTGACTGTAAATGAATAGCTGCATCCCTGTATTCCAATGAACTGATGAAATTACTTTTGAGATGCTTCTGCTAGTGGCTCTGCTGATTTTCAGAAAAAGATGTACACCACACTTGTTTTTTTAATACTGGCTACCTTTTTTGGGCAAACACATTAACTGATTGAAAGTATTTTTTGTGGCATATTTGTTGTCATTAATACTGGAAATAAGATTACCCTTGCTTGACTATTATTTAAGATAAAAAAAAGTATTAGGACAACAGAAGATAAGAAATGAAGAGAAGAGGAAGGAGTATTTTCTATCAGGAACAGAATTTATGAGAATGTGTACACCTACTACATAACTATTTCTATAACTATAAAGTTAGGTGAAAAGTGAGGGGCAGTTAGAGCCAAAGTTAAGACTAGTGAGTGAAGCAGAGTTGAAAATAGAAAGGTGTAATGAAGGTAACTTTGCACAAGAAGTGGAACCAAAAAATATTTAGTTAAACTTTATTCAGTATATTTTACCAATGAATAAAAATAATTTCCAGCACTAAATTAATAGAACAGTATGGTTTTGCAGTAAAATTGCAAAATGTCTGTCATAAATAGGTTAGAAACAACAGAGGAAGATTTAAATGTTCCAGACTGATTATATACATACAAGATATACATAAAATCTTGATGCCCATCTTGCTGTGGTCATCTGATCCCAGCAGTCTTTCCTGCCCAAGTGCAGGGGGACTGGAGTTAATGATCTGTAAGGTCCCTTCTAGGCCCTAACATTTATGAAACTATGAAAATCCCACATATCAAGTAAACTATTTAATGAGAGAATGTAAAAAATACATGTCTGAGAAATTAAAGGGGGGGGGGGGGAGAGGATTCACATTTGTCAGCAGCCAATTAACCCAGTTCCCTGAGCCTCTCTTTAAAAGTCATGTGCCCCAGCCCCTGAACCATTTTCATTGCCCTCACTGGACTCTCTCCAATTTGTCCACACCCTTTCTGTAGTAGGAGGTCCCAAAACTGAACACAGTGCTCCAGAAGTGGCCTCATCAGTGCTGAACAGAGGGGAAGAATCACTTCCCCTCAATCTTCTGGCAACACTAATACCAATTCAGCCCAGTATGCCCTTAGCCTTCTTGGCAACAAGGGCACACTGGTGACTCATATCCAGCTTATTGTCCACTGTAAGCCCCAGGTCCTTTCCTGCAGAACTGCTGCTTGGGTCTCTCTGAACCCTAGCTTTACCCTCCAGTGCATCTACTACTGCCCCCAGCTTAAATCTGTTCTGAATTAGTCCTTTTAATTCATTCTCTCATTTAAAGTGTTCACCTTTATGTTTCTTTGATAATGGTACATTTAAAGTTTCCTATACCTTTCTAAATAGAAGTCACATAGGGACACAAATATACACCTCTCTGCTATTATGAAGTATGCATTCCTTTTACTGTATCACATACATGTACAAGTCAGTGGAACTGGCTCAGTATTTACCAACACCGACAGGAGCTTTTCTAGGTTTAAAAACCTGAGCTTCAGAGCTAGGAACTGATGTGTAGATTCCCCCAACAAACCAGTTTTTTCTAGCTGCTTGTTCTATGTGCTTTTGCCATTTTATAAAGGACAAAGAGTGGGGATTCAGTGTACATGACTGCATTAAAAAGATCACTGGAAGCTACTCATAAAATAACATACAAGCTTAAAGGTTAAGATACACCAGTTGGGCAAAGCTGTGCAAATGTGCAACCTTAAACTGTAAAACTTAATTTTTTAATGAAGTTTTCTATTGTGGAAGCTCAGTCCTACCAGTGAAGAAGTTTGAAACCCTTCCCTGAACAGAAGTTCACCAATGAGGCTTGTTCATGTGTAAAATGCATGATTTATCCAATCATTTATAGGTAAAAAACTAAAAACAAACAACCAAAAGAATCCCCTTGGTGTTTTTAAAATCCTTCAGGTTCAGTTTTAGCTTTCAACTCAAATCCATTTCCTTTAGCAGTTAAAGCTTCCCTTCAAATGGAAACCAAGCCTACAAAGTTTCACTGTAAAAAATATTCCCAGAATCTTGTGAAATTCTGAAGGTTATAATAAATATTGACCCCATTCTTGACAGTAGTCACTACCCTGCTGTGATGCTACAGAAGGCAGGGAGGAAGGAGAAATTGAAATGTTTTTAAAAACTGCCATTTACACCGAGTAATCAAGACACTTCTAATATTTTGATACTTCTAATCTACACATTTCTTCTCCTTTTAACAACTGAAATGAAAAGAATGCATTAAACCACTATAAGCTGTAAATCCAATCACTCCTAGTACATTTATTATGACAGCTTTTTTAGCAAGTCTTTTCAGGTTTCCCTATAAGCTAAAAACTGTCAAACTGTTAAACTCCAATTAGTTTTTTTGCAGGAACCTATTTAAAGCAATGGGATACAAGTTGATCAATACATCCTTGCAATAGTTTTATCAAACGTTTCCAAGACTAGGACTGGAAAGTTTATCAAGACTTTTAAATAAATGAAATCTTGGCAAACAGAAGCCCTTAACTTCTTATGCCAAACATACTTGTTTTAAAGGAATTATGTTGTGAGTATAACTGTGATGTTATCACCTTCAAAAGTTTAAATAGTTCACTGACAGAAGACAAGTAATTTTATCTAGTTAGTGTGAGATGGAGATAAGGTAAAAGAGTTATAAATATCTTATCTCAAGTTAATTGCCTATTAAGGACTCTTTTTATTAAGATTTCAAAATCCCCATTTTCAGTTTGATTGAGGCTCTCCAGGAGCAGATACCAAAGAATAGCTTAATAGAATTTTCTTAGGAATAAAATGTTTTTAAGTTATACTAGAAGAACTGAAAAATTACATTATAAAATTGCATAAGGATTAAATACACTGGTTAGCGTAAAATTAGAAGCTCTCATATGCCTGCTTAATAACATCAATAAGATAAAATTGTCTGGTCAAGCATCTTTTCAGCTGACTCCTGCTTTCTGTTTTCCTCTGTTCAATGGTATTTCCAGAAACTGACCATCATGAAGACATAGGACAATATCCCATTTGAAACACTGCAAATATTAAAAATGATTTTTGCATCTTTTCCTCAAGTGGTTACTGCTGCTGTTTATCTTTCTCTCTCATGTTCTTCTTTTACACTGCTGGAGTGTTCCAATTTAATGATAGCCACGCACTTTATAAATAGTATCAGAGTAAGCACTTCAGTTTAAGATAAATAGGCATTGTTCTGAAAGGTGCAAGAGTTACTTTAAGTCAAGATGTGGAATTATAAAACATCAACTAAAGTGGATTTTTCAATTAATGACATTTTTATTAAAAACTTAAAATCTGCATTTCAGAATTAAACACCACTTACTCGCTTGAAGTCATTCATGTTTGTTGCCTGGACTGGAGTTCCAATAAATGTAAAATATGTAATTCTTGTTGTTTCTTCATCGCCATGATTTGATTGGACAAATAACTAATGAAGGACAAAACAATAGATGTAATATATGCAAACAGTCTTTCCCTTAAGGGAAACATTGCCATTTCCCCAAATCTTTAGAAACAGTGAGGCCAGGACAACAGATAACTTCAGCAGTACAATCCAAATTCAGACTCCCTACCACCGCCCTAACCCCTTTAAAAGAAAGATTCCTGCCTTCACGTTGCCAACACAAGGGAGATCTGTAGCTGACAACACAGGAAGTTCTTCCAATAATTGGTATTTGCTAAATTCAAGAGCAATTCAATATGGAAAACATACTGTTCTGAGTGCTTTGCTGGATGGATTATGAATTCCCCATTAGAAAAATTCAAAATATTCCTTTTCAAAGAGTTAATGCCAATTTATATACTCATTGCTAATTTGGTTCAACTTAACTTTAAAATTTAGACAACTTATAAAGCAGGCAAAAACACATAATTTTTTGTAGAGAGGGGAAACTGACAAGGAGTTGGGGCTAGAAGACATATAGGAAGGCAGAAGAGGGATTCAAGGACTGGAACAGACCTCATAGCTTTCCTGACTTTGCCTTGCTTGAAAGCAGCCATTGGTGCCTTACCTCCAAGTGACTGGAGTGGTGGCAGACTGAAGGGGGAATGCATACGTCTGTCTTTGAATACCATGGATGCATGGCTCCATTTCATAGGCAGTAGAAATAATGCTTTAAAATTATTTTCAACTACCACAAAGCTGATTTTTCCTCTAAGGCAGGGGTTCTCAATCTTTTTAGAGAGTCAAGGCACCTTGGATAAACTTGAGGTATCCCTCTGAAGATGCAAGCTCTTAGTTTTCACTCTTTTTTGATCACAGAAAAATAAAGCAGTTTTTCTGTTGCAAAGAACTCAGAAAGACGCTAACTACAAATTTCTTTTGGAAATTGGTTTATCTCGTAAATCATGTTTGTGCTAAAATTGTGTGGAACCTCTGGCATTTTTGAAAGGGCATCAAGGCACCTGGGATGGGCACCCTGGTTGAAAACCATTGCTCTAGGGCCTGAATAATCTGAAAGGACAGAATCTAGGCTAGTAAGAGTTATGAAGAAATCCAACTGTAGGAGGACAGAAGCAGCAGAACAGAGTATAGGACATGGTGCTGAAGTGTGGTAATATATTAGGTTGGTGTCTTCGATTATTCTGATGAATACTGAGGACCCTGCAAGTACTTGTATGTAACTTAACTTTAAGACAAAAAATAATCCTATAAATGCAAGAAGACTGTTCACATGCACACAATTGCAGGTCTGGGGACTATACTTGTACTCAGTGATTTGATGCAACTAGACTCAGATTTGGTCAATATTCTTAGAGGAGCCAACTGGCAAAGACAGTCTTTGAACGTTGCATTATCCGGGAGAGCACAGGCAGCCTCAGAGAGAGGCTGGCAGAAAGGGCAGAGAGCAGAAGTCAGAGCAGCAGATCAGCTAGGAAGCACAGGGCAGAATGCAGAGCAGCAGATTGTGTTGGGGGCAGGACTAATTTGTGGCAAGCCTGCCAAAAAGATTGCCCGCCCCTCTGTCTTGGGGTATGGACATATGAAGCAGTTTCAAAAGGGCAGCAGCTGGTGCTTTGTATCTGCTGTGGGTGGACAAGCTGGGAATGATACAAATGTAGCAAAACCACTCTGGATGAAGCAGTGTTAAAAGCCTGAGCTTTTCTGCTATATTAGTATCACTCCAGGCTTGTTCACATACAACCATTAAAATGAAACAGCCATTGCCCTTTGAAGCAACTCCAAAACATACGAGTGTCCATACCCCCTTAAGGAAGCCTTCAAATGGTACGCTCAAGGACAGGATATAATTCAGTAAAATTTTTGTGTCGACCCTTTCCTTTTAAGCTGTTCTTATCCGCTCCCACAAATGAAACTTAAAGGAAGTGAGTTTTATTAGGTATACAGTCAGAGATGATCCAAGCATGGTGCAGGGCCTGGGACATGTCGTCCTGCCCCTGGACATGGGGAAGCCAGCAGCGGATTTGGCGGGGGGGGGAAGAGGGGTGGACACGCTGAATTCAGCAGTGGGGCGGGGGGGTGCCAAGTGATCGCCGTGCCGCTTTGCCCGGCTCTGCGGGGCCCGGGGCAGTTGCCCTGATTCATACGCCCTAGGGACGGCCCTGTATACAGTACACTGCTTAAGAGTTGCACAGTATTTCATAGTTCCACAGGAAGTTTCTCAAGCAACACTTGAGAAGATAAACTTACAAGTACATATATGAATCCATGAACCTGGAAGAGGACCACTGGAAATTATCAAGCAGTGGATATGAGCAAGATGTCAGAAGAGACAAAGAAACATTACTATGTATCAAAGAAGGTGTTATACAAATTTAATCTGAAAACTTTTCAGGTGAGCTGTAGGGTCCCATAAAAATATCCTGGATCTTGTTAAACATAATTCTGTACAAGTGTTTTGCTTGTTCTAGGTTGGCTTCTGAAACTACTTACTGAGACAATTTACCTTTGATATCATGCCTTCTGTAAAGCATTATATTCTAGGTATCTGGCACAGAATGACTATGTCTAGCCTTCATTAAACAGAGGCTGTTGCCATTCATTTTCTTAAGGGATGGACTGGGTAACAAAGTTGATGATTCCAGACAAATGAGGTTCAATGGCAGGTTGCAAGTAGTCATTAGAAATAAAAAGTACTATGTAATAATGGAAAGAGGAATATAAATAGAAATGATACAATTAGAAACTATGAAGTATAGAAAGACGATAAAGGAATTTAACATCAGGGGAGAAAACAGAGCTGATACAGCTAAGGAAAATTGAGAATTAAATATATTAAAAACCTAAAAAAACCTTTATAGTAATAAGGCTTATTAAAGATAGAAAACAAAATTGTTCACATATAATGAAGCAGACTTGAATAAATATTTTTGATCTGTATTTGGAAAGGAAGAGAACAATTTACACCTATGACATGAGGACAGGCCTCCTAGTCCATTAGTAACTAGGGAGGATATTAAAGTGACATCTACCAGAGATAAGCAGCTTTAAATCAATGGATTTGATGGCATGCACCAAGGAACAGCTGGCAGAGGAAATCTCTGGTTTCATACTAGTATTTAATAAACCTCTGGATACTAGAATTTTTGAAATGCAAAAGACCAAGTACTGGCACAATGTTAGCACCCTCCCAAAAGGGATGAGCAGGATGATCAAGGTAAATTTAATGTTGTTAGTCTGACTTCAATTTCAGAAAAGATGAGATAAGATTCCAGCACCAGTGATCAGGTTTTATGTAAAAATAAATGTCTGACATGAATGGACTTTCAAAATTAAAATTATGAGTTTGGTTGAAAGAGAAACCATAGACATATTACTTCTGTAAAGACTTTGACTTAGGTCTGCATGAACTTCTGATTAATGACAGCATTATTGAGAGTCAATAAACTGAACATTAGCTAGAATAAGAACTAGTTAAATGGAAGATCTCAAAAAAACAGTCATCAACAAGGTGTTTATTAGCAAGGTTTCCCCAGAGATCAATACTAAGTTTGACGCATGCAACACTTCATAAACATTTTGGAAGTAAATATAAAGAAGTTCCTGCTGATGGAAAAACCTGTGAATGACAAAAATCTGTAGAAAGTCCTACGTATCAACTTGGACTTCCTAGAATGGGGCCCAATTCAAACAAAAAGCATTTAGTACAACCTAATGCAAGATCATAGTTCTAAACAGAAAGAATGCAGGACAAGCCTATAGAATTGGAAAAGGTATCTTGAAAAGCATTGCCTGAAGAAATTTAGGGTTCACAGTGGATAAACATGCTGATGAATTTGAAGCATAAAAATCTGCCAAAGCGCTAATACAATCCTCTCCTCCTCTTTTTTTTTCTTCCATATTTAAAAAAGAGAGAGAAAAAACCCAGAGAAAATAGTGAAGAGAGCTACAATAATGATTTAGCGTCTGGAGAAAATGCCTTGGAGAGACTAAAGAACTTGGTATGTTCAGCTTAGCAAGAAGTGACTGAGATAACAACAGTGTATTAGTATCTGCAAAAGGTGAGAGTCTGGCATACTACACTGCTTTCAAAAAGTAAAGAAATGCACAGAAAAAGTAATGATGGCTGGGAGCTCAAATCAGACAGAAAATTCTGTCTTTATCTTAACAGCGAGGGTTGCAGTTCTGAGCTCCACATTTTAGGCCACTTATGGAGTTTTGGTGAGCTGTTGCAGGCTTGGGAGGGAGGCAGGAAAGAGGGCAGTGCTGACCCAGCACAGTGGGGGAGAGCAGCAATTGAAGAGCCTTGGGAGGTGCCTGACAGAACAGGCAGGTGTGGTCTCCAACAAGATCGGCCTGGGACCCCTTCAGGAAGGCCATGCTCAGCCAGGTGAATTGAATGGGTCCACAGGGACCTGTGAGCAGTGTCTGGGTGCAGGACAGGCAGGGCTGGGATTGTGGGGAAGTAACAGCATGGGGCTGGGGCTCACGGAAGACCTACGATCCGCTCCCCACACGTCCCCGCGACAGGCACCAGTTCTGCAGGCAGGCATGTGTGGGGAGTGTATCAGGGCTATGCCCTAGGCTCCAGCCCTGCACTGTAACCTTCCTACGATCCCAGCCACAGCCCTGCTCCCTGCCTGTGTTCCTAAGGCCACATCCCATCCATCTGGCTGAGCACACCCTGCCTGAGGGGGCCCGCCCATATGGAGACCTCACCTGCCTGCCCACTCCATCTAGTGTCCCCAGGCAGCAGCAGTCAGCCAAAATAAGCTGCTGCAGCTCAGGCTGCCAGGAAACTGATTCAGGCCACTGTACCACCCCTACCCCACTGCATGCCTGGGTGAAACTGGCTGCATGTGCCACAGCCTGGGCTGCTCCCCATTCCTAGGCCAGGTAGAACCAAGGGACCCACTGCAGGCCAGATAGAACCCCTTGGCAGGCTGGATCTGGTCTGTGAGTTGTGTTTTGCCCACCCCTGGTCCACAGGCAGATGAAAAAAAATGATAAAGGGGCTTGATGCCAAGGAATATGAGAAAGGGTGACAGAATTAGACATGCTTAACTTGAAAAGGCAATCAAGGGAAGATGTAATAGCAGACTTCAAATGAAATGCTGCTATAAAGATGATGGAGAAGCAGCGTTTCCTTTGCTGCAGAAGGCAGGACACAAAGCAATAGCTTTAAATTGCAACAAAACAGATTTAAATTAGACCTCCAAGAACTCCATTCCTGTTAAAACAACAAGGCACTGGAACTGACTGTCCAGAAAAGCTGGGAAGTCTTCTTCATTGGCTAGTTTCAAGGACAGGTCGGATAAAGATTATATAAGGATGATTTAAGAGTATCATATCTGCATAGGATTGGGTCAGATTGCCTATGAAGTCCCTTCTAGTCCTGGGGGTCTATGAACCCGAGCTGGTCATTAATGTACAGATATTCTCGACTGTCATATGCCTTATTCAAATCTTTAATTCAATCTTCAATTTTCCCTAAATGTTTTGAAAGTTTTATATTAGTCTGTATGAAACTGGAGAGAAAGCTTTACTTACAGTTACACTGTTAACATTCTGAAACTTTACATAGCGAAGTGGGATAATACCATCCTCTTTAATGTCATCTGGTGTTAGTTCCAGGGCTTGGGTTGGTTCACTTCTCTCTGCCTCTTCAAAATCCATTGATCGTGGGAGGTTTATAAAGATTTTTACATATTTAGGACCTTGACCTGTGTTAAGAAATTTAAGTGATTGAGCCACTTTTTACAAATATAAGATTCCAAAAATATTTTAGGGGAGACAATATTGGTTTGTTATATACTACCACCTGGTGGTAATTTAATTTTTACCACCTAAAAAACCCACTTTGCCACCTAAAAAAGAAATAAAGTAGTTTAGTAATTATAGCTTCATCCTAAATAATTTTTAAGTATGTTCCCCTTTCATACCATGCACTGTCAGTATAAGCACCTGTGACCTATCAAAAACAAAAGATGTTTTAAACTACATGCAACAAAGAATGGGCACGGTTATTCTATTGATTACTTATTCCATTTTATTAACCCCTGTTTTTAGTATTTCAGTGAAGATACTGAAGGATTTCCAGAGGGCACCGGGATCCGGGGACAAAGCTGCCAAAATTAGTTGCCTTTGCTGTGATAATGTGGTATTTACAAATAATAATCATACTGCTCAGGAAACAGGTACTGCAGCAATTAGGTTTTGGATACTTGAAAGTCTAGTTAAAATCTGGACACCCACTAAAAACTATAAAATGGAAACTAATTGGGAGCAAGTTTATTGTGTGAACAAACAAATGCACATTACTCACCATTATCTGGTCCTTGAAGCTTCATAGAATAAAGCTTGACAGGCTGATTAAAAGCTACAGTAATAAGCAGCTGTGGAAAAAAAAAAAAAAGCATGAGGCATTCCTGAATCCAGGACACTTTGAAACAGAAAGCAATAGTTAACTAAATGAAAAGTGAAAATTCTTATTAATTCACAGGAAATGGCAAAATGTGAATCCTTCCATAAAACAATTAAAACATGACTACCATTTAATACTGCTCAAGCAAAAAGCCTTTGCTGAAAGCCATTTCACCAGAAACTTGAAGATTGTAGTCAGAGGTAAGAGTAAGTAGGTATCTAAAAATCAAAGTCCTAAACCTAGAAAATCTTGCTTATGGTATCTGATTAGGCTCATACTTTTGGGTAGCTCCAAATCTAGATGCTACATCTAAGGTGCCTAAAAGTGGCCCTGTAGACACCCAAAAACAACACCCACAAGTTTTCAGAAATGAAAAGCTTGAAGCCTAAAGGTCAAGATAACTCCAACACATTTCATTCTCTGAAAGGCTCCAGACAATTTAAGATTCTGTTGATAATACCAAGCACATTTTAAAGTATTTGCTCTATGCTTTGAGTGCATCTAACAGACTATTTCTATCCTTTTTTTGAAATGTCATAGGTAGGGTAAAACTAATTTACTCCTTACCTCCTTTTAAAAAGGTACTGCGAATTGAAAAACAGAACTGTTTTACTATTTTAATTCTATGATGTTAATGTTTTAACTGTCTTTACAGCTGGCTATTGTAAGGTTGCTGGTAAAAGCTTTGGTACTCAGCATTTTGGTTTAACCAAAAACAGAAAATGAGAAAAGCTATTATAGTTTTCTTACACAGTTTTTACTTATTTCTCCTTCCCCTTAAACTTTTGGCTTCTATAAGCCAACAAGAATGAAATAACTGTTAGCCAATACACAAAGGAAAACCTGTTTTTGTGAAGGAGCTATTCTAAATTGCAAGACACGCATGGACAAAGCCCTCCAGCCCCAATCTCCCACAGCATACCTGCTCATCACAGTCTGATTCCAGATAGGTAGAGTCTTTACGTAAACAGTTATCAAACCCATGCTCGTCACTTTCGTTAAGACATTCACAGCCGGCTTTATTAATAAATGGCATTAAATCCATCTGAAAGAGAAAGTGTTACTAAGTACCTGAAAGTCAACTCACTCAACAGCACTAGTATGTCTCAGCTAGTAAAACTTCTCATCATGAACAGAATGAAATCTAAAGAAACAGTATTTCTCTCTTCCCCAGTTTTTAAAACAAAAAAATAACCTTATTATGAAGGCATTACAGTAAGACCATATTCATTTGATATCTGATAGTTCAAAGTATTGGATACCTCAAAACTATTGTCACTCCCCATCTGAAAGGATACGTTTTTGTATGCCTTATCATGCAAATAATTTGAAATGTCTCCGTTACATCTGAAGCTGTTTTCCGGTCCCTTAGACCAGGAAAGACTCGTTAATTTGAAACGCAGGGAACCAAAAAAATACCAACTTTGAAATACTTTAAATAGGTTCAATATAAATGTATTAAAAGTAATTTGTATGCACCTAAATTCTTATGGGGATGTATAGACTTAGTTCACCCTTGGGGGCAAGGCTGGGGTTGAAGGGATCAGGGATAACTCCTCACTTTATCAGTTAGTAAGTCCTGCATGCGAGTGAACTACGTCTGTATATACCCACAATAATTTACATGCATGTAAATTCCCATGTGTACATTTATTTTGAACACATTTATTCCAAAGTTGCTAATATTTGTCCCCCACATTTCAAAATTTACAAGGTTTATACAACTCCACTGTATGAGTTGTATAAACATCCTCCCCCACGCCCATTTACAAGATTTGTAACCACACATTCCCTGGACCATATATTTACTAAGATCTCAGTCAGGGAAGAGAGAGTTATCTGAGGCTGTGTTCTGACTGCTTTATCAAACCTGTATCCCCAAAACTTTTTTGACATGCAGTTTCAGGACAGGGATTATAACTTATGTTTTAATGATCTTGTAGGAAAATCCAGAAGTGTACCTCTTCAAAGATAAACCATACACCATAATAGAACAGTCTAGTAACACTTGGAGCAATATACTCTAGGCTCCATTTGCAAAGCTAATCTTTTTATATCTTTCACATGGAGGGTTGGGGAAAAAAAAAAAAAGAAACTGCTAGTTTCATAAAAGGCTTTGATGACTAGACAGCACACATTTCCAGCAGGTTTGGTATTTAATGAAGACTTACCAGGTGTTAAGAATTCCCCAGCCTTTTTGAGAACAGCAAAGAACAACAATTGCTATATTTACTGTATACCAAATTTCTTCATAGCTGAGCTCTCTTATATAAAGAATCTTGCTAAGGTTCTTCACGCTTTAAGAAGAATGAAGAGAGAACACCAACAGGCTACCATTAGGTTACAACTTTTGACTGAAGGTATGATCTATGCTGCGGTGAGCAAAATATGGCCCACCCGGCAATTTTATCCAGCACAAGGCAGGAGGACCCCACCCAGCCCAAGCGTATGGGACAGCCTAGGCTGCAGTGCATGTGGCCGTCCCATTGCCTCCAGGGACAGAGGTGCTACCTGGGGCAGAACACAGCCTGACCTATCCCTGCACACGGCACTCAGGCAGGCCAGGAGCTGTAGTCCACAGGGCTGGGTGGTACAGTGGTTGGACTCAGCTTCCTGGTAGCACCTGCAGTGGTGACTCGCTCTACCCTCACACTCCTGGCTGCTGCTGCCAGCATGTCTGCTGTCAACACTCCCAGACTTGCTGATCAGGCACCCCAAACCATCCGCCTTGCACCTACTGCCTGGGGTGCCAGATGGAGTGGACAGGGTGTCCATGGAGACCAGGCTGGGACCTCATGAGCAGGCAAACTCAGCTGGGCAGATGGGATGGGGCTGTAGGCAGGCAGGGAGAGGCATCTGGGAACAGGAACAGATGAGTAGTGATCATATCATGGGGCAGGGACAGCACAGGGCCAAGTCCCAGGGCAGAATTGTGAGCCGCTCCCCACATGTCTCTGCCCTGGCCCTGGCCCTGGCCCCATGATCCCAGGCCTGCCCACTGGTTCCACTCCCTGCCTGCCCACAGCCCCATCCCATCCACCTGGCTGAGTGCACCCTGCCTGTGGGGGTCCCAGCAGTCTCCGGCAGGACCCCCACCCACACACCTGCTTCATCAGGTACCCTCAGTGGTGGGTGTGGGATACATGAGCCCAGAGAGAATCAACTAGCATCTCTCCAGCTGCCTCCCCACCCGGGGGTGGTGTAAACAGCTGCGTTTCAGGGCTCAAGCCGGGTTAGCACCCTGCCCTCTGGTTCAACAGCTCACCAAGATTCCTGAAGTTGCCCTCCGGCCCAAATAAATTGCTCACCCCCGTCTACATTTTTGCACACATTTATTTAGCATTTTTGGTTTCAACACAAAAAATGTCCTAAAAACAATATATATTAGGTTCCCCTCCAACAGCCCTAGATGAAAAAAAACAAGTGCCTGGCAGTGCTGCTCCCTGCCTGCTTCCCCTTTCTCTATGTCACTCAGCTGAGAAGTGGGGACAACAATTTAAAAGCTAGAGGGATCAGGTGTTTGGTTTGGGGAACACCTCTGTATCCCCAGCTCCCAGGCCTTTCACCTTCTCCTTGCCATCCAGTGCCCAGCTGACTCGGAGCAGAGCAGGATGAGGCAGGATGCTGTCACAGCAGCAAGTCTTGTGAACCTTACCACCATGGCAAAATGCCCCTGCCTCACCCTGCACTCAAACGCCAGAGTAAGCAGCAGGCAGGGAGCAGCTGGCAGCTGCCCCTCCCTCCCCTCCCGGTCTGTGGGTTGAGGATAGTGACTGCCCCCCCACCAATCCCTCTACCTTCTCCAGACTGATGACTCCAGTCTTGGGAAGATATGGGAGCGATTCCCCCAGATCAACTCCTTTTGGTCCTAAAGAGAAGTTAAAAGCCAAGGGAAACTGTGCAGATATTCAGTCTTCTGAGAGACGGGAGCAATTTAACTCCCATTGGTTCCTAGCTATTTTCCTCCCAGTGGCTATTTTTTCTCCAGGAGAAAAAGCTTGAATATCTGCACACTTTGAGTTTCTCCCAAGAGAACAGTGATTCTCCCAGTAGAAAATGAACGCTTGTATATGACCAAGGTTTCTTTTAAATTATTTTACGGTAGAACATCTCCCTACCACCCCACAAAATAGCCAAAAGATAACTGAAGATAGTCTACATGCTCAGACTCTTGGTTTAGTGTTGTCTTAACTACTGTTATAAAAGGTAAGGTAGCCTAAGTCCCTTTTCTGCCAGAAGCTCCAGCACCACACACAAAAACATGAAATCTCCCAACCTAGCTAACTCATAAGCCTGAAACTTTTGTTTCAAACTGCCCAGATACCTCCAGCCTAGATAATAGAAAAATGTCAACCCTAAGTGTCAAGGTTTCGGAAATCAGCATGCAAATAAAGAATTGGACTCCAATTATAACTGTGTGCATAATGGTGTGCCTTCAATGTTACCAAATTAATTTTAACCTAGAAAAAAAACCTCTTAATTTTATGAACTTTCTCTAGTTAAAAAGAAAGACCATCCACCTTACATACTTTGCATTCATTTTACTTATTTTTAATGTGTTTGGGGCTGTGAAGCCAAAAAGCAAAACCTTTTATAGCTCTGCATTACAATGTTGCCACTCAGAATGTGACATTATCTATTAGCATAAGTATTTACATTCACATCTCGATGCAATGCACACTGTGGTACAGTCAACAAGTAATTGGACTACTGCAAATTTGAGTGGTCTATATTCCTGTGCTTTATTTACATAAGAAAGATTCAGCTGGAAAGGTAACCTGCTTGTATTTGTAGTGGAGTGTGGCTCTATTTAGCTATGAATTCAAAGTACTTAACATTCAAAGAGATGCGTTTTTGCATTTAACAACATAATTCTAGGTTTCACAGATACTCTTCATAGTTAAATTTAATACACCAGATTTGCTAATGCTAACTGCAAACCATCATGCTACTGCACCATAGCTATCAAATTACTGACTATGAGAGGTTCTAGTCTTTGAAATAATAGAACATATTCAAACAAGTGCTTTTATATTTCTGGCAGGAAAAAAATAAGTGATCTCTTTTTAGGGAGAAACATTATACCAAATATTGCTTAGCGAACGCCACCTAAGATGACAGCTCCAGGAGAGTGTTTTGTCACATTAAGTTACTCATTTACATGTGTTTGTTAGTACAGCTGTCAGACATGCTTATGATTTGCAATGCACAGTTGCCTTGAGGTAATATGAAAACAAGCAGAGGATGGTGAAAATAATTTCCCGAGAGCACTAAGCATTTCAAATCAAAATACTCCTTAATGTCGCAGTTTAAAGAGATACTTGGAGTTGAGGCCAAAGTGTGAAAGTGTTACCTGCACTTTCAGCAGCTACTAGAAAAAGAAGGCTGTGACAAAATGCTTCAATACTGTAATTTTTTTCAAGCTTTTGTTACAAAGAACATTTTTTCTTGTTTATTCAGGTCCAGTGCTGTTTTTATTATAAAACTAAGAGTTTAAAACAGTTTAACAGTAATGCTTCAATAAACTGTTTAAATTACCACTTGGTTTGTGCCGAACGCGATATTCCCTTACAATTGAAGCATTGTGGTAAAGCCCTGGTGAGAGTTAAAAATTAAACTTGTTCGTAAGTTTTTTGGTTAGTGTTACCTAGTCTATTTTCATTAACCAACATGAAAGGATACAAGTGATCAGCATTAACAATATTTAAATTTACTACATGAAAAATCTTTGTTTTCAATATTTACCTTGAACATTACTACACAAATAAAAGTTTATAATTTAGAATGTTACTTTTCCTCCACAGAAGTCTACAAATTACTACAAAATTTAGAGGAAAGTGGTAGAGGAGGGAAAAAAGCTGCCAAAAATAAAGAAATTCCTAAAAGACTTTTTAATACAAAAATAATTAATGTATTATTAAGCGAGAAGAACACTTTTTAAAAGAAGCTTGACCTGACAGAAAAATTGGCTTCAGCAGTTTTTACAGCCTAACCTAAAACATATTTCTTTTTAGGCTTACCCTTTTTTCCCCAACTGTTAAACTGTAGTCTGTATTTAATGTGTTGTTATTCTTTTAATTTGTTTCTTTAATTTTCAAAATGCTGATGGTAAAGTATTTCTCCAAATATCTATCCCTCCAAAAATGGTAAGTTGATTTTCACTTCAATGAAGATTTATGTTGGTTGGGCCAAGGAAAAAAAAAAAAAAAAAAAGTTACAGGGTCCTGCTACTGCAGCTACATTAAACCACAGTTTTCTGACAGACAAAACACTTGCTTACATTTTTAAAAGAGCAAATAAATGAAAATTCACGCACTTCAATCCTTCCAGATGCAAAAGAAGAGATGCATGACAAAATAAAAAAGTGACTGTAAACTTACAATAACCAAAAGAATAACTGTTGTCGTGCTTTAACTGAAAGAACTCCTACTGAGCTGGGTATTACTTTGAACATCTTTCTTATCACCAGACGACTGCTACTTATACACTTGTGTTCTACAGGTGAGGGAGAGTAGCCATATTCTGTGATGTGGTCCAGTTTTGCAGAAGTCATCAGAA
Organism: Crocodylus porosus; assembly: GCF_001723895.1. Lineage (NCBI taxonomy): Eukaryota > Metazoa > Chordata > Crocodylia > Crocodylidae > Crocodylus > Crocodylus porosus. The sequence continues at coordinate 2,152,611 of NW_017728909.1, read as the reverse complement.
ATTATAGAAGGCCATAACATACATCATTTGACTATGCTCCCAATAAGCTGCTTCCAGCAAACGTCTGGGCAGAACTGCATCATTACAGCACAGTGAACGCTTGCACATCACAAGGATGGGAAACTGAAGCCCATTACTGTGGGTTTAGGGACTACAGTATTTTAGCTCCATCATCATAATGAATGATATTTTAACCACACAAGGCATTCAGCAATTAATATTACATTTTACTCACTAAACCAAGTTTACAAGGGATGTTTAGGTTCTTGTGATTTACCTTGTCTACTACTTCCCTTTTACTATTGTGCTTTATAGAGAGCCAGTATGTGCTCCACAAAGGAACTGCAAAGTGCCAGAACAATTAAAAAAATGTGAAAGGAAGACAAATGAATATGCAGTAAGAAAAAAGGCCTACGGAAAATACTGAACAGGTAGCAGAGAGGCAAGACTAGGCTACATTTCAGAGAATAAACTTTAAAGATTTTTGCCTGTTCCTGAAATAACTGCCATTTTCTGGATGAAACTTCTAGAAATGCTTGAGGAACACAGATGGAGAAGTCTGAGGGAAAAAACCTGCTCATTAAGCAACCGTAGTAAAGTTTTCAGAATGAAATTTAAAAAAAAAAAAAAAAAAAAAAAATCAATATCCTAAATGATGGGAAGAAATCTCCAATGATAAGAATAAATAACCAAATTTGTTCCAAGACTGGAGCTTAATGGGCACCTATACATGCACACTGACGCTGCTCTGATGTGCTGTAATTACAGTGCGTTGGAGCAGGATCAATTATTACTAATTACTATGCTCCAGCAGACTCCAGCATCTCGTATATCAGCATCCCCGCACTGAGAAACAGCAGCAAGGGTGCTTTAACTAAAGTTAGTTCGACAAACTTTAGTTATAGTGCCACCACTGCCATTTTTCAGAGCGGGGACACCAATACACGATATGCTCTGGGTGCTCTAATTAAAGCACCCCCTCTCTCCCCTGCTTTCCAGACCATGTGTATAAACACCCAATAAGCTAGCAAACAGAATTTTTAAATGCTATATTAGCTCCCTAGTATGCATACAAATCTCCAACAGTTTTGAGGAAAATGAAAACTAAATGAATGTTCTTCCCAAAAATTGCAACACACTTCTGCCTAACATTACTCAACTTAGATAAAAAGTTCATTTTTAAAGAGATTGTTTTGATACAGCTCTTAAATATTTACTTAAACCTTTTAGAGATACTTACATATCCTTTTGGAATATCTGTGTCCTCATTATTTCCAGGATCATTCTCAAGATGCTGTTTAATTTTTTCTTCTAATCCTACAGCATCTGCTCCTTGATACTGGTCAATTCGCACTTTGTTTCGGAAAAACAGAAATGTTGGTGTTGCTGATATATTATTGGTTGCAGCTGTTCCCTAGAATAAATTAGTTATTAGTGTAGCACAATAAAACTAATATCAAATAAAAATTACTAAACTCAAAAACAGTCCCATGGTCAAAGGAGTATCTTTATTAATAGGCAGAAATGTTAGCAATTATGATTATCTGCATCTTGGCATGTTTAAAAGGTAGTGCTGGTCTGGGGTAGCCTTAAAACTGAAGGCTTTGAGAGAAAGAGGCTTAAGAAACCTCTAGCTTACCTTGTTCTCCACCCCTTCAAAAAGAGGGTAAAGCCACATTTGGGTAGCAGATAAATACTGTTGCTGTTAAAATTAGGGAAAGAATGGAACAATCGCATTTGTTCCTTTTTCTGTTTGCTCTTTATCAGACATTACATCCTGCCAGCTCCCCCAGATGGGTTGGTTAGGGTATGCAGAGGTAACAATCACGCTGAGACATGCACTCACTTCATTAGACAGTTTGTTCTCCCGAGGCAATCATATCCATTAGGCTTAAAGAGCAAATTTCATTAGTGTTAAACCCAAAGGTTCCTCACTGACCTCCCTCTCCAACCAAGTTATTTTTAACACAATTTTTTTTCTGATTTTGATGATGCTGTTATTTTTAGATGCTAAAGCTACCTGATGAAGAAGAAAAAAGAAATTGCTTTGCTGTATTTAATACTACGCCACTAAAACTTCCTTTTTCAAAAATGTATTTCAGATTGTGATTATGAATATGCAATTTTAAAACTGCATTTTGCTGGGTACAATACCTTCCTGCATGCAATTGGTAAGCTTAACTTATCTTAAGAAACATTAATTTTAAACCTTACTTTTTTTACTTGGAATGCACAAAAAATTTAGAACGGTTGACTGGATTTTAGTGACATACTTGTTTAGTAAAAATTTTGTTGGTACATCTTAAAGATGTCTTGGCAATCCTTTCAAAATTAATGAGAAGTATTTACAGACTAACAAAAAAAAATGTGAGTGGTTTTCAACATTTTAAAGAGTCAGAGCATCCCTTAACAACTATTTTTAATTTGGACTCATCCCTGGTTGAGAACCACTGCTGTACTTGCCTCTCTTTCCCTCAGTGATTCTCAAGCTGGGTTCTGTTGCACGCTTCTGCCTGTATTGGGGTTTTCTGATAAGACTGAAGCAGGCAGGAGCAGAGCGATAACTAATGAATTTTCTGCCCTGGGCAAAAATCCCGTGTTGGTTGGGGGATGAGAGGAAGGGAGGAGGATGGGGTGTTACATGCCCTGGTTGTCCCCAGCTGCTCCAGCCAGCCAATGTAAAAGGCTGCTTCAGCCCAGACTAACCCCACTGGCCAAGCAGTGCAAAGGGCTGCTCCAGAGACTATGCAGAAGGGTTGGGCTGGGCTGTATAAAAGACTGTGGCCAGAACACACACCCTCACCACAACTCTTCCTAGTTTAACCCTACACACTCTTAAAGCAGTTACATGGTACGCCTGCCCATAGCCAAGTTTGTTTAAAGACGGAACCTGACATATTTATGAGCAAAACTCATGATGTGCAACTGCGACAGCAAGAGAACAGGTTTGACATCCCTTTCAGTCTCAGGTTCCTACTCCACATGTTATCCAATTATTCCTGGTTACACTTATTTATCCCAGTCCAGATAAAACATGAATGCTTTCATGAATCAGCACACTTCCAGCCATCTCACCCACCCAATAAAAGTACCTGTTGTCTTTGTACATGTACATTCTTTTTACTAGAGCAGTGATAAACTTCATCCTTTACAAACATATTTTCATTTTGTATTTTGTCTGCATTCCTAATACAGCTACATATTTTTCTACTTACCTATCCTTATTAGTTCTCATAACATGTCATAATTCAGCACTACATACAAAGTCTGTTAATATTCTTTAGTCATTCCCTTTTCCAATGAAAATAATACCTGTAGAAACTCAATACCTCTCTTGATTTTCAGCTTCCTGTTATTAATGTTTAACTTTTGGGTTTAGGTTCTTCAGTCAGATCTCAATTTTTGACCCTGTTACTATCCAAGTATATTGAAAATAGGCCCAAGTCATTAATAAGTGTTTTGCCAAACATTTATTTTGGTAAATATTTATGTTTACTAAAATATAAATCCATTTACAGAACTCCTTTTGGCTACTCTTTTGCTTTTTGTTTCCATTTATCCTCTAATTTATGGACAATTGTCAGTGTTCATAATCCTGTTCTACTGTTCTCTTGGGTTCTGTTGAACTTTCAACATTTAGTATTTCCCCCTGGACCCACTCCCACACACTTAATATATTGTTCAGTTCGGTTTTAGGAGTTTCAGGATGGTCATGGCTAAGGTCTTTTTCTTCTTGAAATAAATGAAATGAGTTATTCTGTCTTTTGTTAGAAGCTCAGTTTTCTAAGTCTTCTAATATCCTTCATTCATTAAGTTTTCATGTGTATTCTAAGACAATGTAAAAATGAATACAATTGACCAAGCTGACTTGCTTTTGTTAAACAATTTCCAGGGATTACATGTCCTAATGCCTCATCTCACAATTATTAAAATATATATTTGTACATTTCTCACCTGGCACTGGTGTACATCTACCTCCAAAAATGTTGCCTGGGGATATTTGTTACTCAGAGCATTGAAAGCCGGAGCTATCCTTAAACATGGGCCACATCTGTTTAAAAAAAAAAAAAAGTTTATGAGTGGAGGTGGTTTCTGAAGCTAGAAAAGACAAACGGAAGTCAACGAAAGTTGTGTATCCTCTGACTGGCTCTCAGACATCCTCTGTAGGTTTCAGAATACCCCTTCCCTGTTGGCAAACATTCAGCAAATGGATGCATGACTGAAAATGAAACACTGAAAGACAAGTATGCAAGCTGACTTGGCACTTCCTAGTTATGTTGTTACTGCACAGTGATAAATGCTTTTATCATTTATGTTTAGTCATGTTTACACTACCATGTTTAATTAGCCAGGAAGTACAGGGAAGTTCCACCCTTGGAGCAAATGGGAGATTGCCACTCTCAAACAGCACTGACTTATAATCACAGCAGAAAGATAGGGCCTGGACCACTGGTACCAATCTAGGATTTCAATTAATAGTTTCATGGTTACAAGGGTCAGAAGGGACCTGAACAGATCATCAAGTCCAACCCCCTGCTCTAGGCAGGAATGAGTGCTGGGACCATAATACCCCACCCAGATATCTATCCAATTCATATACTGGACTTTCACTTTATGGATTATTATTTAAATATCTCTTCACAAAAGCATCACCATTTCTGATATCCTGTGGTTTCCAGTAAAGACTTACTCTTCTATGATGGTATTCTCTACACCAGAGCTGTCCAGCTTCTGGTGGGGGACTGGGGGCTGATGGCTGTAAACCCCACATGTAGCAGTGGGTGACCCTCATTGTGCTGCACTGGCACCCCTGCACCATGCAGAGTCCCCCACAAACCCATAGCTGCAGGCTCCCGCAGCCCCACAGACTGCCCACCCCTATGAGTGGAGACAAGTAGCAGGTCAGAGGGGGGCACCTGGAGACTGGCAGCAGCAGCCCCAGGAGAACAGTGAGGAGTGGCACCTGGACAGGGTGCTCAGGGGCCACAGTTTAACATGTTTTACACAATGGATGGTATGCAGCACACCTTCCTCTTTTTCTCTTGGTCACTGATTCACAGAAGCATAATTGCTGCAGCAAGGCATACCTTTTGGTCATTTTTGTAATCCACAACTGGGTAATTTTTGTTGGATATAACCTCTTACCTAGTGTTCATGTGCTTTAAGAGTAGACCACACTTTAAGGCAGGGGTGTCAAACATATGGCATGCAGGACAGTGCCAGAGCCCTTGTAACTACAGTCCTAATTTCTACAAGTATCAAAGCTATTTCAAGGCAACACCAGAACTTATGGAGTTAATGCCACAGACAAATTAAATTTGCTTCTGTAGAAATTAATGAAACACTGTTCATTATAAGAAAGCTATGAGCTACCTTTGTTCCTTGTTTAGACAGTGCCTACTAAAATAAAAAGGCTCCTAAGCAGGTTGTCACTAACAGGGTTACAGATTCACATTAGTTTAGGGCTGGAAAGGACGTTGTGAAGTTATCATGTCCAGCCCCTTGCTCTGGGCAGGAAAGACTGCTGGGGTCAAATAACCCAGCAAAAGGGTCACAGACAAAGCCTAGCAAAACGAGCTCCCAACAAGAATTCATCGTGGTAGAGGAGATATCTTTTATTAGACAAACTCAGTTGCAAAAAAAAAGTATTTGCAAGTTTTTGGGCATATACGTGCCCTTCCTCAGGCAAGGAAGAAGGCAAAGATCGTAAAATTTCTCCCAGAAAGAAATAAAGTTTGATATTGTACAGGAAAACTGGAGCAAGACAAGTTCTCCTAGCTGGAAAAGTAACTCCCAACAAAAAGTTACTTGACCTCAGCGGTCCCAGAAAAAACTAAGAGACCGGACACCCCATCCCGGTGACTCCAATGCAGTGCTGACTTTTGACATGGTTGTTAAACTGCTGCGGGAATGCAAAACACTTAACGCCTTCTTTTATCTATATTTATACCTGTAAGTAAAAGAAAGCGCCAAGTTGTATTTCTCTTTATATCTACACAGCTAGAAGAAAAAGCGAAGTTATACGTAACCCGCCCCACAAGCTAGCAGCTGGGCCCTCCCCGCGCAGGCCCCGCACTCACCCCCGCATGGTGAACTTGACCACGGTGAGGCGGGAGCCGGCGGCGCTGAGCTCGGGCTGGAACTCGGTGTCGTTCGCGATCACCTTCACGCCGACCATCCTTCCGGCGCCGCCGCGGGGCCGCGATGTGCACAGTCACGGCGGGAAGGGGCGCGCCCAGCATGCACCGCTGCAGCGCAGGCGCAGCGGGACGCGCCCCCGCGCCGCGGCCTTCCGGGAGGAAGGGCCGGGAGAGCCACCGCGCCGCCCGGCGCGCCTGGGCGGCCATCTTGGCATAGGGCACGGAGAACGCATCCGTGGCGCCGGCGGCCATTTTGAGTGAGGGAAAGGGGGGGAATCCTGGCGGGGGTGGCGGCCGTCTTGGTTTGGGGCGGAAGAAGGCTCTCAGGGGAGTGTAACGGGATGAGCAGCCATTTTGGTTGGAGCGGAAGCAGGCTAGCGGGATTAGTAGCCATCTTGGTTTGGGGCGGAAGAAATCTTCCAGTGCAGTCTAGCGGGATTAGCAGCCATCTTGGTTTGGGGCAGAGAAGTCTTCCAGTGGGGCCCTAGGCGGATTAGCAGCCATTTTATCTTGGGGCAGAAGAAACTCCCAGTGTAGTCCAGTGGGATTAGCAGCCATCTTGGTTTGGGGCAAAGAAGTCTTCTAGCATAGGGTAGGATGATTAGCAGCCATCTTGGTTTAGAGCAGATGAAAACTCCCAGCTGTGGAGGCCTAGCGGGATTAGCACGTGTTTTGAGGTGTGGGGCTGGGCCCCACCTTCCCTGTGCATCTCCAACAAGGGGAGTTGGCCCTTAGGCTCCAGGGGCTGGAGAGGGACAAGCCACGGACTCACTTGGACCTTGTGGCCCTGGTTTGCAGGGGTTGCAGGTCTGTGCGTGGCCCCCCACCCCAGGGTGGGGGATGCCCTGAGCTGCCGGCAGGGGATTAACAGATCTGGTAGCTCCAGGCCTGGTTGCGGCCAAATCTCAGCACTCAGCTCATCTCATCTGTGCGCTCGGAAGCAGTTTGCAAAGGGTTGGACGCATATTTTCTAAAACACAGTTAAATGCCTCGGCAGAAGGTCTGACCTCTTCGAATACCTGCAGAGCGGTTACAGAGTGGAGAGGGGCTGTTTGCTGTAGACAGGACTAGGAGCAATGGCCTCAAAATGCAGCATGGGAAATTGTGGTTGGACATTAGGAGGAACTTCCTAACTGAGGGTGGTCAAGCATGCAACAGGCTACCCAGAGAAACTGTAGCATCATCATCTTTAGACGATTTCAAGAGTATGTTAGACAGACACTTGGCTGGGATGGTTTAGTCAAGGATGAACCTGCCTTGAGCAGGGGGCTCAAAATGACTTTATGAGGTCTCTTCTGGCCCTACTTTCCTATGCCCCTAGGGCATCAGGAAAGAAACCCACAGCCCAGCACTCTCTATACCTCCAGGTACATACACACTGGAGTTCCAGAAGTGACTACCATGTATCCTAGGTGCATGAGTGCTCTCTGAGCTCAGGTACCACTATTAATCCAGCTTCAACAGAGCAACACTCAGGACAGATGAATTTGCCCCATTTCTTGGCTGCCAGTGCTTAACTACCTCAGAAACAATAAGCCACAGAGTAATGGAAAAGTGGTATCATCTTGGAAGAGAAAGTCTGTTCTGTAGCTGTTGCTGGCTTAAGACTAGAGAAGACATTCATTCATGATGGGATTTTCCTGCTTCATTGCATTATTCCTTTCCATAGTTTAAAAACCTCCTTAGATTTTCTGGTTATCTGAGTAACAGGTTTGCTTTCAGAGACATAAATTGAAGGGTGTTAGAATGACTTGTGTTTGATTTTGCCTTGATGTGCATCAGTTAAGGTAGCTCAGGCTCATCAAAGACTGAACCAACTGCAAATGTGAAGACTTAATGGTACAGCAAAGATGGTGAGTCAGTAGGTAATAAAACATCTGACATGTTCACAAGAGGTTAGTTCCTGTAATTAGGACCAATCATTAAAAGCTATTTGACTCATGCTGTGTTTACCTATGTCTGACTTGCTTTGTCAAAAAAATCCTTTTTTATAAGAAAAGAAATAGCTTTTCAAGGTGATACCTTTTAGTGGCTTCCTTTTGTTAGCTAGGATGGTGGGGGAAGATGATTATATCATGCAATCAAAACAGTTACAGTGGCTCATGTGTAAATGGCATGTCAAAGATTATTACATATTTCCTGTTCACCCATAGTGGCATAATAAAGTAGTACATCATCTCCTAGGAACCCATCCTACTGTTCCTGGCACTTTTAACTGTAGTATCTTGTGAAAAAGCATGGGGTCCTATCACTCTAAGACTGGTGTTGGCAGGATTGCTTTTAACATACCAGCAAGTTCACCTGCATCTCTTGTCATATACTACTAAAGGTGCCAAATCTCACCCTTAGGGGCCATTTAGTACGCTAAACCACTTAATTAGTCCTGAGGGTCTCCAAAAGAAACAAGAATCAAGCCCAGAAGAAGGTTATCATTCTATTGACAGCATCAGATAAAGTAGGTTGTTGCTTGCAAAAATTCATGTCTGTCTGAGCTATATAGTCCCTAAGGCAGTGGTTCTCAAACTTTTTAGCCTCTCTTTAGTTTCCTAACTTTCACTTGTTCTGTTTTTTTTCTGTAGTCAAATAATAATTCATCTGTTGCAAACAATTCAGAAAGATGACAGGTCAGAATGTTTGGACACTGGATTTCTTTGAGTTTAATTTCCGAGTCATGCTTGCACACGTAAGTGCTAACTGTGTGGTTGGTACCAGCACCCTTGAAAGGATCTTCAGGCACCCCAGGGTTCTGTGGCATCGTGGTTGAGAATCACAGCTGTGAGGTGCCAGCCGCCCTACCTTCTGCCAGACTTTGGACTAACACAGTTAACCACCTCTCTGCCGATGCAGGCACCATGCCCAGCAAAGTGAAATGGACGGCAGTCAGTCTGCACATGAATCCTTACAGCATTTGACAAAATACAGCAGTTTGTTGTCTATGAAAGCTCATGCTTCTTGGAAACCTGCCCTGCCTCGTGCCTGACTTCAGATTATGGCCAACCACCTTTCACAGTACTGAAAAGGTCACAAATGTTTAGGAAGTCTTCACAGACAGCAAGGAACTGATCAGCTGTACTTCTTGAAAGCTCAGCTCAGTATATTCATTCGTTAATAGGGGGCTACTTGGATATTTCCTGGATGTGCTCCAGTGGCCCTGCTCCTTGGCACTAATTGGCAGAGAGGCCCTAGCAGGGAAGGGATGAGGGGTTCCACCACCTTGTCTGTTGGCTGCGCTTTATGCAGCCCCACCCCTCAGTACCAATTGGCAGAAAGGCCTCAGTGGATGGGAGGAGCAAGGCCACCATCTTGTCTGTTGCCCTTCATGCCACCCCGCCAGCTAGTACCTTCCCAAATATTTTTGGTGCTGCTCAAAAGACAAAAGGTTCCTACACTACAGACTTCAAAAAAATATAGACAAACTTCTACAAAAAAAGAAAGCAAGAAAAGTTATCTATACCTCTTGTATTGTCATGCCATACAATCTTGACCAGCATTGGCTCTACGGTGATTTTTTTTCCTAGGCCAACTGGAAAATCTCAACACTTCCAGCTGAAAGTAATTTGCATGCAGATAGCTTGTTGTTCCAGACAAGTGTCTGTTCTCTTTAGATGTCAGGATGTCCAGGCTCATTTGCCAGGAGTCAGACAGCTGTATATAATTTGCATATTATATACTTCTGCATGATTTTTATCACCCAAAATAGATCCACACAGCACAGAATTTATACTTTTATCTTCCACAGTAGATGCATAGAAATTGCTTGTTAGTTCACCAGCAATAAAAATTTAAGAGTTGATCAAGTTGGTCTTCACCCAGTGGTTATAGGGAATTGGTGGTTGGAAATACATGTAGTCCATGTTTAGGTGGCATGCTATGTGCCAATGTACATCCTAAAGCAAGTCATGAACTAGTTTCCTTAATTTAACTGCTTTTAGCCAACATAAAATGCTGCCTCTAGCTTCAAATGCAGAAGTTATTTTTCACTTTCTGTCCCAAACAGTTGTGACGCGTTGCTGTGCACTGTTAAACAGATAAGGAAAAAATAAATAAATTTGCACTGTAACTCCATTAATATCACTGAAGAATTTGGTTTGTTTTTGCACTATAACACTGTTACAGCTACAATAGAAAAAACAAAGTAATTATATACTGCGTGCAAAATTCCCACATTAAATGAATAGCATTCAGATTTCAAAGTCAAGGACTTAAAAGTTAGGAAATGCCGGAAATAAAGCTGATAACACAACGGACTCCTCAGGAAATTTGGGTCAGTTGATACACAGGACAGACAGCACTCACGAAACAAAAAAGGCACGTGCAGTTATAACGAAGCCATCACTTGCAAGACACTTTCTTATTTGCTGTAGAAGCTGGAAGGGGTGTATGAAATGATGCTGAAGCCAGCACAAAGAAAAGGTATGGTTGTAGCTAAGGCTACTATATAGAAGCCCTCAAGGTGGTCCTTGGCCTTGTCAGTCTTCCTCCATGATGGGGGATAAGTGATATAAATCAGTGGCTTTCAACTGATGGTCCACAGCCCCAGACAATCCTGCCAAGACTTTGCCACTCCACAGAACAGCTACAAAGAGTCAATTAGCCCATTGATCACAGCTGTGATATTGCTTCCCTTCCAGGTTACACCTGTGGAGCTACCCATGGTTGTGCTGCTCTACACCAACATAATACAAAGGAGATTAGACAAGCACCTGGCTGGAGTTACATAGCCCCAGTGCTCTTTCCTGCCCAGAGCAGGGGGGTGGACTTAATAACCTACTGAGGTCCTTTCTGACCCTAGAGATCTGTCACTGAGGCAGCTCCTGTGCACTACTTCCAGAACCAATCCAAATGCCCTCTGCCCAGTTAAGGTGGGCTGCAGGATTGAAAGCCTTAACATAACTTAAACCAAACATTTTGCAGTTACCCACCAATTACTCATTCCTCCTCTCTCAGGCATCACATTTAACACTTGGTTACCTGAAAAAAAAAAAAAAAAAAATATCAGGTGTTTCAACTGAAGTGACTCAGGGCCTCCCAAGGGCTTAATGCAATTGGGGTTAGATTGATCCCAAACAGCAGCTTCTGCCAACTCCAACCTAACCTGACAAATCACATTAAAACATGGAGAGGGGAGGAGGGGGAGCAAGTAAAACACCAGAAAATGAAATCACAGAACAGTTTCCCAAAAAGCTGATACTTTGGCAATTGCCACCCAACATTTGACACACACTTCACAAGCAGGGCAATACCCTTTCAAAATACCCTGCATCCTAGATACTGGGTATAAAAGCAGGGCCAGAGCCAGAGCTCTAGCTGAGCTGAGGCTGAACTATGAAGCACCAGCTTTCCTCACACCACCTCGTCAATCTTTTTATAACTCCTACCTCTCAACCCACTCTTCCCTCGCCCCGTCTGGGCATGGATGCCTTTTAACCTATGTTAGGGAAGGCGGGAGACCCTGCAAGCCCCGCCCCCCCTCCACTCCCCAGGCGGGGCGGGGCGCTTCCACCTCCCCGGTCTCCCTGGTTACCACCCCCCCCGCCTGCCGTCAGTCACGGCGGTTTTGCGACACTATCTGTGGGAGTCGCGGCCGCTGGCCGGTCAGCTACTTCGCTGCAGCGGCTCCGGGTTGCGGTCCCCGGTGAGTGAGCGCAGCGGGGGGGGCGCGGCCTGCTGCCCCGTGGGCTTGAAAGCAGCCCCGTGGAGGTGGGGGTGGGCGCCAGGCTGTTGTCAGCTCTCTTGGGCCCGCGGGTGCGGGGCCCCGGCTCTACCCGCTCTACCCGCCCCTGCAGGCGGCCGGGGCTGGGGGGAAGGGGCTGCACCGCTGTGTGCAAGCAGAGGCATCTCTGGGCCCTGCTGGCTGCCCCCTTTCTCGGTTTGAAGCCTCCCTCGGAGGCAGGGGGCTTTGGGGTGTCACTGGGACTAAAAGCTGGAGGATCCTGGAGGGGCTGCTCTGCTCAGCATTGGATTTGGGGCCAGGAAAGGATGGTCAGATGAGTATGGATGCAGCCCCCTTGCTCTGTCGCAGGGGGACATAGCCCTTGACGGGGGTCTCTGAGCAGGCATTTCTTGAAAGCGGGACTTCCTTGGAGCAGGTGGTGGCCGCAGTTCCTCGGGAGGGGTTTTGGGACACGAGGTACCGCAGCATTAGGGAGTGGAAATTATTTTAATCTCTTAAGGAAGCTGAGCACCTCTTCTGCGTAGGCTGCCAGCCCTGCAGGGGGGTCATAACTGTGACATTGGTGCGGGGTTGGGCTGGCTTCTGGGCACTTGGCAGATTGTGATGCTCCAACATCCTTTTCAGGGTGTCACCAGGCAGGTGCATAACATCAGTGCCATTAGAAGTGCAAATACCCACATGTGGTTTGCAAGAGGAGCCCTCAGAGGGCCACCCTATTGTCAGCAATGTCCCAACCTGTGTCTCCTGAGTTTTCTGCAAGAGAAACCTTAGTTGTTTTTTGCTGTACTCAAAAAAAAATGGTAAAAGCAAAGAGCTGACGTTTTCTGAGGGAAGCCTCTTGCCTAAAAGAAGATTGAGTACTCAAGATAGAGATCCAGATTATGCCAATGTGATGACACTTTTTGCTCATCTGACGGAAAGGCGCTGTGATTTGGTAGGGTAGAAAGATTGCTAACTTTTAGACATGACTTCATACTAGCTGGGAAATTATTTCTCTTCCTTCTGACTTCAGGATTTCATTACTGATGTTTCCCAGTTACTTACTTATTTGATTTATATGCCATCTTCCCCCAAAAAGGCTCAGGGTGGCTTATAGTGAAAAACTAGACAACTTGTACGTAAAATGTTATGTAAACCTTTGGTGTTATTAAAGTCAGTGTGTCTAACCACACAGGAACACCCTGCATAGGTATTCATTTTTGCCTTATTTGGTTCTTCATTGCAGCTTTAAAACTATTTGCATCTTTTAGAAAGTGTTCCTAGTGAGAGGAATTTCCACTGTGTTAGGACAGAAAGCCTGGTAACATGAGTGAGAGGGTGATGGTTGAGGATACTTTTTATAGACTTAGGAACTGATCTTTCTCACTCATACACACTTAACATGATGCAGGTAGAAAAGCTCACTGAAGACCGTAGGACTCCTCATGCTTAGCTACATCAGTGGAGGCTGTATCTAGGATAGACACTTAATGAATTCAGTAAACTGATTGAAATAACACCTTCTGTTTGGTGATAATTGTAATAGCTTCAAATATTCCTCAGGAACAGAAGGATATTCCCCTTCATTTTCCTTCAGTTGCCGAAAGCGAAGTGGTAATTGTCATCTTCATATTGTTTGCGGTCTAATATGTATAACATTCAGTTAGCGACAGAGGACAAATTGGTGCACTTTTTGCTCTGGTAAAGGGAAGTTTGCTAAGAAACTGGCAGCTTTGGAAATAACCGCATTAAGGGAACTTCTGTGAGTTTTATAAGGAAAGTCATCATCATCATATGGTCTTTCTTGTTTTATGTAATTTTTTCTTGAGTAATAGATTATTTTAGCCAAGAGGCCTAAATTTGGACTATTTTATCATTCTTGAATAACTTTTGTTCTTCAGTTGTTATGATAACTCGAATGAGGAAGGTAGAAGTTGGAGTTTTTTAATGTTTCATCAAAATGCTTCCTTAAAGTGTTTTTGTATTACAGAATTGAGAGGTTTTTCAAACCTGTATAAAATCAATCCTAAAAATATTTAATAAAATGAGAGGGGTTGGAAATAATCTTCTCTTTAAATGGCAAACACTGAGTTTTTTCAGCATGTTTAAAAATACATGTGTGTGTGCTATGCATCTGTGTTGAATTGGTCTTTCATACTTCCTATAATTTTATCTTTAAGTTAAAGTGTTCTGTCTCAGCTGGTACTTTATTTTTATGAATATTCTTCATGTGATTAAGGTCTTTTTTTCCTAGGAGATCTGCCTATTTATGATTATTTATTTGGGATGTATCAGAATGCTATTGCCAAACCTTTCTAAGCGTATTTATCATTTACATTCTAGTAGCATGTAAGGGCTAAATCAAGGATGAGGGTCACCATGGTGCCAGGTACAGTACAAACAAAAAAAACAGTTCAAATTGTAGGTAGTTAAACATAAATTTAAGATGCAACAGGTAGAAGACAGGCAGATGAACAAGGATGAGATGGAAAAATTAAAACGACAAGGTGACGATAAAATAAATGAACGTTGCGCATACAGCATTAATGTCTGTTCAGTTGCCTAAGATAAGTTTGCAGCTATTTTGCACAGATTCTTATTAAAAAAAATTAAAACCTTATACTGCAAATATATAATCACACTGAACCTATTCATTATATGCCATGCATAACACTAAATATCTGCAAGTCTTTAAGAATGGAAGCTTAGGTTGAAGGCAAGTGGAATGAAATGACCTCGTTAGTATGAGGCAGCTAAACTTTTCACATGCTTATTAACCTGTTTTATTCACATTCTTTGGATCTTTCAGACTATCATTTTTATAATGGTTAGAAAATTAATGTACTTGTGCAACTCTTACCCTATACTGTACTCACAGCTGTATATAGAGTACTCAATTTCATGGGCGACTGATGCCTCCCAAGTCTGGGGGGGCGCACACAGGTGCTGCTGCCAGCATCAGCGGCAGGACTGGAGCTAGTGAGCTCCCATAGGCGGCGGTGGGGCCGGAGCTGGCCTGCTCCTGCGGGCAACACTATTGATGGGTCTGGAGCTGGTGAGCTCCTGCAGGTGCCACTGTTGGCCCTGTTAGAGTGGGTGAGTGGGGCACGTGCTATCTCATCTACAGTACTGCAGCCTAGCCAATCATTCCCCAGTCTGTACTCGTCATGCAATTATTATGTCCCAAGTGCACAACTTTGCATATGTCCCTGATGAATCTCATCTGATTGACTGTTTCTCCAGTCTATCTAAGTTAATCTGGATCCTAGTTCTGCCCTACGGACTATCTGCAGTTCCAACTTGGTGTCATCTGCAAATTTTGTAATTGTGCACTCGATCCCATCATCCAAATCATTAATGCAGATGATAAGCAATACCGGACCCAGGACAGGCCCCTGGGGAACCCCATTTGATACTTCTTCCCAACTAGAAATTGAGTCATTGATGACTACTTGCTGAGTACAATGATCCAGCCAGTTATGTATCCACCTTACAGTACTTTCATCCAGTCTCTATTTCCATAGCTTATTAATGAAAAAGTTGTGGGAGACCATGTCAAAAGCCTGTACCTATATTTCAGGTGTCACATCCTGCCCCCCATCCACAGAACCGTGTCACCTTATAGAAGGAAATCAGGTTGGTGAGGCATGACTTGCTCTTGGTGAATTCTTGCCAGCTGTTCCTGATCACATTGTTCTTCTCTGGTGTTTCATAGTGGATTCCTTGAGCGCCTGTTCTATGATCTGTCCAGGTGTAGAGATCAGGATGACCGATATGTAGTTTCCAAGATCCTCCTCCTTTCCTTTCTTAAAGAAGGGCATTATATTTATCCTTTTCCAGTTGTCTGGGATGTCACCCTACTTCTACGAGTCATGAAAGAGGATAGCTGATGACTCTGAAATTACCTGAGTCAATTCCTTCAATACCTTCTTTCAGCACATCTCATCCAGCCCTGCTGACTTGAAAACATGTAGTTTTTCTAAGTAATTCCTAACCTGTTCTGCCTTTATTTTAGTCTAGGCTGTTTGTCTCTCCCCAGCTTTGCTGTCAATTACACTCATCAATCAGTTGCATCTGGGCATGTATGTGTATATGGGTGACAGTCTCATTAAAACATGCCAGTCTACATATCTATTTGCTAGGCCTGCCTGCTGACTTACAGTGTGTAAGTAGTGGCCTCTGATGCCAGCACAGTAAAGCAAAATGAAAAAGTGAATTTGTCAATGTCGGGATTAATTGTGTTCTTAGAATTGGGGCTCGCTTTACCTGTTACTCCTTAAAGTTGCCTTTCTAGAAAAGTTGCATCAAAAATGCACAGATGTTTCATGCTTTTGCAGTTCATATTGAATATACCTGTTTTTAAGTACAACCGAAAGTAGTATTCGGACAGTTTATATATTCTTTGCAATTCAGTACAATGAAGTGAGGGAAAAATACAATTGTATAGTTGTCATCCTCTGGTTGGTAGGATCTGGTTCTACCCTTACCAGATGTCCACCCACGTCATAGTAAGAATTAGTGGTGTCTGTCGGAATTAAAGGACTCTCCTGAAAATCTTTTTGTAAACTTTGTATAATGCAGAATATAAACTCTAGAGCTGCACTTGCTGTAAGGATTTCCATGACTCCTGCTTTTTCAATGTATTTGTTTCATTGTAATGGTAGATTTGAAAACCACAAACACTGATTTACTGCTTTTGTTGCATTTATGTTATGTACTCCTGAATGCAAATCCATTCTTATAATGACTTTACTGATTTTGTGTTGGACACATAGCATTGTTAAAAAGCATCATCTAGTGGTTACAGCACAGGTCTTGGAGTTAGGTCACCTGGTTTCTATATCTAATTGCCACACATTTCTTTGTAACCTTGTGCAAATTACTTAATCCCATGTACTTTACCTTTGCCAGCCTTCAGGGGGTGATAGCTGTGTACCTCAATAGAACATTCCACCTAAATGTGTGTAGAGTTCTTTGAATGGATAGAATACCTCAAATGGAAAGCACGATCAAATGGAAAATATTTTACAATAAATGCGTGATCATCCTCATTAAGATGCTGTTAGGAACTCTGTAGTAAGGCTTAATTAACATCTGCAAATCTCACTGAAATTTTCATCCAAAATGCTCTAATAATGGAAAATTACATAAATAAGTCTTTTTTACCTTAAAATGCCATACTTCAGTTAGATTTGTGCTGATGTCATGGATTACAATCCCCTCTGTATTGGTGTGGGACCTTGTATAAACCATTTGATTTAAATTTTGTGAAAACATAGGAAAATGATATCAAAGCTTTTAAATAGAAAAGGATTAAACTCACAGGCAGTGTAATGATTATTTCTAGCCCTTCTGGCTTATTTTGCGATAGCATATGGTACTTGACAATCTTTTCTTTTCTTTGTTTTTTTAAACATGCAAGTAGATTTATAATGGTTCACTTTATAGCTGCTGTAGTTGATTTAGAAATAATCAGTGCTGATCCCAAGCATCATTTTGTAAGTGTGCATGCTTATAAAAACAGGGTTAAAGATAGCTTCTAATCTTGGATTCTAGAGCACAGATTTTCATGTTTTGTTAGTGGCTGATTACTTTCTTTTTAGTGGCATGATGTTTATCAGGGATGGATCCAGAATGTATATGTTAACATGGATACCCTCTTTGATTGCTTAGCTCAGTGGTACGTAACTTTTTGAACTCTCAAACAGGGCGGACTGGCTCTGTGCCATTCGTGGACTCATCTGCAAGCTTTGTACTGCCTCGATCCTGCCCTGCCTTGTGCACCTGGATTGATGCCCTGACTCTGTGGAGGGCCATACTGTCTAACCCAGGGGGTTCCCCATGGGTCTAGAAATTCGGCAACAAGGTAGCAATAATCCTTAATCTGAGGCTAGCTGTTGTAAGAGGAGGACTTTTTTTGTCTGAAGGTATTATTTGCAAAGCCTTATAGATCTTTACATTATTGCTTTGATTTTATTATTAATTTGCAGTCTGCAATACCTTGCAACATTCCCATGAAAGCGTCTTCAAGGGACATGAGACTGTTTGGGTTGTCTTGGGTTGCTGAGTCAAGTTGGTGGATAATTCAGGCCACTAAACTATATAAATACTGATAAATATATCAAGATCCATCTTAAAACTAGTTAAGGGGTGTGTGTGTGCATGCATGCTTACTATTGGAAAGCTGTTCCAGAATCTGAGGCCTTTGGCTGGAAATCTTCTAATTTCCATGAATACATTTTATTCATGATCAGTTTATATCCTTACAAACACCCTTCCCCTTCCTTCAACCCACCTATAATTGGTAAAGTAGATTCATTTGAAATAATTTACCAGAATATTATTCTTAATCCTTAATCCTTGTTTAATTTTTAACATTAAAAAAAAAAGTTGTTTTAATTTTTTTCCCTCCATTGTAGAATGTGTACTAAAAATGTTCTAAAAAACATTGAATTTACTTAATAAAATCACATGACACTTTTGGACACATATTAAAGTACCATTTTCACCTAATGTGTCCTTCTAATAACTATTTTTGTGCATGTTGATGTGTAGAAGGGATACTCTTGAAGTTTTCTTTAGTATAGAAAACAGAAGTGAAACATCTGTTAAGTATGTATGCTGATAGAGAACTTCCATCTGGAGTCAGCCTCCAGATTATTTAGAGGATTTTCTCTAACTGTCTCAAAAAGTGAATGCTGAAGAGGATATTCAACAATAACTAAAATCTGCCAGTGCTGCCTTTGGACAGCTCTCTAGTCATGTCTTAAATGATCATGACCTCAGGACCCAAACTTTTCATTTATCAGGTTATTGTCCCTATTTTGTATTGATGTAAAATGTGAACAACATACCAGAAACATCTGAAAGCCTTGGAACATTACCATTGATGACCTCTCCGGAAAATCCTCCATATCAATTGGAAGGACAGAAAAACCAAAGCCAGTATTCTGGCTCAGGCAAACACCACCAGCATTGAAGCCATGGCTATATGGTGCCAGCTGCTTTTGACAGGACACGTCATAATGATGTTTGACAACCAGCTTCCAAAATGTGTCCTATATTCCTAACTGACTGGTGGTTACCACTAGAGGTGGTGAAAAAGAAGAGACTCAAGGACATATTGAAGGCCAGTCTGACGAAATGCAATATTAACATCAGTGCTTGGGGAAACTTGAGCACTAAACCATTCCCACTGGCACCATGATGTTCAACAAGGTATTGATCATTTTAAGCAAACTTACTTCACTGTGTGTCTCGGCTATCCAAAGGGAAAGAGCTGTGACCCAACATCACCAGAATCTACGATATTCCTTCCTCCTGGAACTATTTGCCATTTCTTCATTTGAACATGCAGCTCTCAGATTGGTCTTGATCATCTGTGGACTCGCCAATAACTTACCTATTTACTGGAAGACTGTCATCCTTGTATTGAGGAATTGCTGCTGCCAGCATGTAAAATATTTTAGCACATTTTGAAGACTTCCATAGCTGTTAAGATGGGATAGAGATTGGCATTTGAAGTAAACCAACACTGAAGTTTCTGTATTTTACACTTTATTAATGAATATCTTTTAATTTTCTAATTTGGCACAATATCACTTAAGATAGCAAGTGGATTTTCTATAGCTTTTGTTTTGTTTTTAAAGGAAACATTTATTGACTTTTGCCAACCCTCTCAACCTCCCACTGCCCCTGCACCTTAAAGTGCTATTTTCTTGAAATTTAGCTGTTTTGCACATGCACTTCTTTGCATACCCCATGTGGAACAGTTACGGTTTTCACCACAAGGCTCCGTGCAAAGTTTTATACATATTTGTTAAGGTCATGGATATAATTGCTCAATACACAGTTACTTACATAATTGGGAGCTAATGTTTTGAATTGTGCAAAAAACTAACCATCAGGATGTTCAGATCCAGCAGGTGTTTTGAACTTACTCCATAGCAGAGGAATGTGGGATGCAGGATGTATGTTGGACCACAGGAACAGAGATACAAGGGGTGACTGGGGATATATTTATTGGGTTGGGAACAGAAGGAGAAATTACCAGGTCTTAAATCACTCCCTCACATGCCCTTAAAGATACTACATTTGGTCTGTGTGTGGGGGGGTGGTGAACCGCTGTGGGTCGCTGACCCTCCTCCCCCACTCGGGGACCGCCTCCTGCCTGCAGCAGTCATTCTTGGACTCTCACGCGCCGCTGACTCGCCTGCCACGACTTTGATGGTTCCGGTTCAGTTCGACTGTTCGGCGCGTGTCAGTCCAGGACTGGGACTCGCTGCACATGCAGGGTCCTGCGTTTCTGAGGGCTCCTCCTCCCCTACACCCTCACCCGGTCCTCCGGTTACGTGACCGCCTGTCTAGGCTGGTCACGTCAAGATGCCAGTCCAAGCCTCCGCTTAGTAGAAGCAGATTACCTTGACAGTCACTACCAGGGATTCCCCCTTTGCGGGGAGTCTGCCTCCTCCCAGCAGGCGTGCCAACGTTCCCCTGGGTAATGCGGGGTTAAGACCCCCCCCCTTCGTTCCCTTCCGGGCACTCCTCCGCCCTGATTAAGGATCCTCAGGGCAATGCCATCCTATGCTGCTGGAGCACCGGTAGTGCTCCCCTCTTACAGTTTATACGGTATCCGGCCCTCTGCCGGCGCCAGCTGCTCCCGGCGGCCTTAAGCAGTCCGGAGCTACGTCCAGCCAATTCCCTCGACTCACCAACCCCGCTGGGGCTTGCCCTTGCCCCAGAAGGTCCTGCAGCCTCCACGGGCGGCTCGCTTCTGCATCCGGGAGCTCTCTCTGGCGGCAGCTCCTCTGTCCTGTCCTTCCGGTCCCGCCGCTGCCTTATCCGGCTCTGATGCCTCCTTTATGCAGCCGCCGTCCGTTCCGGGCCTTCTCTCTTCTGGGGACCTGAAAGAGGTGAGTTTCCGCCCGGTGTGTTGAGTCTGCGCCTGGCGGGCTTGCCTGACAACGCCGGGGCAGGGCAACTCCGAGACCACGGGCTCCTTACCTCCCTCAGTCTGGAAGAGAAGAATTTTGTTTCCAAGGATCTGTGTTAGAATTGTGAGTCAAGGTTGTACAGGAGATCTAGAATAAAGAATAGTTGAATATATTTGCAAAGGCCTAATGCTGCTGTCCAATTTCCTGGCACAGTGTGTT
The DNA here is from genome assembly GCF_001723895.1 of Crocodylus porosus. Classification (NCBI taxonomy): domain Eukaryota; kingdom Metazoa; phylum Chordata; order Crocodylia; family Crocodylidae; genus Crocodylus; species Crocodylus porosus. The sequence goes on along the minus strand of NW_017728909.1, from coordinate 2,131,666 downwards.
TTGCAGACATTGAAGTATCCAGAGATTCTGGGAGGGAGCAAGAGAAGTTTGAATGGGGGGGGGAAGTAAATACAGACTGCACTGGTTTTGAAGTTGTTTTGGTATATTCAAACAATCATTGTTTTTCCTTAAGACTTTTATCTTGATTTCTCCTTCTTCTAGTAGTTAGGTACCACTGGCAGTTTTGGAGCTGTGTTTAAAAACTGAACTCTCCAGCTGGAGATAGAGGAGGTACAAGTATTAGAATGGGAGATTTGGAGTCCAGTTTTGGACTTTTAATTTCAATGCCACGTTCCAGGTCCTTCAAAAATTGTCAAAGTCCTTCATGAAAAAGATACAGATAATTAAAATGTCATGTTGCACTGTGGAATTCATTTCCCTTCTGCTTTTTGAGTATTTGTTAGGTGCAACATTTATCTGTTTACAGTAGTTTGTCATCACTGATGTAAAAAAAAATATTGATTGCTTACTAGTGTTAAAGGAGGTTGTCTTACATGTGATGTATTTGGTATTTGTTAATACTAGAGAAGCCATCCTCTGTTTTAGCTCATTTTCATCATCAGTTAACATGACTTCGTGGTGTTTTTTGAAAACAAAGTTCTTAATGAAGTTATTGAGATACCGTAATAAAAAACTGGAAGAAAACAGGTAGCTATGAAGATTAATTCCTCTCTTTTGTAAACAACTTAACATTGGGATTTTGAGTGTATTTGTTCTGTGTTTAGGTGCAAAGCTTTAAAATGTTGTTATTCTTTTTTGTAGAAGTGTGTGAAGTTTTACTGGCTGTTCATGTTTAATTTCTTCTTTTCAGATAAATAGGTTTAAGTTTGAATGTGTTACACTGTTCATAGGTTGTAAATATTACTTTCCCCTAAATCTTATGGCTGTTACCTAACTTTTACTTAAATGTCATGAGGTTCTTTTTTCCTAAGTTTATAGAAATAGCTGATTTAAAACATTTAGTTTACACAAAAAAATTTGCAATGAAGAAAATCTAAGTCCCGTGCTTTAATAAAGAGACTTCTGCATTACCTTAAAAATGCTGTGATACTAGGAGATAACTTAAAGGCTGACTTACTGCAAATATAGACTCTGCTATCTGTTTCTTGGGCTTTAAGGAAATATAAGGGCATGTATACTGTACATTATGGAAAATAATGTTCTATCCTTTTAGGATTATCAGTGTCTTTTATCTATTGGGGGATTACCATGTCCATTTTTTTCTTCAAAATTGTAAGCAGCTAGATTATTTTCAGTGAGGTACCACTTACTGAGTTGCACAAACAATACAGAAACTTTTGGATAATTATCATGAAATCAAGAGTTTTAGTATGGTTTCTGAGTTAGTGTTCTGGCTAATCATAGAAGTGAGTGAAAAGACAAGGGCATCTATGTTTGTATGTATGAGGGTGTATGGGTAGAAACCTGGTCTCATGACTAGCACCAGCTGAGTTTTTTAATTCCCTTTTTTTTTTAGAATTGGTTGGGGTAAAGGATTGACTTCCTGGGAGGCAGAGAGCTCTTTAGGAAGGTGAAACTATAGCTCAAATATTGTAGGACTGCAGTAAGTCCTGATGAGGAAGTTTTTCCTCTTCTGTTGCTGATTTTAAGTTGTATATATGTGGCTATTGGTTATATTTGGTATAAATATTAGCTTTTATAGAGAAAATCCTATTAACTGCAGTGTTTTTTTTTGTAATCGTTCCACCAATATACAAGTCACTTATGTTTACGTCTGCGTTGTGATTTGTTGCAATTCTCTTATTCATATTGCTTTGAAAACCTGTTTTGTTAATTAAAGTGGTTCAGATTAACTTGTTCTCTCATGGATATTTTTTCAATATTGCTTTTTATTAGTTACCAGGAAAACTGCTGGAGGATTTAGGGTTTGTTTGTTTTTTTTTTCATATATATAAATTACATTATGATGTAGTAGCTCTGACTAGCCAGGCAGGATAAAATTAATCAGGTATATTGCTATAGAAACTCATTCTAATGTATAATTATACTTTTAAGTTGGTTTTGCATTATCTTTGTTCATTACCTTTTTTAAAGAACTATGGTTTAGTCTAATCATATACAAGAAACAGCCCATCAAAAAAGCCTGTTTCACAGTTAATGACTCCTTATGTTGCTTTAGACTTCACAGAAGTTTGCCACTTGGTAGATTTGATTTGCCCTTTAGAAGTTTCATGCTGTTCTTTTTCCTCTATTTATGTATATCTGAAAGTTCTCTTACAGCCCATCATTCATTTATAAATCTTATAATGTTGTATATCTCTAGCCATGTGCTCTGTTATTTTCACCATAAATGAGACGGCAGGTACTAAAACACATCCTAAAGAATGCTTATTTTTAGCTAAGTTTAATAAATGAGATGAGCTTTGTAATGTTTCTTGGCTTAACACAGTGATGCCCAATTTATCTGGCCCTGTGGGTCAGATTAGTGGCACAGGGATGGTCCATAGCAATTAATGCTGCTGCTGCTCTCCCACTACCACATTTTCAGACCTGTGGGCAGTCCCACGGGCCAGATGACATGGCTCCACAGGCTTTATCTGACCTGTGGCCAGATATCTTGGTCACCCATGCTTTAACCAGTTCTGTGATGCAAGCATCATAATGTAGAAAACTGAAGCTTTTGAGGAAGGATGATTGCTATCCAAGGGTTGCTTCTGGCAAGTTGGTGATTCCAAACACAACAGGCAGTTCCTTTTTCTCAGCCTTTTTCCCCATCTTTTCCCACTAAATGCTCTAGTAAAGGTGTTACAGTTTAAACTGAAATACAGCGTAGTGTTGAGACGCTGAATCTGGCCCTAAAATGAAATGGATAAGAAAAGTCAGTCATTCTTGACAGACTTTTTCTTTGCCTGTATATTTTATACTTATTACAATTTAACAATTTGAAGAAAATATTAGGAACTAGAATGACTCTTGTGTACTCTCTCTAGTTTAAAAAAACCCACAAACCTCGTATTTATTGTTTACTTTTACTCTGTGCAGACTTCATGCTTGATTGGTCTAAACATGTTCCATGCCAAAGGGGAGATATACAGTTCAGATAGCTTCTGTTTACATCAATCCTTTGCTCTCCATGGAACTGGAAAGAAATTGACAAACTCGGCTTAAGCCTGATTTAACTATGACTGATTTCAAGTGTGTGATTATAAACACTTCAAAGTGATGAGCAAATGTGTAGCAATATTAAGGCTAAAAGTAATTGTTGGTTAAGTGTGCTAAACGTGTTTTAGAATGCATGGTATTTTCTTCCCACCACCAAGAAGTCATTGATTTATACAAGCTTAAGATTTGTTCAGATGATGTGTCTCCTTGTATATAGCACATTAATGAAATACTAAATTTAAGGCACACAAAAGTAAATGGGTGTTAGGTAGTATCTGCAATAGTAGGTCGGTAGTAATGATGGGATCATAGTGCATCATTATGGACCCAGACTAATCTAATTTAATTAAGACACAAGAGGCGCATCAACACAAGATGCTATGGTGCTGTAGCATCCATTGGCAAAAACCGCGATGCCACCACTACATTTCCATAGCAACATACTCCCTTGTTATAGTGCATTGCTACGGCAACTTAGTGGCCAAAAATAACTGTGCACAGCCATTAAGTAACATGATGGTGCAGTAAGAAAGGCACCATACAACAATGTGTAGCTGTGCCCAAATAGTAGTTCCTTATTATGTGTTCTTTTGCAAGTGTGATTCTGTTTTGAAAAATGACTGGAAACCTGTAATGCCAAGTTTTTATAGATAGACTTTTAACTGTTGGCCATGCAAACTCAGAGACCTTAGTTTGTACCATACTTGTATTACTGTTATGGGTATGGACAGGCATTCAATTACAGTGCTGAGAATTCAGCCTAACAGAGCTCCCCTGTCTGGGCATACTGATAAGTTGATTGGCAGGACCAGGCAGGGGACAGCAGTGGTGGGAATCCCTGTCAGCATGATACTGGGCAGAGCTCTCACTCCCTCCCCCTCAGAGTAGGGAGAGGAGAGTGGGGGACTCCAGGGCCCCGATACACATTACAGTTAAGATATGATTAATAGGTTAATATGCCTTAAATAATAACTGGCTACACGCTCAAATCAATCAGGAGTTGCGATTGTGATCATAGATCAGATCCCATCATGCCTTTAAGGAACATCTGTGAGTGGCCTGTGATACATGTGGTCCTAGGGATCCTTATCATATACATTGAAAGTATATAGGGGTTGCACACGGTGCTAGAAAGTTTTTTTTTTCTGTCTCTGGAGAAATAAATGGCTAATGTTTTCTGGTTGGAGTTGTCACATTTTTCTCATCATGAGCCACTTGAATACCTGTACTTTCTCTCTTGTGCCCCTAAAAGGGCATATTCAGTGCTAGAGATATAATGCTTGTCCATAGCTTAAAATTAGGCAAATGTGTGACAGTTATTTCTGGTGTATAGACATTGGGGGCTGGAAGGGACCTCACAAAATTGAGTCCAACTCACAATCAGCCAACAGTCAGCTGGGGTTGGGGTTAGCTGATATTCAAAAGTCACCTTACAATTTATGTTTCAGTATCATCAATGAAGTTCCAAGGGTAAAATTTTCCCCTGGGTTACAAGCGTACAACACTTAATAGGAGAAGAACTGGGCCTTCAATTAGAAGTTGGTTAAACATTATGTTAAAGATGTGCAAACCAGAATCCATTCCATTCTCTAATAGCTTTGTTAGAATTGCAAGAATAACATGAGTAAAAAAAACAGTAAGGATTTTACAGAAAAAATATGACCATAATTATACTCTCAGTTGCATACTAAGGAACAAGTCTGAATAAGAAAGTATTTGTAGTGTTAAACTACACTTTGATATAACTACTATTTTTACTGTCTTCCTTATGGAAAAACTCCTGTAACCTTCTTATGAAGTAGTGCTAAAAATTGCTTCATGTTCCCATCTCTTTTACAGGAGAGGTCATGTACACGACCTGTTATGCCAGCATGGGTAGAAAATTGAGAAAGCCACTGACTAAACAACAAGAGAGCAGTTAATTCTTAACTTGATGCCTTCCAGGGGTATGGTAGTTTTATATGCTGGTGTTGGGGGCTGTGAGACCCAGGCTATACTTGCCTATCTCAGAATTTTATTTTACAATCTCTAGAAATAATGGAAAATGCAGTTGAGACAGGTAGAGGAAATGACACTAGTAAATGAATGAACCCTGTCTCCGTTCTAGTTTCTTCAGTTCTTAAAACTGAGAATTACAGAGGAGCACAGGTAATTTATTTATGGTTTGGGGTTCTTCTGGTTTAAATTGCAAGGTGACTTTTGAATATCGGGCTAAGCAGTTGCAACCTAAAAACAAATGACACAATTGTATGAAACCTTATCTTTGATATTTATGATCTTGATGAAATTTACAGGTGTGAAAGCAAAATGGCAGGAAATAGCCTTGTTCTACCTATAGTTCTTTGGGGTCGCAAAGCACCAACGCACTGCATATCAACCCTTCTGTTAATGGATGATGTGTCAATGATTGTCACAGGATGCCATGATGGACAGATATGTCTCTGGGACCTTTCATTAAATCTGGAGGTGAGTTGAAACTGTGTGCATCAGAAGTTCTGATTAATAACTTTATCCTTCACATTTGCTCTTTCATCTCTACCCTCTTTCCTTTTTCCCCCAAAATGCTTTGCATTATGAACAGTTCACCATGATACAGTAGGTTTAGGCTGTCATAAGTACCCCAGTAGCCAACTTAATTTACATTGTAGTGTTTTTAACGAAGTTACCTTAAGTTCCAAGCTTTTTTTAAACATTAAATAGAACAGAGCAAAACAAAACTAAGTTTACTCATTGTATAATTTCATGCTTTTTAATTTCATGCCTCGCAATCAGAATTAAGACTTTGAATATCACCATTTTACATGTTGTCATTGTAGGAACAGTTCAAGTACAAAATTGTAACATGGAAAATTGTTGAAACTAGCTGAAATATGACATGTTGCAATCACTCATTTCCTGGTCTTAGGTTTTGGAGAGAACTGCTAGATCAATTTGATGTGAACTATCAATGTGTAGGTATGGATGAGAGAAGCATTTTCCCTTCTCCTTTAGTCACTTTTTGGAACAAGCAAATACTGGCCTCAACTATAGCTGTTCTCAGTTCTTTCAGTTGCTTTTCCAGTCCTTTTTCTACATGAGCTAATTTAATTTAGCAAGGGTAATTAATTTTTAAAGTCATTATTTTCCTTCTTCTCATGATGTTTCTAGGCACCAGAGCCATAGGCTTATGTTTCTTTCAAACCAACAGTAGCCACCAGTAAAAATGAGCACCTGATTTCAGGAACCTGTGTTAAAGTTTTTAAAAATACTTTGGTGTTTTTATTGTTTGGTGTCAGTTTCCATAGAAACTGACTTGGAAAGATGGCTACCAGTTTGCTTACAACGAGATTGCTTGCTTGCATATTTCCATTTCTGGCTTTCAACTGAAAGCTGCAAGTGTCTATCCTAAATCGGCTCCTATGGTTTTTTATAGTGGTTTATTTGCATGCAGAAAGTCCCAAACTATGAAGGAGAAAAGTAGTATGATTTTTTTAACAAAAGCAGTACCATACATTAGGCAAACTATACTGCATACATGCAGTTCCCAAACTCAGAGGGATTTGCTTTCTGCACCCATGCCTCAGAAATCATATATGCTATGCAAGTGCCTATGATAAAAAAGCACTGCGGAGAGGTGTAGTTTATCAAAGGAAATGATAACTACAGGGCATGAACAAAGGATGGTCTTTCATAAATTGTGATCTAGCTTTTCTTTGTTTAATCTTTAAAACTCATTTTGGAGAGAGTCATATGCTGACTTGATTTAATAAGTAATGCATTAATCCTTATAGCAATACAGCATGATCCGTCCTTTTGATATATACAAATATGGGAGTGATCCAAAATGTTGGCAGAACAAGTTGAGTAAAAGCTTTCACATGTACCTTTGATCCAGCCCCTGTTGGAAACTGGTTCTCTTGCATAACAGACCAGCATTTCACATAGTTAACTCCTAGTGTAATTCTCTTTTAAAATATTGTTTCCATACATGTGCTACAAATATGTGTGTCTAATGTAATATTTATTTAAACCTTTGGAAACCTTTTTTTTTCTGGTTAAGCGATTAAGTGCTTTGTTAGTACATACACTCTGCTTACTGTATACTTTATGTTTCTGATTGCAGATTAATCCCAGAGCTCTGTTGTTTGGTCACACAGCTTCAATTACTTGTTTGTCCAAGGCCTCTGCCTCCAGTGAAAAACAGTATATAGTGAGTGCATCTGAAAGCGGGTGAGGTTTTGTTGTTGTTGTTTGTTTTTTTCCTTTTCTGATTGATTGATTAAAAACTAATGGAAATTGGAGATGGGAGAGAGATCAGGTCACTGACAGTAGGTCATCTTTTTCCATTGTAGGTTTGTTTCTTGTAGTGTCTTTATCTGGTCAGGGGTCAGCAGTGTTTTGCCCATGTGGCCTACCACATTGCAACCCAATCCTTCTCTGAAGGCCACAGGTCTCTTCTTTTCTGGAGCAGCCAGTTGCCCAAGTTTACATTTGCCATTGATCTCTAAACCCTGTGCAGCAAGGGTATGCAAAAGGGTATGGAGCAGCAGGCTCAACAGAGGGGATGGGTGGCACAGCACAGTTCTGTGCCACCAGTTTGCCCTGTACCAGTAAGACCGTAGATTGCTGACCCCTTATCCAGTCTGTTGTCCAACCTGATTTATACTATTCTGAGCCAGTCTGAGAACTTGATTCTTGAACTTTTTTGCCAGCAGTCACCTTTACCTATTTTAGTGGCTGCTGCTTTTTCTTTGCAACGTAACCAAATCTAACTTTCATTGTATAGCATCTATTCATTGATTTTTTGGGAGACCACTTGAAATCAGAGTTATCAAGAGGAAGCTGTTTTACTCATCTTCCCTCTTCTTGTCAATGGTGACACTCTCAGTGGGTTCAATATGACCAGGATGAAGTTCCAATATAGAGTTTTGGGGTTCATCTTCTGCTGACAAATATGTATTTTCCATTTATTTTCTTAAGTTTATCGTCTTATTTATATTTGCTACTAATTTCACATTCATTCACTATTGAAGCTTTTCTTGTCTATTATGGGAACTGATACTTCAGATATAAAGTTAAAGTAAATTTATTTCTAGCTAACAGGGATAATTTGTCATCAAAATGTGAAGGATTTAATCTCACAAATCCTGTTGATATTAAAGGAATTTCTAGTCATGTGATTAAATTCAGTGGTGGCAAGCTGAAAATTTGCCATGTAGTGTAAGCAATGCACCAATTTAAAAGAAATCATGGTATAGCAACTGGAAAGAAAAAACATTGTATACCTCAAAAACAAGTGATATACTAGTAAAATGCATTTCCTGTATTTGAACTACTTTAGTCCTAGATTTTAAGTTGGTAAACTTTCTAGAAATTAAGAAAAAATACTGTACTATAGAAATAGTTAAAATGCGTTCAATTTTTTGGCTTCTGACTTAGGTAACAGATAAAAGAGTAGCTTAATGTAACAGGTCAGGATCCCAAGGGTGGCTGTGATATCCCCTGGTGCTTTGTGACTGTACCAGCTCTGCCCTAGGGGCACCTTCTTATCTTGCCTGCTATGCCTTCTTGGTAGAAATAATAAATAGGGAGGCTGCCCACAAGCCTTTGTGAAGCCTCAGTCCCTCTGAACCCCACTAGGCCACACTGGTCCTCTGTCCCCTTGCTGGGGCCCACTCCAAGACAGTACCTCACAGGACACCTCAAGTCTTATGGGCTAATTGTGTGGCTACAAACCTTCCCTGCACCATGCCCCACGCCTCTTAGAAGTCGCATGGATGTTATCTCTGGGGCCTCAGCCTACTCCGCCTCTGTCCCTTTAATCTCACTAGGCTGGCTTGCCAAGGCCCACTACATTGGACCTGGCTTTGAGGCACTAGCGTCAACCCACCCAAATGTGTCAGCTTCAACCCACTTAAGTCTGTTAGGATCAAAAAGGGGACCCTACTCATTTAAGTATCCTACTATTTTTGGTCAGTGTTCATAGAAAATATCAAGTTTAGTTGTTTGTTTGTCTTAGTTATAACAGCACAATATGGCTTTTTTTGACCATTAAGGATTTGACTATGAGGATTTATATTTTCTCATCTCTTGTTCCCACCAAAATCCCTCAAGACTCACAAGAAACAGTCACCGTCTCTCTTTGAGCTATCTTCCAGTTAGTTTTCATCTGCCTGAAAGGCTTTTACAAAGGTCCTTTCGACAGGAGCAGCTGTCTATTCTTGAGGGAATTTTGCATAATTCATCCTTAGGTTTCTTTGAGCACAGAAACAAGTTATTATAAAAACAAGTTCTTAAATTTTTTTTTAATGTTTACTTTAGCACAGACCTCAGTACTGAGAATGGATTAAAGTAGAAATTGTTTTACATCTCAACTTCCTCAGTTATAGCCTAGGCTGTGTACAAATGTGCAGGTCTAGTGGGTTCTGGGAGGGGAAGCAGATATTTAGTTTGGAACCCCACCCTTCTCCCTCCCTTGCTGTTTGTGCCTTCCCAAGACCGGGATGATCCCTGTCTGGGGAAAACTTGGGTTGGGAAGGACTGCAGCAGCGGGGAAAAGCCCCCCGCCTGCTCCTGCTTCTCACAGTGGGAGCTGTTCAAGGTTTGTTGAAGAAACAGGCTTGCGGATGATTATGGATTGAAAAAAGTCCCTAAGAATGGGAGGGAAATTTTAAAGGAAGATAATTTATTCAAACTAAACATTTGGGATGACACTTCCTTTTTCCCACCAACCAAAATAACGTTTTAATTTGCAAGTCTGTAGAGAAATGACATGTCTGGGTAGAACTGGAGTTAATTGCCTGTTGTATTTTAGGGAGATGTGTCTCTGGGATGTGAATGATGGGAGATGCATAGAATTTACTAAATTAGCCTGCACACACACTGGCATACAGGTTAGTACTTCATTTACATAAGAGCTAAAATGTTTGAGAGATTTTTAGATTGTATTTGTATGTTAGAGCAATCATTTCACTCTTCATTTCATACATTCAATGAATTCCAGTTCAGAAACTACTGAATGGCACAAATACATACCTTGCATTTTATTTCTGCATCATTAAATACCTTAGAGCTTGAAATAGGTGCAGTTAGTTTGGCTTTTGAGATAATGTTTTATTTTATCAGGTAAGCAGCACTGTTTTTCACGGGGATCAGCTGGACTGTAAAAATGATTCAGTTATACTATTTTGTCAGTCACTTCTTTTTTTTTTTTTTAAATGTGATGTTGTACCACAATTCATACTAGGGTAGAGGAAGAAACAGTTTCAAAAGAAATAAAGATGTATAGCCATCTAGCTGGTCTTTGCTAAGTGATCAGTTTATTAGGAATTTCACTTAAGAAAATATACACAAAATGCACTTGCTCGTGTCCTATGTGGCATCTAACTATGCGTTCTCTTCTTAATAACACAGTTCTATCAGTTTACAGTTGGGACCCAACGTGAAGGGAGGCTGCTATGCCATGGGCATTATCCAGAAATTCTTGTTGTGGATGCTACCAGCCTTGAGGTCCTATATTCTTTAGTGTCAAAGATTTCTCCTGACTGGATCAGCTCTATGAGTATTATTAGGTCCCACAGAACACAAGGTAACTTTTTTTTTTTTCCTGAGGAAGGAAAACGCCTGCTTCTCCCCTCCCTCCTGCTGCCCCCCAGTTTGTTTAGAACATCAAGATCTACTTCTTTTTAAAACAGAAATCTTTTGTTATCCTCTGAGCAAGAGGGAGTGAGCGAATACAAAGTTGGTGAAAGGCACAGGCTTAGCAGTCTATAAAACTGAGGCTTTTTCATTTTGAGTATCTGCAGAATGTGAGTTACTGCTTAGTCTTACATTAGACATTAGCCTTACATCCTTTCCCATAATTGCTTCTAGGAGTGGTGGTGCAGTTTAAAAGATTGTAGTTGATAATTTGACAGGATTCTGTGCTCTGGGTTGAAAAAGCTTATTGGGATGCTGTGGAGCTTCTCGTAATGTATTTTTTGTTATCTGCATGAGCCATTAAGGATGGTGTCTGACACAGCCATTATGAACTTGGTGTGTATGTAGGGTTTAGGACAGAACGAACCACTTCTTGATCTTCTTTCCTTTCCAGTATGCTTTATAAGTATGCAATGATTGTATGTATATTTTGTTTTTTTTAAAGTGAAATTACTGTATTGTTTTCTGTGCTTGTGGTTTGATAATTCTAAAATAATCACCTGAATATGGAAGAAATACTCTGTGAATCTATTAATAAACTTTAGTATTGTCCTAACTTTAGCATATTTTTTTTACAAATGTATAATGTTAATACAATACAAACTCTTTCATTTTATTGTACTTTTTCCCCAGAGGATACTGTTGTGGCAGTTTCAGTGACTGGTATTCTGAAAGTATGGATTGTAACTTCTGAAGTTAGTCACATTCAAGTAAGCAAAAGAGTCTCTGAATCAGATTTCTTCACGGGATATAAAACATTCCATGAAGTATGAACAGTACTTCCCCATCCCATCTAACTTAGGGTGACTCTTTCATGGCCTCTATGTTGTTAAGTCCCATAAGTTTTCCTTGTCTGTGTTATGTTTTGATAGAGAGGTTTCCTTTTGTCAGCCCTTCTTGTATGTTCTTTCAGTTAACTAGCAGAAATGATTGATCTCATTTGCTTTACCAGTAAAAGCTCCCTTAGTCCTCAAATCATCTGTGAAATTCCCTCAGATGTTACTTTTCTCTGGCCATGACTTATGCCCCCTTTTCAGAAGTCTCACTTAATGTAGTCTAGAGCAGTGGCTCTCAACCTTTTTTGTACCAGGACCCATTTATAAACGCAAATGGCCAGTCCTGACCCAGTGCCCCTCACTCCTAATCTGCTGCCCCCTATCCCCAAGCACCACCTCCCCAGTGTGTGGGGCAGGGGGTGGAGGGCATGGGAAGCCCTAAGCAGCCCCTGGCAGGCTGGAGCTCTGCCAGCCTGCAAGGGAAAAGCCACAGATTCCCATATTTTTCTCCTTTAAAGGAGAGGATCCACTTTTAAAGTTTGTTCGCAACCATTTTATATACTACTGCGATTCACTTTTGGGTTGAGAAATGCTGGTCTAGAAAGCATCTAATATTAAGTTTGTTCTTTGTGACATTTGTTGGTTTTAAAACTATTCACATCAAATATTTGGACATGGAGCTTGAGTGCAGCAGGGCATACTCCAATGATGACTTTACTGGCTCCTAACTGGAATGGGACTGGATGGGCAGGGTATGCTTCTGAAAATGTTCTAACCCAAGGGTCAGCAATCTGTGATGAAGCCTTTTGATCCAGTTCATGGACATGGGGACTCAGCAACAGTCACTTTACCCATAGCACAGGGGAAAGCACCAATTGCAGACACTTTTTCCCCATACCAGCAGTGGGTGCTTTTCCCTGCCACCAGCATGGGGAAAGCGCTTGCTGCCAGCAGAGAGAAAGTACCTGTTGCCACCTCTTTTCTCCAGTGGGTGCAGGGAAAAGCATCAGTGGTGGGCGCTTTTCCTCATGCTGGTGGTAGGCACTATTCCCAACATAGGTGATAGGGTGAAAAGCGGCAGAGCCAGCTGGGTCCTAGTGCCCACTCACCAGCCCACCTCTGACTGCACTGACTGATACCATACTGTGCATACAGCATCACCTAGCATGTACAGATATTTCCCTGTCTCAAAGGCTAGGAACAGACATTCAAAAAGCCTGAGCCGGAATTGATTCAATCTTTGCAGGTTAGTCTAACCTGCCTAGGTTGAACCAGTTTGCAACTGTACAGTCATTCCCTGTGGACTGAAGAAATGCAGACACATGCTTGCAGTGGCTCAAGTTAGAAGCTGGTGGGTGCCAAAGCAGCCCTCCCTTCCCTTCCATAGCGCAGAGCTGGGGGACGGGGGGTGGTGGCCAGGCCCTGGCAAGATGCTCTGATTAGGGAGGGGTGTAGATCCCCACTCTCCCTACACTGTCCCAGGCTTTTCCCTACTTGCTGCTCAAGGTGTGGGATTGTTGCCAGACCCCAGCCCCAGGCTAGCACGCTAAGGCAAAGAGGGGCATACAGTGTGTACTTCTGTTGATCATACTGAGCTTTACAATCTCCCTCTCCCTGCTTCTTCATACTGTTTGCAGACCAGACAGGTGAGGGAGTCAGTAGGGGCCTGATAACACAGCGTTTATCAGCCCATCAACAAAACAAAGGTGTCTCATCAGTTCAAGATCTTCTTAAACAGCTTTTTGCCAAAGAAGGAACTAGTGGGACATTACCAACTGACTTGTTGATTAGCTCCAAAAAGCCCTAAGCGGACATTGATACTGTTCTGTCTGCCTGTCCCAGTGAAATTGGAGACCCACCCACAAACGCCTCTCAGCATTAGGTAGCATACCACATGCCTAGGGTTTCTGGGGCTGGGATCCATGCTCTGGGAGGTGGGGGGAGAGGGGATCCCTGCTTGAGCAGCAACCCAGGGG